>NC_066583.1:357558752-357896252 GCF_024323335.1 Lathyrus oleraceus
ATCTCACTCCTTTTAATGGGTAAGGGATAACCATTCTGAATTTGTGATTCCATCCTCTTGAGAGTGATATGATGTGATTAATCACTTTATGAGATATTCTCTTTCTGAAATTTGAATGCAAGTTCAAACTAACCAAAGATTATCCTGCCCCTGGTTAAGCATGAGGGTTTTATGTGTATAGATAAAGAAACTCTTACTTCAAGGCCCAAAGGGGTTGACTAGGGATTATCTTCCTTATATCTCTGGTGTTTAGGGATTGAATAATGCCTTACATCATCAGCACAATCTTATTCAAAAGCATAAAGGCAATGATCTTGCGTATTCTAATTGCATTATTCTCTTTTGATTTTAGTTTGATAGGACGTTTGATACTGATAAGTAAAATATGAGTGAACACGAATGGATTTAAGCAAAACATGCATGTTTATTTCATTATTATTATCATATGAAAACTAGACAAGTTTTACAAATGAACAACAATTAACAAACAAGAGAAAATTACAAATGAGACATGATTGAATCAATATGATATTTCTAGCTTTGATACTCCTCTGAAGAAGCAACTGGATCTGAGCAATCCCCGCCACTAACTGCATTCACAACTTATCCATAATGGTATATCAATGTGTTGGTTATGACATTGGGTCCCACCTTAGAGAATGACAAAACCTTCTGATCAATAAGCTCTTGCACTCTAACTTTGAAAACCCAACAATCCTCAGTAGAATTCCCCTTGTGCCCAGCATGATAAGCACATGCGGCATTAGGATCATGCTTTGAATGATATGGGAATGTAGCAGACATGATCTCCTTTGGCAAGATTGCCCCTTGCTGGACAAGATATGGGAGTAATTGAGTATATGATACAGGGATCTGGTCATGCTGAGGACGTTTCTTGTCATGACATCCGGTTTGCCTCTGTCCTTGATGATTATGTGGCACAATTTGTTGACATCCGGTTTGCTTGAGCCTGAGGAGGCTGCTGATACTGGGACGTAACACCATGTGGGAATTAGTAGCATGACATAAGCATCAAAGGTACTTGCAACAGAGGATGCATCGGAGGAATAACCATTGTTCGGAACGTTTTGTAATACTATCGCTACCACTAACAAACTCAAAGCATCACAATACGAATGATATTATAAGGCATGTCATCAGTTCCCAAAGGTTTCTAAGGGGGTGAATCCACCTTTTCTACGAGCGGATGGCCGTGCCAGTGAAGTTGGAATATGGAGGTTACCTTCATCTCGATATCACTTATTTTGACATAACTTTTACTACACAATAAACATCTGACACTTATGTTTCATTTGAAGGTTTAAAATTTAAATTGAAGTTGCCCAATTTGGATGTCGCTCTAACTTTGTCTTTTGGGACCGAGAGTGTTCACATCTTTTAGGAGTATCTGCTTCTAAACTCTTTAACATAATGATTGAGGTTATGACCTCAAATTGTTATGCACTTCTTATTATTATGTTCTACTTATTTATTTGACTATATTGAATTTACTTATATATGTTGGAATTGATGATCCATTTGAATTCCCATTAGCATTGGACTCTTTGTTGGGTCTTAAAAAGGCATTTAAAGTTGAATGACAACCACGCTGGAGTAGTTCTTATGTTGTCTCAATCCTTCAAGATGAATCTTTAATCAAGCAACTGGAATGTTTCTATGAGTGTGATAAGGTAGTTATTTACAATTTTTTTTAGAATTATACTATCATCCTGCTAATCAATATGTTTTCTTCCTTTTTTTTTACAAATAACACAACATCTCAGCCTACTATGACACCACAAGTATTGCAAGTATTTCTAATAAATATGTGTCTAGTTTTTCATACTTTCAATATCCAACAACTCTACAATAATTTCTTATCATGTTATATATTGTCTTTTGTAGATTAAGGAAAGTGATGAGGAGGAAAATATTGTTGATGATCGGGACGTAGTAACGATATTTTTACAATGCCATCCATTTTCTTACACAATCAGTTACCCAACCTACCTTGCATTGATCTTATTCTATAAAAACCTTCTTTAAGGAATTGGAAATAACATATAAAAACAACCCATAACCCGTGACACCAACCACAAGTGTAAAAAGACTGGCTCATGATGGCTCAACTGGATCAACGACTTTCAAAGACTTGTATGATGGATAACTGTCCTCGACCAAACTTAACAAAGTCATCAAATTATAGAAGAAGTATATTTTTTAGAACCATCCTTTCTTCAATTTATTATGTAGTATTTTGGATCTACTTTGACTATATTTTGTACCACTTTTAAATGATCTTGTCGTGCCAACAATCTTTCATTCAACTTAACTATTATGTTCATTATGGTTATGTAATGTATTTTATTTTGACACAACATCCAACTTTTACATTTTTCATTATTTCACTCCTTTTTGTACGCTACTTTTTATTTTAAACATGTATATGTCTTTCTATAAAACATTTGTACATTCCATTTTCCGTATACCAATTCAACTATGCCAATGTATAATAATATTAACATTTAGCCCTTTTTTATAAGGTCATATCAACACCAGGCCCATTTTATGAGGCCCGTTTTGCAACATTAGAATTTCCTTTCCTCTTGTCCTATTGCACTTTCCTTTTATCCTATTTATAACCTTTTATAACAACCCATATCATCACTAGACCACGTCAAATAAACATAACGAACAAATCATGAGATTCATTAAGGCTTTTTTGTCCCAATTATTTGGATACATACCATATTGAGTTTCTTTAGTCCCATATCTGATGGTCACTCTATTATGTATGTCGCGGGCTGTGTTCATTGCTTCAGCCCAAAAATAGTAAGGAAGTTTCTTGGCATGTAACATAACTCTGGCTGACTCTTGAGTATATTTTTTATTTCCACCACCCTATTTTGTTGAGGAGTGGTAGGACCTGAGAATTCATGACCAATACCTTCTAAAGCACAGTACTCAAAGAACTTAGAATTTTCAAACTCTCTCCCATGGTCACTTCTGATTTTCACTATCCCAGTCCCTTTTTCTCTTTGAAAAAGTTGGCATAGCTCTTTGAACACCTCGAATGTGTCTGATTTTTCCCTAATGAACTTTACCTAAGTGAAACTTGAGTAGTCATCAACGCAAAAAAAACTTATTTTTCCCTCATAAACTTTCCACTTGCATAGGTCCCATTGAATTCATATTTAAAATTTCTAGAACCTTTGTGGTGGCAAGATGCTAGATCTTCTTGTGGAGAATCTTGGTCTTCTTGCCTACTTGGCACTCTCCACAAACTTTACCTTCTTCAATCTTGAGTTTAGGCAATCCCTTTACAACTTCTTCAGAAATAATTTTCTTCATGCTTTTGAGATTGAGGTGACCAAGTTTTTGATGTCACAACTTGGTCTCATCAACTTGGTCTCATCAACTTTTATCATCAGACAAATTAATGGATCTTTTCTGCTATGGGATATCCGTAAATAACAATTATCCTTAGACCTTGATCCTTTCATAACCACTTCTCGCTCTTCGCTCGAGACAACACATTCTGACTTGTTAAAGCTTACGTTAAGACCTTGGTCATAAAGCTGACTTATAACAACCAAGTTGGTAGTCAGGCATTCTAGCAGTAGCACATTCTCAAGGCTAGGAAGACCAAGATACACTAGTTTACCTATGCCTTTCATTCTACCTTTTACACTATCACCAAAATTAACATATCCGTTTGAGTAAGACTTTAGATCTTCAAGATAAAACTTTCCCTTGTTATATGTTTGGAACAACCACTATCAAAGTACCAATCTTCTCTATAAGAAAATCTAAGGGAATCATGAGCTATGAGACTTGAGACTTCTATTTTGGGTTTCCACACCTTTTTTGTTTTAATTGTCTCCTCTTTCCTTTTCAGCCATGGTTGAAAATGGGGTTGAGGATATCCATACAATTTGTAACAGTTTGGCCTTATGTGCTGATCGGAAAAATAGCAAGTGTACTATTTTGCGGATGTGGTAATATTAGGGAAATTTCCCAAATATCGATCTCGAGGACTGCATAGTAATATTAGTTTAAATAGTGATTCAATTAAACAAAAACAAGAGTTTTGGTTTGGAATAAATCCACACTATAATAAAATTAAGCAGAATGTAAAATACGGTTTTTACACAAATATGAGAATTATGCCAAGGTACGGTGTGTGATTTTTCTCTACAATGACCTTGAATTTAGATCTCCTCAACACATTCATATATTCAATTACCAGATCTTAGTGTTGTTTCCTCCTAAAACCTTAGAGTGAAACCTTTGGTCATTCATCCTAATATCTAAGTCCTTAGGGAATTATGATGAAACTAAGCTTTTGTTCTAACAAGATATATCCGGTAACTAAAGGGTATCCCTAGCCCTAAGTGATATCTACTAAAGTTTAATCGTGCAAAAACCTTAACAATTGCGATCCTGTAAATTGTTAACCATAGAACAATCCTTATTTGTCCGATAACAAAAGCATTAGAAACATTACACAGTTAAATTGAATAACAAAACATAAAATTGAGGGAATTAGGAATTCAAAGTCATTACATGATCAAATCAGGAACACCCCCTAGCATCGGGGGTTTAGCCGCTCATAATATTCAAAGAAAATACAATATTCAAATTATCCATTACAAGATATGTGGATTCCGTTGATCTTCAATCATGATCGCTCTTGAAGGATCTCCGTTCTCCGAAACCCTTGACAGTACCAATCTTAATCGTCAAATTCCTTTGTCGTGCAAAAAGTCCTTTCTCTTATCTCCAAAAAGTCATCTAAATAGTCATTGATCGATTAACAGATGTCGCAAATACCCAAAACGCCATATGGAGTCATAAACTCTAAAAATCAAAGAAAACCAGAAGATGAGGCGTCTAAGCCAACACAGGCCGTGTCAAGTAACACGGCCGACCGTGTTGGCTCACTGTTTCTCTGCTCCAACAATACAAGTGCCAGGCTTGCTGACACGGGCACCCGTGTCAGCCCGCTGTTTTTCTTCCCAACTTCTAATTTTATCCTTCTCCTGACACGGGCCATGTCAGGTGACACAGGTGGCCATGTCAGGGTCACTGTATCTTCCAAAACCCTTCTCCACGAGTCCGGAACGCCTGATTTCCTTGGCGAGTCTTTGTGATTTTTTTGCTTGAATCTGAAAACCAATAGAACTACCAAAACAAAGCATAAAACGTAATAAACTGACATAAACTAAAAATAATAACAAAACGAGAATGGAAATGTGAACATAAATCTTACTTGACAAAATAATAAAAAGATAAAACAAAGTGTTATCGATTTTGCAGATTCATGCCGAATAAGTGTTAGAAAACTAGTAGAGCTAGTGACTGATCACAACCCCAAACTTATCGCATTGGTTGTCCTCAAGTAATGCTCGGGACAGCAGGAAGGTCACCCCCAAATTCTTCCAATTCATCTTACCATAATACTGCCGTGATCTTTCGCAACTCCCTTTCCATTTTTCGTTCATTGTTTCCTTCTTCCCCGACTTTTGACGTTCCACCATACTTTCACATCGAATTACCTCTTCACCTATAGCTTTTCACACTCTCACCAAATCTCTCTGGGTTAAAGTGTTTACACTAAATAGTCCGAGCATGCAAAGTTAACTCATAAGTTCGAATAACATATATTTTCATCTCAAATACACCACACACACACTATTCGAGGGATTTTAAGGTTATAACGAGGCTTAGGGACAAGGTGGAAAAAAGAAGAAGGGAAAAACGAGTGGTTTAGGCTCAAAGTTCGTGTTGTCACTCTCATCATTGTGTTTTATTGTCCATATTAAAGAGTTTTGGACACCGTTCTGTTAGGATTCTTTAGTTTTTACTCAAGTGTTTGTTTGAGCTTGCTTTTCGTCAAACTAAATCCTCCTCTAGGTAAGTGCTTTATTCTACTTCTCATTTTTTTTCTCTTGTTTTTTTTTCTAGGAGCTTTTCACATTTTTTTTCTTTTCATATATATTTTTTTTCAATTTGCACTTATCTAGTTCTTACCGGTGTCCCAACCCCAAACTTAGAATTTTTCACAAATCAACAATCTACAACACTTATCTGAGCAAGGTAAGGGAATGTTTGGACTTACGATTACTTAAGGCGATTCATAACAAACAAAAGGGTTATATGGCTCGAGATGGGTGAACAGAGGGTAATATCGAATGGTTGGCTGGAAAGGCTCGGGGTTAAAAACAAACAAGTGCCTCAGTGTGTATACGTGTGTATTGAAATTCCAACATCTACTTACACAAACTCAGAGTGGCCGAGACATACCTGAAGAACTCTCATGATGATAAGTGTTTGGCTTTTTATGATCCTCACCATGTTTGGAATAACTTACAGGTTCCAACATACCTCTAGTGTGAGGTAGCTTCGTCTTCGTCTCGGGTACAAAGTATTCTTGTGTCAGTCCAGTGTCGGAAAGTCGCGTCCGATCATTCACTTCAGCAATACCAACTTTCGGGGGTTTCCTGGAGAGCAATTATGGTGTGTGTCTTTCATCCACTAGCTATAAGCCTCATCATTCATCCGACACAAATACCCTCGATCTGTAACACACAAAATACCAAACACACTAATTAAATTGACAATAAACAAACCAAAAATTAAATAATCAGAAAAATAAAAAAATAATACTGAAAGTAATACCCCCCCCCCCCCCCCCCCCACAGACACACTTGAACCAAACATTGACCGCAATGTTTAAATCCAAGATAGAGAGTAGGCTCACAAAGCCTCACTGCGACGGAGGAAATTGCAACATTAACTATTGCATCAGTGCATGCATCTCATCCATCACCGTTCCTTGACGAGCTTGCTCCACCCCTTGATGTGCCTACTCCGCTCGGAGGTCACCAATCTCAGTCTGTATCCACGACCATTGGTCCGGGGTCATAGATGATGACCCGACACCTGTATAAGTGGTCTCCTCGCATGGAGGGACAAACTGCTCTTGCTCCTGCGCATCCTCCTCATGCTGGTCACCTGCAACAAAAGTCTCAGCATTTTGCTCGTCCATATCATCGTGGACGACACTCTCATATAACCAATTAGTAGTTATGGTAATGCATATCCTCGCAGGGTTAGGAAGTGCCATGATAAACTGGTTAGAACTCATCACATCATAATAATCTGAAATTTGATAGATCATACCTTTCTGAACTAGAGCATTCATGTACAACTTATTCTTACCTGAAACCGGTGTCTCATTCAGGGCAGCAAGGTCGTATCCAAAATGGTGGGCTATCTGTGTGATTATACCCCCAATGGAGATTCTGCCTCGAGCATCTTAACCAACTTTACTAAGGTAGTCAGCTGCAAATGCATCAACACTCACATCAACCCTGTTCACCATGGCAAAAAGAAAGAACACCTCCCTCTTGATAGCTACCCTAGTACTATCACCCCTACCAAAGAGTGTGAAAGCTAGCATCTTTTAGGCGTAGCAAAAAAGGGGTTCTGAATCCCCGATGCCTTAGCACCCTTTGCCAGATAATCGGTTCGACCTGTGATGGCTAACTAGAAAGCTTTAACATCAAAAGTATCCGAAACAGCTCCGGGGTCATAGAGGGGAGATCGGAGAATACTGCCTAACTGCTTAATCGTCAACTCATGATCAACGTTATATAACCTAAAATGCATAGTACCACCATAGTACATCATGGTCCCTGTAAACTCTTTCTTCAGTTTAAACTCAATTATGCTAAAAAGTTCCAGGGTTATGCGCTCGAAAGTTGGCGCCTCACAATGCATAAATTCTAACATGCCTAGCACATGAAACATTCTATCTACTTCTTAAGACAAACCCAATTGAGATAGAGTGTAAGAGCACAAATAACTCGTTGGCGTGATCTTATGCTTAACATGAGACGAATAACGCCTCTCATTCTCGGGGTTATTAAAGATGGTGTTGTGAGCATTTGGATGGCGAATGGTTCTCTTCCGAGGCCTCGACGGCTCAACCTTTGCTTGCTTTCCCTTAACAATTCGTCTTAGAGGCATATTTGGTACCTGAAAAAAAATTGAGCAAAAATAAAATATATAGTTAGTAGAAAAGATTACCGTTAAGTTGTTGAGGGCGAAAAATGGAGCAACTTTTGTGAAGGGAGTAAGCGGTTTGGGTGGTTTACGGTGATAAAGGTGTGAGCTTCAATGGTGGAGGCTATGGAGTTTTTGAGAGAAAAAAGAGGAAGAAGGAGAGTTAGGAGGGAAAGAGAGAGAAAAATGGTGAAAATTTGATTATTAGGAGTAAATATGAGTTAAGATGGTGATAATTTGTGAAAAACTCGAGTGGGGGCCACACAAGGGGAAGACCAAGCAACCACATTGCTGACCACGCGCTTCCTGACACGGGCGACCGTGTCAGGCTTCTGGCCATCCACTCCCATGATTCAGTAGGGCTGACACGGGCCGTGTCAGCCTACTGGAAAACTCAACTTCGCTCCTTTTGGTCATACCCTAACACATGTCGTGTCAGCTGACACGGGCACCCGTGTCAGACCCCTGTTTTTTCATATTTTTGTCGTTTTTCGACCTATTTCTCCTTTTTCTCCTGGCACATTGAATTCTGCTGATTGAGTTCAAACATCTCCTTCCTTCCTACAGGATCACTGCGTGAACCTACAAGAAACTAAAACACACCAAAATAACAGAAATTGTTAGAAATAAAAAATATGGGTTGCCTCCCACGAAGCGTTTCATTTAATGTCGCACGGCTCGACGGTCGTCCATCTTATCCTCTAAGATGAACATTGTTTATCAACCCACTCTCTTGCCCTTTGTAATAATGCTTCAATCTTTGTCCGTTCGCTTTAAATGTGTCCCAGTTAGTTTGATTTTTTAGTTCTATCGCTCCATGGGGAAACACTATGTGAACCAAAAACGGATCGGACCATCTGGACTTCAATTTTCCCGGAAAAAGTTTCAACCTGGAATTAAACAATAACACCAACTGTCCCTCCACAAATTCCTTTCTCAGGATCTTCTGATCATGCCATTAATTTGTATGCTCTTTATAAAGTTTGGCATTCTCATAAGCTTGATTCCTAAATTCTTCTAGCTCATGGAGGTGAAGAATTTGGGATTCACCAACTTTGACAAGATCATAATTCAAGAAATTGGAAGCCCAAAATGCTTTGTGCTCTAACTCGAGCGGCAAGTGACAAGCTTTACCATACACTAAATGATAGCGGACATACCTATAGGAGTTTTGAATGTTGTTATGTATGCCCACAATGCATCTTTTAGCTTCATTGCCCAGTCTTTTCGAGATGCGCAAACAGTATTTTCAAGGATTTGCTTTATCTGTCTGTTAGATACTTCAACCTGGCCACTCGTTTGAGGATGATACGGGGTGGAAATCTTGTGCTTAATATTGTACTTCTTTATCAGATTTTCCATCAGTTTATTTAATAAATGGGTACCTTCATCACTAATAAGTGCTCTCGGCACTCCAAATCTTGAGAAAATATTGTTCTTCAGAAAAGTCACTATAACTCTAGAATCATTAGTGGGCAATGCCACCGCTTCCACCCACTTTGACACATAATCCACTGCTACCAAGATATAATTATTTCCAAATGAGGGTGGAAACGGTCCCATGAAGTCTATTCCCCATACATAAAACCATTCCACCTCTAGTATGGCGTTTTGCGGCATCTGATTCCTCTAAGAAATACCGACGCTGGAAAATACTCATTCAAGAAAGCCTTTTCCATCTCTTCCCATGATGTAATACTGTCGGCCGGGAGAGAATAGAACCATTCTTCAGCCTTTTCAGCTAAAGTGAACGGGAACATTCTTAACTTCTTTGCTTCCTCTGTGTGACCATCAATTTTTAGAGTGTTGCTCATGGTCAGAAATCTCTGCAAATGCTTGTTTGCATCTTCATTTACCTTTCCAGTGAAATGCTTTCTTTCAAGTTGATTGATTGTACTTGGGTGTGGCTGAAAATTAGGCACATTCACCGGTTGGTTGACAAGTGTTAATCTACCAGTCGGTACATTTGCACCTCTGTAGTCACCCAACAGTCTTTCTGGTGGTGGTGGGTTCTCCCCCATTGTTTCGATCTCTCTCTCCGACTCTGAATCTGAACATGAATGAATGGAAGGTTGTTCTTCTTCTAATTCCAGTCTTGCTAATCTAGCTTGTCTAAGTCTTACACAAAGTTCTTTCGATTTCTGCGTCAAAAGGAAAATCAGCTGAGGTCTTACCTCGCATAAAAATATCAGACACAAATTAGTTGATAATGATCGAAATAAATAACTAAAAGAACAGAAATTAAATTTTAATTGCAGAGCAACAAAATTTAATTGAACTAAATTTAAACTTTATATTTGGCAGTCCCTGGCAACGACGCCAAAAACTTGACCAGGAAAATAACAAGTGTACTATTTTGCCGATGTGGTAATAATAAGGAAATTTCCCAAATATCGATCTCGAGGACTGCGTAGTAATATTAGTTTAAATCGTGATTCAATTAAACAAAAATAGGAGTTTTGGTTTGGAATAAATCCACACTATAATAAAATTAAGCAGAATGTAAAATACGGCTTTTACACAAATATGAGAATTATGCCAGGGTACAGTGTGTGATTTTTTCCCTATAATGACCTTGAATTTAGATCTCCTCAACACGTTCATATATTCAATTACCAGATCTTAGTGTTGTTTTCTCCTAAAACCTTATAGTGAAACCTTTGGTCATTCATCCTAATATCTAAGTCCTTAGGGAATTATGATGAAACCAAGCTTTTGTTTTAACAAGATATATCCGGTAACTAAAGGGTATCCCTAGCCCTATGTGATATCTACTAAAGTTTAATCGTACAAAAACCTTAACAATTTTGATCCCGCAAATTGTTAACCGTAGAACAATCCTTATTTGTCCGATAAAGAAAGCATTAAAAACATTGCACAGTTAAGTTGAGTAATAAAACATAAAATTGAGGGAATTAGGAATTCAAAGTCATTACATGATCAAATCAGGGACACCCCGTAGCATTGGGGGTTTAGCCGCTCATAATATTCAAAGAAAATACAATATTCAAATTAGCCATTACAAGATATGTGGATTCCGTTGATCTTCAATGCGATCGCTCTTGAAGGATCTCCGTTCTCTGAAACCCTTGATAGTACCAACCTTAATCGTCAAATTCCTTTGTCATGCAAAAGTCCCCTCTCTTTTCCCCAAAAAATCATCTAAATAGTCACTGATCGATTAACAAATGTCGCAAATATCCAAAACGCCCTCTGGAGTCATAAACTCTAAAAATCAAAGAAAATTAGAAGATGAGGCGTCCAAGCCAACACGGGCCATGTCAGGCAACACGGACGGCCGTGTTGGCTCACTGTTTCTCTGCTCCAACAATACAAGTGTCAAGCTTGCTGACACGGGCACCCGTGTCAGCCCACTGTTTTTCTTCCCAACTTCTGATTTTATCCTTCTCTTGACACGGTCCGTGTCAAGGTCACTGTATCTCCCAAAAATCCTTCTCCACGATTCCGGAATGCCCAATTTCCTTGACGAGTCTTTGGGATTTTTTTGCTTGAATCTGAAAACCAATAGAACTACCAAAAGAAAGCATAAAACATAATAAACTGATATGAACTAAAAATAATAACAAAATGAGAATGGAAATGCGAACATAAAACTTACTTGGCAAAATAATAATAAAAAGATAAAATAAAGTGTTACCGATTTCGCGGATTCATGCAGAATAAGTGTCAGAAAACTAGTAGAGTTGGTGACCGATCATGTTCCTATATTTACCATAATGATAACATCTTCTATTGGAGCTCTTGAAATTCTTATGATGAGGATACGCATGTCGAGCACAATGTTAGAGCATATGGTCCTTCTTGTTCATAAGGTTGTAGTTAAACTCTATTGCTATTGAAATTCTAAACTTTTTTTCTTGTATTTGGATTTCTTCTAGTAATTCAGCACCAGTCTTCAACATTAACTTCTTTTATTCTTACACATTTTCTTCTAACATGTTAGAGTCTTTATTAATTCTCTCACCATTTTTTATGATGTCCTCAAGTTTGGATGTTAATATTGAAATTTCTTATTTTAGACATGTGATGATAGTAGCAAGTTGTTCTTTATCTTGATGAAGAAAACTTATTATTTTCTTTTGTCTTTCTAAATCAATGCAACACTTAGTGATCAAAAGCCTAAAAGAGACAGTTATCTCTTCGCCATATATGTCTTTATCACAAGACTCACCCTCAAAATCATGCTTACCAATGTAAACGATTACTTTGTTGGTATTTTCTTCATCACTATCATTGTCATATTCAGACCAGGTGATTGATAATCCCAACTTCTGTTTTTTCAAGAAGGTAGGACATTCAGTTTTGAGGTGAGCATACCCTTCACACTCAAAGCATTGAACGCTTTGCCTGTGTTGATGTAAGACCCTTTGTCTTTGTCATTTGTCTTCCACTTCATGTCCATATTCTTCAAGGAGATGCTGAACTTTTTCCCCAAGAAGAATTATAACATTTGTCTGACTTTCTTCTTTATCACTGTAGCACCTCAAATTTGCACCCCCCATTTGTACATTCATTTCATTTTTTAGGTCATTAACATTGCATAGTGCATTGCATTTCATCAGTCAAGACTAGTATCAAGAGGATTCATCTATGCATGAGACCAAACATTTCCATGAGATGAAGGCCCTATGGTTATTCTAGAGAGCTTATGTGAACCAAGGATCCTTTTGAAGCAACTTGACCAAGTACTAGAGGCTTAAAGGCCACAGTGCATGTCCAAGTCATCTGAGGCCCAGAAAAGTCAACTGAGGGCTAGGAGGTGGAGAAATGGTTTGAGACACTTCATTCATGTCCCAAATAGGTTTATTCATCATGTCAAACATATACCTTGAAGATTTTGAAGCCAGATCAAAAGTTTCCAAAAATGGAAAGTGACCTGTAATTTCAAATTTCCAAAAATGGCAAGTTTTTAGACCAACTTCAACTTGACTTTCCAACATCAAAGAGGCTTCAAATGAAATTTAGTCTAACATGAAAGTTGAAGATCTTTCTCTCCCATTTCCAAAACGTCCAAGATCATGAATTTATGATGAATGGTTAAGGAGTTATGATCAAATCATTGCAAAGTGTTCTTGAAACTTCAAAATGCCATATCTTTTGAACCAAGACTCCAAATGGAGTGCCTCTTTTTGCATTATTCTCCTCATGACTCATATTTTCCAAATCATTCATTATATGGCATGAAATTCATTCATACAATCATTTTCTCATGCATGTTATTTTTGAAGGGAAATTGCCAAAATCAAAATTGGTTGATCACATGAACATAATTCCATTTCCAATGCGTGCATGGGCTGATTTTGAATGAATTTGGGCCCTTATTATGCACTGTTCACGTGGGTTTTTCATGCATGAGGTGAAATTGTCAATTGGTGCATACACCTTATATCTTCCAAATCTTTATTAACCTTGGCTTAGTGATAATTTCAGATTGATTAGGAGGGCATATAAAAGCATAATTGTAATTGCATTGCAGAGGACACAAGTTTTCAGATCTAGAAATCCCTCTTCACTCTCAATTTTCTCTTCATTGGTTTTCCAAAAATATGCACATAAACCTGGAATTTTCTTGCACAATCATGAACATGGAGTGCTTTTGAGTGTGATTCAATGTGCATTTGGTGAATTTCTGCTCAGATTCGTGCATACCACAAGCTTGAAGGTGTTAATGGAAATTTCAAATTGAGCTGTTTCCAAGTCTTTTCACGAGCCATTTCTTGTATCAAGCTTCATTGGAGCTCAAGGGAAGTGGAACTGGACATTGCTGAGCCTTGGACACACGGTTTTCAACCTTCTGTTCTTCAAGAGGTTAGAAATCGAACCTCATGATTCTTGATTTCATTATCATAGTTGTGTAGATCTTGGAACCCTGAGAATTCTGGTGAAAATTTCATGAAAAATGATGTACTATTGGTCGAGATATGTGTGATTAAAGTTTTGAGCATCAAACTTATTTTGATCGATTTGCATAATTGGTGATGATTTGGACTGAATCAATGCTTGATTTGTAACCTACGTGGAATAAGGATTCGAATGATGTACTTATTTTGAAAATCTAGAAAAATATTTTGAGCTTCGTACTGTTCATCATCGTCTTCGCGAGGAAGACGATGTAGTGTCCGCCTAGCGTCCGTTTTGTGTCCGTCTGGTTCAAATCTGGGATGGCGCTAGGGTTCTTGATGAAGAACATGCTACAGAACGTGTTTGATCCATGATCCTCACTTTGATTCCATGCTGTGGTGTTTTTGGTATTATTTGTTCAGCGCGTCTCATTTTAAAATGCAACATGGTTCGATTCCAGCGTGCACCACTTTTTTCAAATTAATTTCACCAATTCACTTTCCCTCCAAATTTCATATGTTTATTCCATTTTTAATTTCATTTTTTTTGCTAACTTCTAAAATGCATAATAAATTGAAAAATGCTCCAAATAATCCCTGGTTTTTTGCTACTTGATCCTTGGGATGTCCTTTTTTTTTATGCAAATTTCTAAAGTTGTGCATGGATGGATTTTGAATTGTGTTAGGATGATTGAACATGTGTGCATATGTGACCTTGCTCCATTCTTTCTATTGTGAAATGCTCAATATTGATCCAAATGCCACGAAATTTTGCATGATGATTCTTGACATGTTGATGGATGTTTGAGGCTTGATTGTGCATTTTTCTCATTTTTCATTTCTGTTTTATGCACATGTTTGTATGGTGTGACAATGTGTGTCACACAATTTGATGTTCAACTTGTGCAATTTTCTTTCCATATCAAATGACCTCTGTTGATTCTGATTTTTTGTATGATGATTGTATTGGATGTGTTGAATGCTCATGAAAATTTCAGAATTATTTGAATCATTTATGTTTTGATTTGGAATTTATATTCTAAATGTCCAAATGTGTGCTTTGAATTTGCCTTTGACTTCTCTTGCTTATTACATGCCCTTGCCTAATGATTTTGATTTGGTTCTTTTTATGACATGTTTTCATTTGATTAAGGATGCTTTGTGTTAAATTTCAACTTCTGTTTTGGCTCTTAGCTTCACTTTTGACCCTAGCCTTTGAGCTAGTGGTTTGATCTCACATTTTGAGCTGTGCATTTCAGGTTTCAAAGCAATTAGCCACATTGGTTGATATGATCTCATCACTTGAGATACAAATTATTTTGGTTGATTAACATTTGCTGTTTTGTAGGTTCTTTGACTGATGAAACAATTTTAGTTGCTTGCCTCTTATGCCTTGTGCTGTTTGTTTGTCTGTGAATAGTTTGTTTGAATACTGTGCTGATTGTTTGGTTGTTTACACAGGTACTTTAGTAGCTTTAACTCATTGCTTGAGTTGCTTTGCTTTTCTTGTGGTTGGCATACCACTTAGGTAAATTCCTACTCTTCATGTCGTCTGGAAGACCTGTCATGTTACTTTGGCAGGCACCTGTCTGAAGCCCTCCTTAAGAGGCAATGTTTGTGGTTGTTTATCTTTGTGCCTTGTACATTCAAAGACCTCCTAAGTAAAGAGGCATTGGCAGATACAAGGGATGTGCAATCCATCCCCTGCTATTTAGTTATGTCTTTCATCTTACTCACACCATGTGTTGATGCACTTTGAATAAAAACCCAAGATCTTGTTGTGTCAGTCATTGTGGAATAGAGTCCCACGTTCTGGACTCCCACACTTTCATTGCTTAAAGCTCTCCCAGGCCAGGGATAAGAGCTATGAGGTCTTACCCTCATTCCCATTTCATCTGCTTCACCCTAACTCTCAATGTTAGGGTTAAGAGCTAACAACACCCCTGTCCAGTGGGCTTGTTTGTCGAGGTTGATTTGACCCCTTGACTAAAGCCCAGCCTTGTATGAGCCACTTGTTTGCATATAGTGTGTGTGTTTGCTCTCTTGTGCTTGTGTTTGCTTATGTGCTGTTTAGGCTAGCTTGCTCCCTGTGCAAGTTAGGTTAGGACTAGAGACCTCAGCTTAGGGATCGTATGCATGACAACTTCTAGGCTCGAGTCGTAGTCTCCCTAGTAGTCTGTTATCTCCCTTGTCTCTGGTTAGGTTAGAAGTTCTTTCCCTGTTAAGGGGAACTACGTCGCCCTGATCCTCATACCAGATGAGGTACGTAGGCAGGAGATGAGCATATCTCTCCGGGCGCCCTTTTTCTTTTTCAACCTTCTTGTTTGCTTGTTGGAGTCTGACGTAAGTCCAGCGATTGGCAGTCGGTTTCCTGTGTGTGGTTGTTTGTTCGGAGTCTGACGTAAGTCCAGTGATTGGCAGTCGGTTTCCTGTTTGTGTTTTGTTTGGCGTGCGTTAGCTGAGCTACGAGTGCTCTGATTCTTCTCTGGTTAGAGAAGATACGTATGCATAGGATGCGACATCCTAGCGAGCAAGTTCCCGCTTCCCCGAACTACGTCGACTCTGATGTTTGTGTCTGACAAACTACGTAGGCCTAGGATGCGATATCCTGCCGAGTCCGTTTCCTCCGTCTCTCATTTGTGTTTCCTTTCAGTGTGTGCAGTGTTTTGAGCAGTTATTTAGCAACCTTTCTTCTATCATTTCTGAGCGTGGATCCCGTCGAGTACGACGAATGCGTATGGGTGCTAATACCTTCCCTTCTCATAACCGACTCCCGATCCTATCGATCTCTGGTCGTGAGACTATTCCTTTCCAGGTTTACTTCGAGCGTTTCCTTTCCCTCCTCTGGGATAAATAACGCACGGTGGCGGCTCTGTGTCTTTTTCCCGCCGATTTTTCGCGTAATGCGACAACTGGCGACTCTGCTGGGGACAAAAAAGAAGTTGACCTCTTGCTGGTCCATCTTCCCTAAGCGAGTCAATCCTAGCGCTCTTTAGGATAGGGTTTGGTTGCTTTTACTGCTTTATTTATGGCATTTATGATTATTATGTTGTAATTGTATATATTTGCATATATGTTTGCATGCATATTGTCATTGTGCTGGCTGTGTATCTGTTTCTCTGTTGGGGTGGGAGTCACAAGAGGTAAAAGGCCCAATACCCAGGCTATGAGTGAACTTTAGGACACCTAGGAATAGAGTGATTCATGGGAAGCGAGTGGTGTGGCGCCACTTAGCGGAACATGATATCACGAGCAATTCAGATTCTGATGGGGTATTATCGTTGCATACATCTGGTGTGTACATGATGATATTCTTGAAAGGGTTGTTTATCCTGCGTTTCTCTTATCCTTACCCTGGCCTAGAAGACACCCGTGAGTGGGGCGGGATTGAATCATTTGCAGGTACTGATGGTGACTATGGTTCAGTTGGACTCATTAATATCTATCTCTGATACGCCAGAGTTCTGTCTGTGATATCTATCAGCGGGTTCCGTTTATTTCGGATCCCCGGGTTGAATTTGAGGATACATGTTCAGAGGATTTGGTTGTCGTCCGTTCAGTGGATTTCCTTGATGATAGTGATATATCCCCCGGTTCCGTTTATTTCGGAACTCCCCAAGTTGGATTTATGGTTACTCGAGCCCTCAGATGATTGTAATCAGTTCAGAGACCGGTCCAGTACAGTTGATCCTCAGATGACTTGGAAGATGGCACAGTGACCTGCCTGCATGCATCCGCATCATTCCCATTTCGCATTCATCTGCATCCAACCCATGTCTATCCGTACTCAGGGTCCATTTTTGATTGAGATTCTGGTTGAGAGACATCCCGATGTCAGAATGTTATTGTCAAAATTATTATCCGTCTCGATGAAACCAGAATCAAAGGACAGAATATTCCTCCTACGGATAAACATTGCATATGTGAGTCATATTAACCTGTTTGCTATTTTGTAGGTGTCAGTATCTAACCGGTGCGCATAGCTCTTCCGTTCAGATATCCTACCAGACTTAACAAATCCAAGCCGATGGACCCACCCAACGCCGACATTCTCGAATTGAAAGAGATGATGAGGGAGTTGTTCAATGTCGTGCAAGGGCTCGCCAAGGGGCAGAAAGCAATTGATGAGAGGTTGGAGAGGATTGAAAACTGGCTAAAAATGGAGAAAATTCAGGGAAAGGCTCTGTCATCCGTAGTAAAGAAACCCTCTGGCAATGGAAAGCACAAGAAGGAGGTTGAATCAAGTGGTGTGCATGCCCGAAAGGAACATGGTAAGGATCGTTACCACCCTTATGCTGCTGCAGTGCCTATTCCTGTTGGCAATCCATCTGTACAAAGCAACAACAACCACCTCAACAAAAAGCACAAAAAGCCGGGTGCCAAGTGAAGAAGGGGACGACAGACCGTCAGTTTGATAAGCTACCCGTGACTTATACCGTTCTGTTTAAGAGGTTGAAGGATCTTGGTTTAGTTCAGCCAAGGATATTGGTTCCTGTAGAACTGCATCGGAGGCCTGCAAACTACGATGAGAACGCCAGGTGCGAGTTCCATTCTGGGGCACCCGGACATAACATTGAGGGTTGTAGAGCTTTTAAGCATGCCGTCCAAGATTTGGTGGATTCTAAAGCCATCGATTTTGCACCGACGCCAAATGTTGATGCTGACCCCATGCCAATGCATGGTCTTGTGGGGGTGAACGTGGTGTCGAAGGACAAAAGAAAAATGGAGATGACAAATGCGAATCAGTTAAAAACTCCAATGGTTGTGGTCCAGAGGCATCTGATGAAGATTGGAGCTTTCCCTGGTGGTGATAATCGTTGTGCGGCTGTCGCTACAAATGGGTGTGTAATGGTGAGGGAAACAACTCATAGAATGACGGAGGTGGAAATGGACGATGAAAAATATGAAACACCATGTCAGGCAGTTGAAACCGTCAAGGTGGAGAAGGTCATCAGTGCTGAGAAAGAGAAGAAGTTGTCCATTTCTTCTTACAAACAGGCCATGGAGGTGTTGAAGAACGGAGAAGCCCTAGGCTGGGGAAAGATCATAGACATTGTGGTAAAAGCAGATATGTTCGGGGTTGGCTATCAACCAGACCAAGACTCGTCTAGGCAGAACAGAGAATGTCGTCAACCGTTCCCGTTCATCAGTGCTGGAATGTTGAATCCAGGTCACGCCTGTACAGTGGGTGAAGAGATTGACAGTGACCGTGATCTCGAATCGTGGATAAAATCGTGCGTACCAGGGAGCTGGAAGGCCTCAAAGATTACCACTGTCACTCATCCTGAAGAGTAATATTTCTGCTTTTAATTCTGTTTGCATGAAAGCCATACGTTTTGCCCGAAGCGTATTGGTCCATTGTAAGGGCCACCTCATGTGTTTCATTTTGCAACATTTTGCATCATTAATAAATGGATGTTTTTGTAGTAAAAGAGGTATTCCCTGTTTTTCATTTATTTTTGCAGTTTTTAAAAAATAAAAATGGCAATGTCTGTTTTCATTTTCCTTTCTTTTGATTTGTCCTGTTCCGACCTCAAAAGCAATGCATGAATCCGCATTCATGTAGATGCGACTATTCTCCTGATCTCGTTGAAAACAATTCGGTTACACCTCTGTATGACTTCGACAATTCGATCTATCATGCCGAAGAAGAAGGCGAAGAAGATTGTGATCTGCTGGAAGATTAGTCAGGTTGTTGAGACAAGAGGAGAAGGTGATTCAACCGCACGAGGAGCGAGTGAGAATTGTTAACCTGGTACCGAGGAGGTATGAAAGGAAGTAAAGTTTGGGGCCGCCTTGGAGGCAAGTGTCAAGAGCAAAGGAGATGCCATTCAGTCTCAAGAACGCCGGTGCCACGTATCAAAGAGCCATGGTGACTTTGTTTCATGATATGATTCATCGTGGAATTGAATGCTATGTTGATGACATGATAGCAAAGTCCTAAACATAAGGGGGGCATTCGGTAGACCGGGGCAAACTGTTTGACCGTGAGACAATTCAGACTGAGGTTGAATTCGAATAAGTGCACTTTCGGAGTGCGGTCCGGAAAGCTGCTGAGGCTTATTGTGAGCGAAATAGGAATCGAGGTTGATCCTGCTAAAAAAAAAAAAACAAGAAAGGCCTGAACCGAGAACAGAAAAAGAGGTTCGTGGTCTCTTAGGTAGATTGAACTGCATCTCACGGTTCATATCTCCTCTAATAGCCACGTGCGAACCGATATTCAAGCTGTTGAAAAGAAAAGATCAAACGGTCAGGTGAAATAATGATTGCCAAGGGGCATTGAAAAATAAAAGAATAAGTTGCAGGAGTCTCCGATTTTGATGCCTCCCTGTGGAGGGATGACCGTTAATTCCGTACTTGACAGGCCCCGAGGAATCTATGAGGTGTGTACTGGATCAACATGACGAGTCTGGTCGAAAAGAGCATGAAATTTACCTTAGCAAAAAGTTTGCCAACTGTGAAACAAATATTCACTGCTCGAGAGTGAAGGAGAATTGCCATCCAAGGCGCAGCGGAATATAAAATTTTCTCCATTAGTGATCCTTACGAATGAGCATGATCAGTGATAGAATCGTTACCTCTTGTGGCGATTCAAACCTTTGGTGCAGATCTCTGATAATGATCAAAACCTTTGATACAGATCCACGGGGCGATCACGAACGTTGAACGATGACAACGTCTCTACTCAGTCCACACGAACGGATTCCTTCAATCGCAGTGCTAGCTGTTATGAATGAAGGCTTTGAGTGAGAGAAAGAGGGAAACAAAATTCCAAGTCTCTACTTGAATTTCTGTCTGAGTGGAATTGAGTGACAGTGCTTCTACCCAAGGGGTTCTATTTATAGAACCACTTGTGTGGGCTTCAAGCCAAAAAGCCCACTTAAGTGCATTTTGGCCCATATCTCATAATATGCCAAAATCACTTAAGTATTTGGTACCTTACCATATTTCGTCTCCCACTTAAGTGCACCGTACCTTACGGTGTTCCTTAATTATTCTATCTCTTATCAATCCGTCCTTTGTGTGTGACCCTATAGGTTTTCGCGACGTTGGCAATTATATTAAATCACACATTTAACATAATAAACAGTGAGCGGTATCTAGCAACACATCACTGCTACCCAAGTCACGAAAATGTCATGTGATCTGACAAAACCTCCTGTGATAATAATTATGTGTATAATTACCCCTTTGCCCTTACGTCTATATTGAACACAAGGTATAGACCATGTCACCCTTGTCCAGTTCAATATTGGGCCCATAGACATTTATCCTGTTAAGCAGGATTGGCAAATTCCATCTAGGACACTCATGTCCCTCAGCATGCTTCGTGGAGTACCCATCAACTGTCTTTATGGTTATCCAGTTACGGACAACGTTGGATCAGCAATAAAGCACTCGACTCTACATCTAGGATCCATAGTGGTTTCAGGTCGAAGAGTGGTATACACTATTATCACCATGAGAATAACTTATGACACTTTGCATAACTTTCTATATAGTATTCTCATAGCGGGTCAATCCAGTATGAATATTACTCTTAATATTCATACCTATGTTTAAGACTTGATAACTCTTTATCCATGATCCATGAGACGTGATCATCAGTCTACAAACATAATAGTCTCCATGCTTTAATGTTATCCCATTTCATATTAAAGCTTGACTACGGACACTTTAAGAATAGTGTCCTTATGTTTAATGTGATCTCATGATTAAGTCATACTTGATACATTAAATGGACTATCTATTCCAGGGACTTTATTAAACAAACATAATAAAGAAAAATGCCTTTTATTATTAATAAATAATTCGATACAAGTACCAAAAGTATTGGCCTCTAGGGCTTACACCAACAGAGAGAACTTGCTGTACTTTGGCATATGCTGCTCGCCGACTGAGACAATATATGCTGGTTCATACCAATTCATGGATTTCCAAGATGGATCCGATCAAGTATGTATTCGAGAAGCCAGCATAGACCGGGCGGGTTGCGAGATGGCAAATGATTTTGATTGAATATGATGTTCAATATACCTCTCAGAAAGCAATAAAGGGGAGCGTATTGTTCGATTACCTCGCCCCGCAGCCCATCGATGATTGTCAACCGATGAAGTTTGAATTCCCTGATGAGGACATCATGGTTCTCAAATCAAAAGATTGTGAGGAACCGATCCCGGAGGAGGGGCCTGACCCTGAATCCGAACGGATTCCGATGTTTGATGGGGTCGTTAACGTGAATGGAAACATAGTTGGTGTTGCTTTGGTTACGCCAAAGGGATCCCACGTTCCTTTTGTTGCCCGACTAAAATTTGAATGCACCAACAGCGTGGCTGAACACAAAGTTTGTATCCTGGTATCGAACCTTGGTGCGTACACCTACTGGGGCAAACCTTTCTCGCTCGTATGAGATGGACGCTATGTTACCAGTTGAGGTCCAGGCTCCGTCATTGAGAGTTCTGATGGATGAAGATTGGAAAAGGCTGAGTGGGTAAGTACTCGGTACGAAGAGTTGAGCCTAATTGAGAAAAAGAGGCTGGCAGCCATTTGTCATGGCAGTTGTACCCAGTGAATGAAACGTGCTTTTGACCGAAAGGTACGACCTCGTGGGTATCGTGTGGGAGACGTGATGTTGAAAAGGATCCTTCCTCCTTAGAACGATCATAGGGGCAAGTTGACACATAATTATGAATGTCCATTCGTGGTCAAGAAGGTGTTCTCTGGTAGAGCCTTGTTGTTGACGACCATGGATGGCCAGGATCTTCCATCCCCTGTGAATGTGGACGCAGTTAAAAGATACTTCGTAAAAATTGACCCGCTGGACGAAAAGAATAAAAGAGTCCAGGCAAAAAGGGGAATCCCGGCGAACCAAAAAAATGAATGAAAAGGTTCGGGAAAAAATTAGGGATAAAAAGAAAAAACTGTACACCCGGCAAGTCGAAAACCCCCACAAGGGAGGCTTGGGCAAAAAAGGGTATCCCGGTGGACTGAAAACCTGAAAGGGCGGTCCAGGCAAAAGAGGGAATGAAACGAACAACTGCGTCCAGCATGATCGTTTACACTTTGGTTAAAACACCTGGATAATCTGAAGACAGAGATCGGTCGGAAGCGTCTTGTTCAGAAGGCAGAAAGCGCGGAGAGTCTTGAGGACATATGGGGTGTAACCGAGTTAGAACCCGATGAGATCATGGTTTCACATTGCCATTAGGATGGATTTTCCTTTTGTGCGCAAACACCTCTTTTCAGGGATTGCTTCCTGTGTGTCGCTCTGTTACTAGCCACACCTTTTTCAATCAATAAAATGCATTCTCAGTCAAATAGTTTTGTTTTTGTTTTCATAACCGCTTTGATTGCAAAAACATCTGTTTATTCTGATAAGAATCTTTGCATTTTTGAACATAGGGGTTCCTTCCGATGCATGCTTATAAGAGTGGAAGCCTGAAATCTTATTCGGAAAGTTGAGTGACCTAGGTGTTGAAATTTTGGCACGCCTGGGACACGCTTTTATCTAACGATCTCCTTTGCAGGTGCTGTTAGATATTTTCACTCACTTGCAGGTTGTGACGTGAAACGTTTTGACAAGAGATCCCCGCAGAGTCCAATCAGGGGCAAGGGATTGAAGAACGGTGAAAAGACGATGAAAGAATTGCGACGATCCTAGAGGGTAATCAAGAAGACTCTTCAAAGTCTGAGGACTATAGAGTTGGCCCGGATCTGAGGAGATCGATTGTCTCGAAGCAGAGAAAAGCCGAGAATACAAGGTGATGAACCAGAAGAGACCGGTTGAGTCTAGGAGCTCTCAAAAGTGGAGAGTCAGCACTATGGTGAGATAGTGAACACCAGTGTTCGACGAGTCGACGGACGGTCTGTGTCCAATAAGCCATATCTTCTCAGCGGGTTCGAGGTCGTTATCTCCCCAGCGGATTCGAGAGCGGTGTTTCCTCGGCATTCAGGCCTGAGATTGGTTATCATCCCCCAGCAAGTCTGAAGACTGTTAGTTCTCCACTGAGTCTGAAGGTTGCTATTTCCCCAGCGGAGGTGTCTGTGGGTAGCTTGTTTCTTGGCAGTCATGTTTGAAGTACTGCAACCCCCCAGCAAGGTTGGGAATGAATTCCTCAACAAGTATGAAGTGGGTAGTCTTCCCAACGGAAGTTTGTGTTGATGGTTTTCCCTAGCGAAGTCCCCAAGCGGGGCAAGTTCGGTGAAAGTTATCCCCAGTAGAGTTTACCTTTCCCAGTGGAAGTGGGCATTGACTGTTTCTCCCAGCGGAGTCCCCAAGCGGGTCGGGTTCAGTGGAAATCATCCCCAACAAGGATCATCATTTCCCCAACAGCAATGCTATTCCCTAGCAGGGTAGAGATTGGGATGATATTGAATTCCTCAACAGAGTTCCTCGAGCTCCCCGGTGCTGTCCCTGGAGGGGACGTGTTTTTATGCATTCATCATTTAGATAAGCATAGCATATTGCATCATTAAAAGCGTAGCATTTCCAGGGTTATGCATCATTGCGCTGGAAAAAAACTCATGCATCAGCATTGCAAGCATAGACTAGCCCCAAGCCGTGGTGACCATCCGAGAATGGGTTCAAGTGGTAGGTGAAGATGTTATTCATAAGGGTTTAGCATCGCAACGATTGGGTCATTTGGGTTGATTTCAAAGTTGATTTCCCCAGCATGGTTGAGAGGTTGGTGTTTTCCCAACAAGTGACTCCCTAGTTGAGTTAGTTTCTCTGCTGTTCTGAGAATGTCCGATCAACAAGCACCCCAGCAGTGCGTCTCCCCACAGGGTTGAGAGATCGAATAAGAGATGGTGTGCTCAGCAAAGTGGTCGCTTGCTTTCCCAGCGGGAGTTTTCCTCCCTTAGCATCTTGCAAGCTTGGATCAGTTCCCCAACAGAGGTGGACCGTTTTGCAACATCTGTATGGCACAGTTGCTGCAGTTGCTCTTGACAACGTTCAGAATCAACAAACCCCAGAGAGGTTTATTTCCTCACCCGTCAGCGAAAGGAAAGCTTGACTCCCCAGAGTAGTCCCCGACAAGTGTCTGGCCTTGTCTTGACATATGTAGGTGTCATCCTTGCGATACCACTGGGTGTCGTGTTGATCCCCGTGCGGGTCCTTTTTGGTGTCTGTAGACATCATCTTTCGATGTCCGTAACATCAACCTCCTTCTTCCCATTCATCATCTTTCGATGTATAGTCGTGGTTTCTTTTTCCCATTCGTCCGTTGACGACTGGTTGAGTGTCTTTTTCCAGTCATCCGTTGATGTCTGGTCACCCCTACGTTGGTGTCGGTAAACGTCGAGTTTTTCCCATTCGTTCGTTAACGTCTGGTTGAATATCCTTATTCCAGTCATCGGTAAATGTTTGGTCGTCCTTCCTTTGGTGTCGGTAAACATCATCTTTCGATGTCGGTAAACGTCGAGTTTTTCCCATTCGTCCGTTGACGTCTGGTTGTATATCTTGTTTCCCCAGTCATCGGTCAATGTTGGGTCATGTATCTTTTCAAAATCCCCAGTAGAGTCGTCGGTAAACGTCTTGTCGGGTTCCCGTTGTGAACATCTTGTTCCTCTCCAATTCAAGCCGCCATCGGTAAATGGCCTCGCTTTCCTTGATGTCAGTGTACATCAAGTCGACTGTTCAAGCCGCCATCGGTAAATGGCCTCGCTTTCCTTGATGTCAGTGTGCATCAAGTCGACTGTTCAAGCCGCCATCGGTAAATGGCCTCGCTTTCCTTGATGTCAATATACATCAAGTCGACTGTTCAAGCCGCCATCGGTAAATGGCCCCGCTTTCCTTGATGTCAGTGTACATCAAGTCGACTGTCTGTTTTCGTCCATCTCCCGCAGAGTGCAAATTTCTACGGTTCTTTGGTATTCAATCCCTGTTTACCTTGAATGTCTGGCAGCCGTTGCTCTCATCCGTTCAGGTTCCCAGTTGATTGAATAGGGGCAGCTGTAGCACCTCAAATTTGCACCCCCCATTTGTACATTCATTTCATTTTTTAGGTCATTAACATTGCATAGTGCATTGCATTTCATCAGTCAAGACTGGTATCACGAGGATTCATCTATGCATGAGACCAATCATTTCCATGAGATGAAGGCCCTATGGTTATTCTAGAGAGCTTATTTGAACCAAGGATCCTTTTGAAGCAACTTGACCAAGTACTAGAGGCTCAAAGGCCACAGTGCATGTCCAAGTCATTTGAGGCCCATAAAAGTCAACTGAAAGTCAACTGAGGGCTAGGAGGTGGAGAAATGGTTTGAGAAACTTCATTCATGTCCCAAAGAGGTTTATTCATCATGTCAAACATCTACCTTGAAGATTTTGAAGCCAGATCAAAAGTTTCCAAAAATGGAAAGTGACCTGTAATTTCAAATTTCAAGAAATGGCAAGTTTTTGGACCAACTTCAACTTGACTTTCCAACCTCAAATATGCTTCAAATGAAATTTAGTCCAACATGAAAGTTGAATATATTTCTCTCCCATTTCCAAAAAGTCCAAGATCATGAATTTATGATGAATGATTAAGGAGTTATGATCAAATCATTGCAAAGTGTGCTTGAAACTTCAAAATGCCATATCTTTTGAACCAAGACTCTAAATGGAGTGTCTCTTTTTGCATTATTCTCCTCATGACTCATATTTTCCAAATCATTCATTACATGGCATGAAATTCATTCACACAATCATTTGCTCATGCATGTTATTTTTGAAGGGAAATTGCCAAAATCAAAATTGGTTGATCACATGAACATAATTCCATTTCCAATGTGTGCATGGGTTGATTTTGAATGAATTTGGGCCCTTATTGTGCACTGTTCACGTGGGTTTTTCATGCATGAGGTGAAATTGTCAATTGGTGCATACACCTTATATCTTCCTAATCTCCATTAACCTTGGCTTAGTGATAATTTCAGATTGATTAGGAGGGCATATAAAAGCCTAATTGTAACTGCATTGCAGAGGACACAAGTTTTCAGATCTAGAAATCCCTCTTCACTCTCAATTTTCTCTTCATTGGTTTTCCAAAAAATTGCACATAAACCTGGAATTTTCTTGCACAATCATGAACATAGAGTGCTTTTGAGTGTGATTCAACGTGCATTTGGTGAATTTCTGCTCAGATTCGTGCATACCACAAGCTTGAAGGTGTTAATGGAAATTTCAAATTGAGCTGGTTCCAAGTCTTTTCACGAGCCATTTCTTGTATCAAGCTTCATTGGAGCTCAAGGGAAGTGGAACTGGACATTGTTGAGCCTTGGACACACGGTTTTCAACCTTCTGTTCTTCAAGAGGTTAGAAATCGAACCTCATGATTCTTGATTTCATTATCATAGTTGTGTAGATCTTGGAACCCTGAGAATTCTGGTGAAAATTTCATGAAAAATGATGTACTATTGGTCGAGATATGTGTGATTAAAGTTTTGAGCATCAAACTTATTTTGATCGATTTGCATAATTGGTGATGATTTGGACTGAATCAATGCTTGATTTGTAACCTACGTGGAATAAGGATTCGAATGATGTACTTATTTTGAAAATCTGGAAAAATATTTTGAGCTTCGTACTGTTCATCATCGTCTTCGCAAGGAAGACGATGTAGTGTCCGCCTAGCGTCCGTTTTGTGTCCGTCTGGTTCAAATCTGGGATGGCGCTAGGGTTCTTGATGAAGAACATGCTACAGAACGCGTTTGATCCATGATCCTCACTTCGATTCCATGCTGTGGTGTTTTTGGTATTACTTATTCAGCGCGCCTCATTTTAAAATGCAACATGGTTCGATTCCAGCGTGCACCACTTTTTTCAAATTAACTTCACCAATTCACTTTCCCTCCAAATTTCATATGTTTATTCCATTTTTAATTTCATTTTTTTTTGCTAACTTCTAAAATGCATAATAAATTGAAAAATGCTCAAATAATCCCTGGTTTTTTGCTACTTGATCCATGGAATATCCTTTTTTTTAATGCAAATTTCTGAAGTTGTGCATGGATGGGTTTTGAATTGTGTTAGGATGATTGAACATGTGTGCATATGTGACCTTGCTCCATTCTTTCTATTGTGAAATGCTCAATATTGATCCAAATGCCATGAAATTTTGCATAATGATTCTTGACATGTTGATGGATGTTTGAGGCTTGATTGTGCATTTTTTTTCATTTTTCATTTCTGTTTTATGCACATGTTTGTATGGTGTGACAATGTGTGTCACACAATTTGATGTTCAACTTGTACAATTTTGTTTCCATATCAAATGACCTCTGTTGATTCTGATTTTTTGTATGATGATTGTAATGGATGTGTTGAATGCTCATGAAAATTTCCAGAATTATTTGAATCATTTCTGTTTTGATTTGGAATTTTCATTCTAAATGTCCAAATGTGTGCTTTGAATTTGCCTTTGACTTCTCTTGCTTATTACATGCCCTTGCCTAATGATTTTGATTTGGTTCTTTTTATGACATGTTCTCATTTGATTAAGGATGCTTTGTGTTAAATTTCAACTTCTGTTTTGGCTCTTAGCTTCACTTTTGACCCTAGCCTTTGAGCTAGTGGTTTGATCTCACATTTTGAGCTGTGCATTTCAGGTTTCAAAGCAATTAGCCACATTGGCTGATATGATCTCATCACTTGAGATACAAATTATTTTGGTTGATTAACATTTGCTGTTTTGTAGGTTCTTTGACTGATGAAACAATTTGAGTTGCTTGCCTCTTATGCCTTGTGCTGTTTGTTTGTCTGTGAATAGTTTGTTTGAATACTGTGCTGATTGTTTGGTTGTTTACACAGGTACTTTAGTAGCTTTAACTCATTGCTTGAGTTGATTTGCTTTGCTTGTGGTTGGCATACCACTTAGGTAAATTCCTACTCTTCATGTAGTCTGGAAGACCTGTCATGTTACTTTGGCAGACACCTGTCTGAAGCCCTCCTTAAGAGGCAATGTTTGTGGTTGTTTATCTTTGTGCCTTGTACGTTCAAAGACCTCCTAAGTGAAGAGGCATTGGCAGATACAAGGGATGTGCAATCCATCCCCTGCTATTCAGTTGTGTCTTTCATCTTGCTCACACCATGTGTTGATGCACTTTGAATAAAAACCCAATATCTTGTTGTGTCAGTCATTGTGGAATAGAGTCCCACGTTCTGGACTCCCACACTTTCATTGCTTAAAGCTCTCCCAGGCCAGGGATAAGAGCTATGAGGTCTTACCCTCATTCCCATTTCATCTGCTTCACCCTAACTCTCAATGTTAGGGTTAAGAGCTAACAACACCCCTGTCCAGTTGGCTTGTTTGTCGAGGTTGATTTGACCCCTTGACTAAAGCCCAACCTTGTATGAGCCACTTGTTTGCATATAGTGTGTGTGTTTTCTCTCTTGTGCTTGTGTTTGCTTATGTGCTGTTTAGGCTAGCTTGCTCCCTGTGCAAGTTAGGTTAGGACTAGAGACCTCAGCTTAGGGATCGTATGCATGACAACTTCTAGGCTCGAGTCGTAGTCTCCCTAGTAGTCTGTTATCTCCCTTGTCTCTGGTTAGGTTAGAAGTTCTTTCCCTATTAAGGGGAACTACGTCGCCCTGATCCTCATACCAGATGAGGTACTTAGGCAGGAGATGAGCAGATCTCTCCGGGCTCCCTTTTTCTTTTTCAACCTTCTTGTTTGCTTGTTGGAGTCTGACGTAAGTCCAGCGATTGGCAGTCGGTTTCCTGTGTGTGGTTGTTTGTTCGGAGTCTGACGTAAGTCCAGTGATTGGCAGTCGGTTTCCTGTTTGTGTTTTGTTTGGCGTGCATTAGCTGAGCTACGAGTGCTTTGATTCTTCTCTGGTTAGAGAAGATACGTATGCATAGGATGCGACATCCTAGCGAGCACGTTCCCACTTCCCTGAACTACGTCGACTCTAATGTTTGTGTCTTACAAACTACGTAGGTCCAGGATGCGATATCCTGCCGAGTCCGTTTCCTCTGTCTCTCATCTGTGTTTCCTTTCAGTGTGTGCAGTGTTTTGAGCAGTTATTTAGCAACCTTTCTTCTATCCTTTCTGAGCGTGGATCCCGTCGAGTACGACAGATGCGTAGGGGTGCTAATACCTTCCCTTCGCATAACCGACTCCCGATCCTATCGATCTCTGGTCGTGAGACTATTCCTTTCCAGGTTTACTTCGAGCGTTTCCTTTCCCCCCTCTGGGATAAATAACGCACGGTGGCGGCTCTGTGTCTTTTTCCCGCCGGTTTTTCGCGTAATGCGACAATCACTATGACTTCCTTTAGAATTGGAGACAAACGTTATACCTTTGTTCTTCTTCTATGATCTATCAATGATGGACATCTCAAAGGTTTGTAAGGAGCCAATGAGTTCATGAACCTTTATACTGCCCAAGTCCTTAGTTTCTTCAATAACAATCACTTTCATATTAAACCTCTTAGATAATGATCTGAGAATTTTTCTAGCAAGCTTTTCTTCAGACATCTTTTCACCTAAGTCAAAGGAAGTGTTGGAAATATCACGCAATATGATATGGAATTAATAGATAGATTCATCTTCATTCATCCTCGGATTCTCAAGCTTAGTGGTAAGTAGTTGCAACTTTGACATACAAACTTTAGAGGTGTCTTCATGAGCAGTTTTGAGAATCTCCCATGTCTCTTTAGCTACTAAACATGTGTTGATCAACCTGAACATGTTCTTGTCCATACCATTGAAGACAACATTCAAAGCTTTGGAACTTCCAAGAGCTTCCTCATCTTCAACATCAGTCCATTTAGCCTTTGGTTTTAAGCTCATAGTTTTATCTTTAGAAGTGATCATTGGATGTTTCCAACAAGATATTTGATTTATTAGATATTTGATTTGTTCATTGAATATCTCCAATAAGATATGATTTGTTTCAATTTAAATTCAAATTTAAATCTTCATTTAAATTCAGATTAATCTTCATCCAACTGTCAAACAAATCACCTAATCATATTGCTAAGTCAATTAGCAATAAAATATAACTGAATCTTCTCCATAGATTCATCCAAAATGCAACATTATGACGCCTGTTGAGCAAGGTCCATATGTCGTACCAACATGTTAGGCCACATGCTGGAGCGTCATGCCCATCATGTGTCATTTTTACATCTTAAGCAAGTTAGACCAATCTTGAATACTTAGACACTTCTCCATGTTGTTGTTTTGCTAAATGCAGCCAATCTAAAGAGTCAATCCAATAGGAACTACAACATCCATGTGGACGTGTGCATGGGTTGGGTCAACCCACAAAAGTCGGCCAACCCCCAAAAAAAATCCAAAAAGTGGGTTGGGTCGGGTAATCAGATGGATATGAGTTTAAAAACTAAAAAACCATTAAAAAAATTGGGTTTTGGGTAAAACTGGATCCAAACACAAAAAACCCAATGACCTACTAATCAAATATTTATTATTACAATTTTAATGATTTTGATGAATATTAAATTAGTTGTTGCAATTTTTAATCTCTTGAACATTTACTATTTTAGTGAGTCATAACTTTAACTAATTTTGGATGTTTCACTATTTAGTTATTTTAATGTTAATATAATTTTATGTCGTGTAACTTTAGTTTGTTGCTAGTATTTTATGATAATTTTATTAGTTGATGTTATAATTTATTATTTTATAATGTTAAAAAATACTAAAAATAGATTACCAATATTTAATCATTTATTATTTTATGTGGCCAAATCAACTCATTAGTATAAGGCGATTATTTTATTTCACACAAACTAAAATATCCTATATAGATTGAATATCAAATTTGAACATACTCAATCTAAATCGACTCAAGTACACCTTTATATGTGATAAAAAGACTGTAAGAAAAAATAAAAACATATAAATGTTCCTAAATTCCAATCGTATTAGTTATCCTCTTTTATCTCATATTTACTTTTCACCGTTTAATCCCTTTATTTAATTCACTTTAATGACAAATTATAATATTTCTTTTCATAAACTTCTTCCTTTTTAACTTTTTTTATTAATAGATTTTTTTTTATTATTTGTGCAACTTGAATTAATTTACCTGTATCATTCAGTACTATTCTATACTATATTAATGACACACTCTTCTGCTATTTTTATCTCTAATTTTAACATTTTTTATTTATATATTCGTCCATGTAAAACATTTTCTAAAATAAATGCCTAAATTTTAAATCGTCTAAAATTACTACTATTACATATACATTTTTTAATACTATTTCATAAATTAAAAAATTCGTGTACATTAAAATAAAAACAACATTTTAAAAACAATTACCCCATATTCAACTCCTTCTATTTCAGCTTGTAATATATCTCCATCAACATTAAACATTCTTATATTATGTGAAACTATGATACTTCATTTATAGTGAAACTAGTACATACTTCATTGTTTTCAAAAGTACGGGTTAGGACTAATGTTCTGCCACTAGAGTTAAACTTAATGGTGATTTTCTTGCTTGCTAATTACAAACTAAAAACCATTGGATGCTAAAAAATATGATTAACAAAATCATATATCCAAATTAAATTACACCGAATTATAAAAAACTAAAACCATTCAATCACATATTATAAACAATTCAACCAATCAACTTAAGTAAAAAACTACTCCCTTCATTTTTTTTTTTAGTTTTTGTTTCATTTGCAAAGTTCAAAATTATTTCTAGATAATTATTACAGAAAAATAAAAAATAAAATGGATATAATAAAAAATTAAGAATAATATAAATATTATCTAAAAAGTAATAATTTTAATTAATTTTATTGATATGTGTAAAAAGTAAAAAAATACATTTAAATAGAAATGGAGGGAGTAGTTAAAACTCGTACCTGAATATTTGAAAAACATTATTTAAAATTAAGAATATGTATTTTTTTTTTAAATTCCTGAAAATAAATTTTTTCATGAAGAATTTTAAAAAATATTTTTTTCTTATAAAGTATTATTGTTTTCAAAATTAAAAAAAAAAGTTTTATGGATAAAATAATCCAAAAATAAAATAAAAATAAATTTGGATGTAAGTTTTTTTTCCAAAATTAAAAAATGGAAATAAAAACAATTAAAAAAACCTAATTTTGTTTTGGAAATAGTAAAAATTCTGAAAAATCTTAAAATAAAACAAAAAAAATTCTAAATTTTTTGTTTTCGAAAATAAAAAAAATCCAAAAAATTATTTTTTTGGAAAATAAAAAAAAATGGCTTAAAAGAATCAAAACATAAAACTAGTTTATAAATACAAACTCATTATAAATACAAACTGATTATAAATTAATTTATAAATGCAAATAAGTTTAAATTGATTTTAAACATAATTGAAATCGTTTTAAAAATTAATTATATTTTTTATTGAAGTAATTATTGTAATCTCAATCAAACCATTAATGTGATTTAGTTCAATACATTTCATGAACCATGATCACACCTAATTTAAAGGCCTTGATATTATTTTTGGTCTCGTATCTTAACTTTGAGATTCATTTTGGTCCCTTAATTTAAAAAAAAAGTCCATATTGCTTCTTTGACTCTTCAAAATATTTCATATAAATCTTTTCAGTCTTATTAGTGATGGGAAAACTAAAAAATTGATCGTTAAATCCGTCACTAGTTAGACGAAATGACTAACTTTATAATATCTCATATACCCTTAAATGATCAATTGGTTATCAGTTGAGACCAAGTGAGTTTCTATACTCTATCTCTTGTCAGTTGTAACAATTTGAGCTCCTGTGTACTCCAAGTGTTATCAGTTGGAACCAATAGAGTAACAAGTTGACTCTTAAGATGTCAATCCTTATTAAAAAAGACTGATCATTATTAATAAGTACAATATGAATTTTTTTGATAACATTAATAATTGGTCAATTGGGACTAGAAGATAAGAATATCACTTGAGAATATTTTGTATCATTACATAATATTATATATATATATATATATATATATATATATATATATATATATATATATATATATATATATATATATATATATATATATTTGTGTGGATAAGAAAGAAAGAAAAAAGATAAAGTATCGCGAAGAAGAAAAGAAAAGGAAAACGTGAGAAAGAGAAAGAAGAGAAGAAGAAGGAAGGAAGAAGAAGAGAAAAGCCATGGAAACATTCATCATTTTCATCATATCATCACCATCATCTCTAATTCTCATCATCTTCTTCATAAGGTGAGTTCCATAGTTAGATTTAGTCTTGGGTGGGAGAAATTTATGTGTGGAAAACTAGGGTTTGTGTTGTTGATGTTGCTTTTATGTTGTTCTTGTTGTCTTTGATTCCCATGGTAACATATGTATGTTGTTCTTGAATCATACTTCATAATCCCTTGATTAGTGTGGGTTCATGTTTTGGATTGATTTTCTATGAAAGTCATGTTGTGGTTGATATGATTGTTGTATTATGTCTTGTTTCTTGAAGCTATAACTTATAATCACTTGATTTGGTGTGTGGATTTATGTTAGTCTATAGTTTAGAACGATAAATGATGGAAGAAGGCATGTTTAGAAATGTCATTTTTGAAAAAGTTGCATCTCTCAATCGATTGACACCATGGACCAATCGATTGGTCCCTTCCATTTTAATGAAAAATCGTGACAAAATGTTGATCCAATCGATTAGGCCATGATAACAATCGATTGGTTCCCCTATTTTCACTCTAAAATGAATTTCGTAACTCGAAATGAGGCTCAATCGGATGCGTTAGAAATCTAGTTAAATGATTTATTGCTTGTGAATATGGAATCATGCTTATAAGTAAATTATCACTTGCTTGCTGGTATTATACTATTATGTATGTTTACAAATTGTTTCCTTGTTTCCACTATAAAATGGGAACGATAACTGCGATAAACGTGACGTCAGACACATTAGAAAGGTAGTCCAATGCTTCATCAATTGGTGAGAAGAAAAACATGTTTGTACTACAATTATTTTCTGTGTTTTGGTAATGAATTTATTATGCGTATTTATGAACTATGTTGGGAATTTGTTGTTGTGTTGATTGTGTAAGTATAAGATTAAAACTTATGAGTAAGGTAAACCTATGTGAATACTAGGTAAATGAATTAGAAAGATAACTTAAGTCATGGAATGAGTTAGATAGTTATGCTTGGATGTAATTGTACCGCAGTGTGTACAACAAACAAGTAGTCACGAAGATGATATATTAACAAGCTTAGTACGAAACATGTGTGATTTATATAATGAGAATGTATCATGTTATGATATCATGAGAATTAAGTTGATATTTTTGGTGAGGAACCTTTGTTCCAAAAGTCCTATTTGTTGTTGAGAACTAATCATGTATTCAGAATTATTTGTGATTGTACACATACCATTTGAGAGGCTTATGTAAAGAAAAAATGGGGATGTGGCACCAATGATTCGTGCCTCAATTGGGTTTGAGTCCCAACCATGGCGTAGATGGGGGAAAGGTGGACACATAAATGGGTTAGAGTCACATAAGATGAAAGATACCCTAAGTGGGTTAGAGGCCTATACGGGTGACGGTCGCTTGAACTGGGGATTAAGCCTCATAGAGGACCCGATATCCACCATCAAAATCGAACCGTACGAGCATGCATGAACCGAGCCTGACTTAGACATAGGTCCGTTCGGGGATTGATGTTTCGTGAATCCGAATAGTAATTTATTTAGTTATGTGAACTCAAGTGACATGTTTCCATACATTGTGAATATCCCTTAGTTGCTAAAGTCCTACTTACATTGCGTGAATGATGCACAAGTAACGAAAGGTGAATACTTGAGTTAGAAATCAGGTAGCAACCATGTAGAGCCGAGTGGACCCATATGATAGGGGAACTCACTGAGATTATCATCTCACCCCAATATCGTTATTTTTCAGGTATTCCTTGCAGGTTGAATTTAAGAGAAGCTGTCTACTAATGTTTCAAGGGATGCAGTCATTGTGATCTTCCGCTGTGGAGTTGTGTACAATGAAGATATTGTACATAGTTCTTAGATTTTTTTTATTTTTAGGAGCTATTGTATAACATGTGTCATTGATGTTTTTAGTTGGACATGTGTATATAATGATGCCTTTAGGCTCTTATGTTGTATCAGTACCAAATAATAACACTTGTATGATATTATTCTAGATATATATTCTACGGGTTGTTATAAACTTGATACTTTTTAAAGAGTTAATAGATCAATATGGATCTTTTATAAGTTAACGGACAAAAATGAATTTTGTAGTTAAGATATGAGATTAAAAGGGATATTAAACCTAATTTTAATACTCATTTTCATTGTTTATTGTTGTACATGTGAGTCACATACTTCAACTAACAATAGAACTCGCGGTATATGTTGATTTTTAATGAAGTGGCTTAAATAATGTTGTCAAGCTAATCTTAGTTGGTACAATTTCATAACTGATGCCTAAAAGTGATAAAAATAGAATTTTTATACGGGTAATGATAACTTGTGCCTTAGGACACACGTTAAGAAACCCATAAATAAAAAGTTTATGTTAAAAAAAGACAATAAAAAAATTAATTATCAATTTTTAATAAAATCGATGTACAATTTTTAAGACTTTTTTTTTGTATTCAACCCTTAACTTATGCCCTTAAGAAATATATTAACATTACCCTTTTATTAGAGGTGGCAAACAGGTATGCCCATCCCGTTTAGACCCGCCCCGTAAAAGCCCATAAAAATGGGGCAGACGGTAATAGTTGAGGATACAGGTTTAAAACCTAGTCCCACCCTGCAAAAAAAGTGAGGACGGAGCGGGAAAAGTCTGTGAACACTGAACCTTTTAAGCCTAAAAACGTAAAAATTTATGAAAATGCATGTCCTTGCAAAAGCCCGCGAAAAAAACGGTGCAGGACGAGGCGAGCATATCGAAGGATGATGGCCTAAACTCTTAGTCCGTCCAGCATTAAATTGCGGGCAAAATGGACATGTCCAACGGACCGTACCCGTTTTGCCACCCTTACCTTTTATGGTGGAATAACTTTAAGTGTATTATCCTTCCCTAATTTATGCAAGCATGGCTAGATATATAATTATTATATTTTGAACTTGTAATTTTGACCTTATAATTTTGAAAGCTTGTCACGATGATTAATACTCTTGTTCCCTTTTTAGTATCATTTTTTATTTTTTTTATAAATATCAAGACAACTAATGATTGTTGTTTCTTTTTAAACAATTTTTCTTCTTCTTATAATACCCATAGTTTTTTAATAATTTACTTAACTTTCTTCTCTTTTTATAATAAATGACTAATGGTAATTTTCACAAAACTACAACCAATATTACTTTGAACTTTGAAATAACACTTAAAAAAACAAATCTACTATTATAATAATAATAATTTTAATTACCATAAAAATTACATATTAGCCCACTTAAAAGACCATTAGACATCTAATTTCATGTCCCTAATTGTCAATTCCATTTAAAATGTATTGCATTAATGTCAATTAACAACTATAATTATAATAATAATAATTTTAATTACCATAAAAATTACATATTAGCCCACTTAAAAGACCATTAGACATCTAATTTCATGTCCCTAATTGTCAATTCCATTTAAAATGTATTGCATTAATGTCAATTAACAACTATAATTATAATAATAATAATTTTAATTACCATAAAAATTACATATTAGCCCACTTAAAAGACCATTAGACATCTAATTTCATGTCCCTAATTGTCAATTCCATTTAAAATGTATTGCATTAATGTCAATTAACAACTATAATTATAATAATAATAATTTTAATTACCATAAAAATTACATATTAGCCCACTTAAAACACCATTAGACATCTAATTTCATGTCCCTAATTGTCAATTCCATTTAAAATGTATTGCATTAATGTCAATTAACAACTATAATGATTATAACATTTTTAAATATATTCTTGGTATATTTTGTTCATTGTACCCTCTTTCTTCTGCAATTGGTCTATTACGTTATTGGTGGTCTTTGTTCTCTGTAGCGTTTTTTCTTCCAAATCAGTTATCATTTTCATCTTTCTTTGTTCCAATTTAATCATCCGTTATTGGGGAAGTGAATTTGCAATTTACAAGAATTTATCTTTCATGAAGATGAACCCTCTGCATATACATTCCTTTAATCCTTTTCTATCTCTTTCTCATACAATATCAGTTCAGAAACATGCAACTTCTCCATATCTTTTTCGGATTCGACATCCTCTCAGAAACCTTTCAACTTCTCCATATCAGTATTCAGATTTGATTTCGATTTCAGTTGTAATAATGTCTCTAATTTTAAATTTATTCTTATTCATGGTTATTAGTAGAAATTGATAAGAATATGTTTTGATTATAAATTTATGCATATTTGATATTAGGAGTAAAGTTAAAATTTTTAAGGTTTTGCTTTAATTTTAAAGTTTTGCCACTGTTAGGAGTCAAAATTATTAGTTCCAAATATTTTTGTTATATTGATGTAGGTTAATGATATAATGTTAATTGCATAGTGGTTATTATTTCATCCATATGGTATTTTAAGGTATGCCTTGAATCAATATATTACGTAAAAGTTTGTTAATGGCACGACATGGCTCAACCAGATTCTACAAGTTTGTTAAAGAGCAAAAATGGATAGGACTTTGATTCAAATTGTGATGATGTCTCTAATAACAATATTAATGCATATGCACGCTTGGTTCGGCAGCTTTGGAATATATAGTAATTTAATTTTAATTAATATAAAAATCATACATGGAGCAAATGTTGTTTTTGTGAAAACTATTCTACAGTAATAAGTGGATAATAAAAATGGCTCTGCAGCGACAAGGCTTTATCCCGTAAATTTGGGATCACATGTTAGACAAAACAAAATTCCTTAGGAAAGTAATGTATGACATGTGCAAGTTGTTGCTCGGAGGAATTTGATATATGTAATATTGTTCCACTCCATGAGTTTGACATGTTGGATAACACCAAAGGATACTGTTTTTTTTTTTTGAATGTGATGAGATGACCCGGTTATGGAGGGTTTTTTATTGGATTCAAATAACTCATATGCATGAGGTTTGGAATGAGGAAATGCATTGGCGTGTGGATTATAAAAAAAGTAAACTTTGGGGGACATTCATTCTCAAACTTGCGACTGCCTAAACTATACATGGTATTTAGAATTATTGGAATGCAATTTTTTTACCAAAGTGTGGATAACACCAATTTAGGAGAAAAAATTATTGATATGAACTATACGTTATTAAAATATAAATGTTATTAGTTTTTTTCAATAAATTTTTTAAAAGAAATTGAATATAAAATAAGGGATCAAATCTAAAGAGGTAAAATAAATGGATAAATTATAATTTAGCCAAAAAAGTTAACTTAATTCTATTTCATGAAAGATTGTAATGAATGCTAGACACTGAAAAAATAATCCGTACATTTGAGTTATATTCACAACCTCCAACTTCCTAACCCAAAGGACTACTGTTTTCAATAAAAGCTAGAAATTACAAGTCTTATCAGGCCAATAAATCATTGTCAGAAGCAACAGCCTCTCTTCCTACCTAAAATAATCATGATGCTCATTAAATTTCTGCAAAACACTCTTCCAACATCCCATGTGAACCTAATTCTATCCATACAAGTTTACGCTTGTACGTGAGTTAATTTTACCAAATTACATGTGAAGCTAATTCTATCCTTACAAATTTACGTTGGTACGTGAGTTAATTTTACCAAATTATATATATATATATATATATATATATATATATATATATATATATATATATATATATATATATATATATATATATATATATATATATTTTCACAAATGAAAGGAATACGGAAGACCTGGAATTTTCCACAGTCGCACCAACTTCTGTTTAGTCTAACAACATAGACTAAATTTGGTCTCCCCTCGTTGTGGTCCATTGTTTCCTGGACGCTAAAATTTTGCCTATGACGGTCAAAGACTGTTACAGTGTGTGTGCTAGCTTTGATGCTCTCCTCTTTCATGACTTTCATGCAACACTCACTGAATACTTGCCCAAACATTAACACCGCACTCCATCTTTCACCTCTGGTTGCGAACGTAGAAGCCAACCTATAATAGGTCGATCTTACCAAGGCGGTTATTGACAGATTTCTAATTCCTTTGAATACCCCGTTCATGCATTCCACAAGGTTTGTTGTCATGTGGCCCCATCGACAACCTCCGTCAAATGCCCTTGTCCACTGCTCTACTAGTATGTTATTTAACCATCTCCCCGCGTCTTCATTAGACAGTCTAATTTCATCACGATAATATTGAAATGACGACTGAGTTAGAGCATATCCAACATTCACCACCTTCTTGCGAAGATTCTTATCTTTTATTGCATGCAGACCTCAGAACTAAACAATCAGACATAGGTGTGTCATGCACGTCTCTATGGAGGCGCCAATTTGAATGGTGACACCATGTACAAAATGCACATGGGCGCTAATTCAATTGGAGACAACATGCAAACACAACTTTTCATGCTCCAATTCATTTGCCTATAAATACATCCACACCATCAACACTTCTTCCACACCATCATTCACTACTTCTTCTACAATTTCATCTACAATAAATTCTTGTAGTTTCATCTGCACCAACTGCTTTTATCCCCAACAAAATGTCTATCCTCACTATGGGCGAATCACATAGAGGAACGGTTGCAAACATAGCAACTTATGTAAGCGTTTTATTGTTTTGTTATTTGTTTTAATAGAGTTCCTTTTAATAAGATACCAACTTAGTCAAGTTTTTTGTTCTTTCTTTTATAGGATTTTTCAAGGTTCCGGACTCGGGTCCACGAATATGTCCATATGGACCCGATGATTCAATCTTATGTTGAACTCCCCGGTTTTGGTCATATAAGCAAGATTTTGTCTTGGTCGGTAGATAACAAATTCATTCTTGCTTTATGCGAAAGATGGCGTCCCGAGACACACACATTCTGGTTCCCAACCGGTGAGTGTGCCGTGACGTTAGAAGACGTCTATATGCTTTTGGGACTGCCCATTGAAGGTAAGGTTGTAAATGGTAAAACCAATTATGCAAATTCAATTTGCATGGACCTCTTGGAGACTGATTTGTTAGATGATAACTCAAGAGGTCAAGGTATACTCCTTTCACGCCTTAAGTCATACTATAACAGTTTATACTTAGATGAACATTCTACCGAAGATGCTCGAATAATAAAAACTAGGTGTTATATTATGCTTTTAATTAGTTCTTTTTTATTTCCCGAAGGTAGTGGTTCTAGCATGCATATTATGTATTTACCTTTACTTAGACATGTAGATAGAATAGGAAGTTACAGTTGGGGATCTGCCGGTCTGTCTAGCCTATCTCTATAGCTTTTTATGCAAGAACTCACACAAAGACACATTTACATTTTCTGGATGTGTTGTTTTTTTTCCAAGCATGGGGTTGGTCAAGACCACCGTCCCTAGCACCCGTCAAAACAACCCATTCACATTCCCGTATGCACAAAAGTAAGTTGTTTAAATTGCTATATCTTTATTTACTTCTTTAAAGATTATTATCTCTAACTAATATTTTTATCTTTTTGGTGTAAATGTTCTGCACGTGGTATGAGTTATAACAGATGTTCTAGACATTGTATTACTCAGTATCGCAATCTGTTGGATCACCTTCGACCGACAGACGTAAGGATAATAACCTCATTATTTCGTTATAATTTGTTAACTTCTTCTACCTAGATTATAATCCTATTTTCTTTCACATTTCAGTTCATTTGACGTTCATACCTTAATTTGGATCATGACCATGAGGTCAACGCTGAAATATATATTTTTAAATAATTTTTTACTTTTGTTACATTAAAAAAATATATATTTAAAAATTGTCGGAACTCACAACCCATATATAATTTGTAAATAAAGACGAGAAATTATAATATACAATTTGTTTTATTTTATAAAAAATACATTTATGAGAAATTGATGTATTTTATACAGTTAAATAAACATTGATTTAGAAAAATATTTGACACTACTTACTATAAAAAATACGATATAAATATTTATTACTGATAATAATAATAATAAAATAAGTGATACGCTAAAAAAATCAAGGAACAAATATTCATTGTCACTGAAAAGTATTAAAAATAGAAGAAACCCTTATCATTTATACATAAAAAGAGTATGGAAAAAATATTATTACTAATTAATATAAATAATATAGAGTAATCATTTATCAATGTACATAAAACAAAGAAAAAGATATGGGATGCAGATTTTTTATTGATACATAAGTAAAAATCAAGTGAAAAAAAGAGATTAATTATTATGATCATCGGGATAAACAATTTTATATTATTAATGATCACAACCATCCGTTTATATTATTTTTTAAATGATTAAAATAAAAGTAAAATCTGATAAATAAATCATCGGAAGTAATTAACTGACTTATCGATTACATTCGTAAAAAAAAAAAGTTGAAAAAACTATAACTAATAAAATTATTGAATAAATATTTATGATGGATACATAAAAATATAAAGTAAATATTTATTTTTTGATAAACATGGAACATGCCCTTATAATATAGTAATAAATACTCCTCAAACAAAAATATAATTATCAAAACCATTACAGCTATTAAATATTTATAACGGTAGGGAATGCTGGTCCCATTCTGAGAAGGGATTGTCTCACATTAATAAATATACGTAATGGTATTGCCATATTCATCCTAAAGATTTGCAACTTGTTACACACTAAGAATGAAAACAAAATGGTAACCATTACAGATTCTTACACTGTGATTCCAAATGAACCAACTCCTGATGGTCGTTTATGGCTCACTGATATGGACCAAGTTGTACGTGTTCGATGCCTACCCACCATTTACATTTACAAACCAAAACAATGCCAAGAAAATGCCATTGAAACCTTGAAAAACTCTCTCTCCAAAATTCTAGTTCAATACTATCCTATGGCTGGTAGATTGTGTTACACGGAAGGTGCTAGATTAGAACTGAATCTCAATGCAAAAGGTGCTATTTTGCTTGAAGCTCAAACCACTAACACAATTCATGATTATGGTGACTTTTCACCTTCTGACTTCACCAAAGAGCTTGTTCCGTTAATCGATTATAATCAACCCATTGAAGATATTCCATTATTATCTGTGCAGCTCACAAGGTTCAAAAACAATGATGAAGCCTTTGCAATTGGCATTGCTTTTTTCCATCAATTATCAGATGGACTTGGAGCCATTAGATTCATCAACTCATGGGCCAAAGTAGCTAGAGGAGAAACACTTGAGGATAATGAGTTACCTTTTTTGGATAGAACATTACTCAAATTTTCACACACTCCTTTGGCACCTCGTTTTGAACACATGGAATTGAAGCCTCTTCCACTCATTGTAGGAAGAAAAGACGCAAGTGAAGAAAAAAAGAAGAAAAATTCAGGAACATTATTGACACTTTCAGCAGAACAAGTTGAAGAGTTGAAGAAAAAAGCTAATGAATATAATATGAAGAAAAAAGGGTGTAGGGGTTTTAGTAGATTTGAAGCAATTGGTGCACATTTATGGAGATGTGCATCTAAGGCGCGTGAGCTTGGAGAGAATCAAGAGAGTGTTGTTAGATTCAATGCTGATATTAGAACAAGAATGATCCCACCTCTTCCTAAAAACTATTTTGGGAATGCTTTGACACAAACAGCTGCAAAAGGGTATGTTGGAGAAATCACATCAAAGCCATTAGGTTATGTTTCAAAAATCATAAGGGAAGCTACTGAGATTGTTACAGATGAATTTATAAGGTCGCAAATTGATGTTATTAGGGGATTTGAACATTTGGATGATGCAAGGGCTTTGTTTTTAGGTGCTGTAGGTGATAATTTTCCATATTTTGGGAACCCTAATTTTCATTTAACTAGTTGGATGAGTATGCCAGTTTATGAAGCTGATTTTGGATGGGGGAAGCCTGATTATTTCGGAATGGCTAATTTGTTTCCACATGATAGGGCAGTCATCCTTCTTAGTCCTGATGAAGACGGATCTATTCTTGTATGTTTGCATTTTCAGATTGCACACTTGGAGCTTTTCAAGAAGTTCTTCTATGAAGATATTTGAAATTTTTTTATCATATCATTTACTTATGTTTTGTTTGCATTTTAATTGTGTTTTGATGTCAAGTTGCTTGATTTAATTTTAATGTTTCGCTGTCTTTTTTGCTTGTCATTTGCATGAATTTTCCTATTCATGATTTCTAATTCTTATTGTATTGCTTGATTTACTTTGTTTCTGAGTTGCATGAATTTTTCTATTCATTATTTGTAATTCTTGTTGTATTGCTTGATTTTTCTATTCATTATTTGTAATTCTTGTTGTATTGCTTGATTTACTTTATCAATATATTATTACCTTGGTGTTATTATATTCATCTCTATTTTTTTCATCCCCCATTTAACACCTATTCTCTCTTGTAAAGTAAGAATAGAAATAAGAAAAATGTTTGATGTATACTTATTTTTTACATCTTAGACACTTAATTTATCATGTATAAAAGCATGGCTAATTTACTTGAATAACTGATTATTTCAACTCAGATTCAAAATTATGGTTATCATTAGCGTGTTTATAGGTGCATGTCTATGCCTAAACATGTGAATCTAAATATAACCAATGCATAAATTACTTCAACCCGCTTATTTACCGATAAAAACATACATCAATTTTCTATTATTCGAGGTGAGAGTTTGTCATGAAAAAAGAGTGTTGAGGACTAGGTTAGAATGAACTAAAATATCAATCCTGAGCTATTTGAAAAACATTATTTATTTGTTGTAGTAATTGATACATCTAATCCTTAACACTCTTTCAGAGAGAATATAGTTATTTATAACCTTTTTTCAGATGAATCAAGAAATATGTATATTTTTTTTTAATAAAATTAATGTATTAGTTAATTTTCTTTATTTAATGAAATAGAGTACTCCTTCAATTCTAATAAATAAGAGAAAAAATAAAATCACACTTATTAAAAAAATTAAAACATAATTATTCTAGTGGCAATGAACTATAAACGTGTAAAATTGTATGCCATTCTAGTCGTAGTAGTACAACTTAATAATTAATGTTGGCAAGAAGTCATTTATATGTTAGAGGTCTATGCATTTAATGATAATAACAATTGGAAATCTAGTGGCCGTTATCCAAACAAGTACTATGTGAACCAAATTCTAGCTGTACCGCTTAGTTAATGTTGATAGCTCCATGCAGTTAATCTTATATTTATTTAAACAAGTATCATATATCTTATCCCTATCTGATGAGTGTTTAAGGCATTAGAATTAACTGTTGAGGAAAATCTACAAATCAACAATTATTAATTATTAATCACTAGTCTCTACACTTTTGCGTTTCAGAGAACGCGGTGTTGTCTTTATTCAATTAGTTTCATATGACTTCAAAATAGTTTAGCACTAGAAGTAGTGAGGAAAACTTATTTTTGTATTCGTTTTATTAGTTACGTGTGACTTCAAGTAAATTTACAATATATACTACAGATAATATATTTTATGACAAAACTTTTACCTCACCCAACAATAAATCATGCGCGAGCAACATTTTCATTTTTTTTATATACCATATATTCACTTATTGATATGCATAATCGAGAGGAAAAATAACCAAGAGACACACTTTAAATCCCAACAAATGAAGTTTATGTTTTTATTTCTTTTATAATGGGGTGATTCTTTTTATTCTTTTTTATTTATATATTAAGTCATTTATTACTTCAGTTAGACTACTAACCAAGTGGAAAAATTACTTAATTTTGTCTACAAAAGCATTCGTTTGTTATGTTTTTCCATTACCTAACTCATATGTTGCAGTTGCAAACTCGTAAAAATCATTTTCTACGAAGGATAACAAGACATAAAAATCTTTTAAGGATTCTTAATTAGTAGTGGTGGTGGTGGTGGTGGTATTGATAGTGGTAGTAGTTGTAGTCGTGGTGGTGGTGGTGGTGGTGGTGGTAGTGATAGTAGTAGTAGCAATGGTAGTGGTAATAATAGTGGTGATAGTGGTGGTAGTAGTGGTGGTGGTAGTGGTAGTAGTAATAGTGGTAGTAGTAGTAGTCCAACAGGTTCTACTTGCAATTTCCTTTCAACTGAGTTAACCCTAAGCATCTTGTCATCTAATCAACTAATAAAACCTGCAGAAAGTATACCTGCACGAGCATGTCATCATTTAATCCATAGCAACTTCTCATGACTTCATTCAACTTGCAACCTGCAATTGACAGTAATAACAGAATGACTAACATCTCAAACCTAACTGACTAACTAACAACTTCAATTTAGTCTAACATAATTTACACTTCCCAAAACTAACAGAGTAATCACCCTTAACTAATTTCCCTTTTGATTTAAGTTAACAAAGTTAACTATGTTAACCTACTCACATCTATAAATCACCATTCGCCATTCCATCGAAGGACATTAATTCATTTCTAGAAAATCACACACACACACACACACAGGCACTCAAATTGATACTCTCTCTATTCTCTTAGAAATCAACACTATCTCCAATCATGTTAAGTGGTACATCAGAGAGTGGGAAACTAAGGATATTATTGTCAGCATTAGGGACTTCTTCAATGTACCTTTGATATGAACCATGGGTTGCATCAACTATAATCATGTGTTATCCTTGAGACAACATGGTTACCCCATGAATGGCACTCCAAAAGCTGAAGCCTTATAGCCCTTTATCTTGCACAGTAGTGAAACAGATCATCTGGTGGTGAAAAAGATCAAAAGATTGTGGCAAGCAGTTATTAGAAAAGGTAAAGAGTTGGGTAAGAGAAACGTCATTGCGCGTGAACCTTACATATGTTGGGTGAAAGAGAGAGCTCAAATGGTTAAGCTCCCTTTTCCATTTGATCCTTCCATCTATCCTTTGGTTCCCGAGCCATAACCCATATTACCTAAAGATGTGGAGAAACTTAATGCCCAGATTAAATAGATGGAATTGGAGAATACTGAATTGAGGATTAAATTCAGCAGAGTCTCTATGGAGAATGGAAATATAAAGGATAGTCAGTAGAATAAAGGCAAAGAACTTGAAGCCTCCAACAAAAGGGCTAGAGAGTCCGATGAAATGGGAGAAGAGTTTGGACAAGCACTCAAAGGTACCAAATCTGTATTCAAGACTAAGAACGAAGAGTTGGATCGAGCTGTACTCAAGATTCAACAGCTCAATAAAACTTTGGAATTGACCCTCGAGATGAAGAGGGAAGCCCATTTGATTTCCGAGATCCACACTTATGAGCTTGAGAACACCATTCAGAGGTATAAGGATGCTTTGGATCGTGAGAAGTTGAGAATCGAAGAGTCTGGAAGAGCTTGTTGAAGGAGAATTGCGATCTAAAGCGCAACGGAAATTAAAATTTTCTCCTTTAGAGATCCTTACGAATGGTCATGATCAGTGATAGAATATTTACCTCTTGTGACGATTGAAACCTTTGGTGCAGATCTCTTTTGACGATTAAAACCTTTGATGCAGATCCACGGAGCGATCACGAACGTTGAACGATGACAACGTCTCTACTCAGTCCACACGAACGGATTCCTTCAATCACAGTGCTAGCTGGTACGAATGAAGGCTTTGAGTGAGAGAGAGAGAGAGAGAGAGAGAGAGAGAGAGAGAGAGAGAGAGAGAGAGAGAGAGAGAGAGAGAGAGAGAGAGAGAGAGAGAGAGAGAACGAAAATAATGCAACCGCAATGAATGCTTCTGCACAAGGGTTCTATTTATAGAACCACTTGTGTGGGCTTCAAGCTAAAAAGCCCACTTAAGTGTATTTTGGCCCATATCTTATAATATACCCAAAATCACTTAAGCCCATGGTACCTTACCATATTTCGTATTCTACTCAAGTACACCGTACCTTACGATGTTCTATAATTCATTTAAGGGCACCGTACGTTACGATATTCCTTAGTTACTCTATCTCTCATCAATCCGTCCTTTGTGTGTGACCCTGTAGGTTTTCGTGACGTTGGCAATTATATTAAATCACGCATTTAACATAATAAACAGTGAGCGGTATCTAGCAACACATCACTGCTACCCAAGACACGAAAATGTCATGTGATATGACAAAACCTTTTGTGATAATACTTATGTGTATAATTACCCTTTTGCCCTTATGTCTATATTGAACACAAGGCATAGACCGTGTCATCCTTGTCCAGTTCAATATTGGGCCCATAGACATTTATCCTGTTATGCAGGATGGGCAAATTCCATCTAGGTCACTCATGTCCCTCAGCATGCTTCGTGGAGTACCCATCAACTGTCTTTATGGTTATCCAGTTACGGACAACGTTGGATCAGCAATAAAGCACTCGACTCTACATCTAGGGTCCATAGTGGTTTCAGGTCGAAGAGTGGTATACACCATTATCACCATGAGAATAACTTATGACACTTTGCATAACTTTCTATATAGTATTCTCATAGCGGGTCAATCTGGTATAAATATTACTCCTAATATTCATACCTATGTTTAAGACTTGATAACTCTTTATCCATGATCCATGAGATGTGATCATCAGTCTACAAACATAATAGTCTTAATGCTTTAATGTTATCCCACTTCACATTAAAGCTCGACTACAGATACTTTAAGAATAGTGTCCTTATGTTTAATGTGATCTCATGATTAAGTCACACTTAATACATTAAACGGACTAGCTATTCTAGGGACTTTATTAAACAAACGTAATAAAGAAAAGCCTTTTATTATTCGATACAAGTACCAAAAGTATTGGCCTCTAGGGCTTACACCAACACTTGTATCCGTTTGAACTATCAGTTGAAGCAAGCCGATATAAGGATCCAAGCACTTGAGAGTATGGATCAGGATGTTGCTTATAAGTTGTTGAAAAATCAATGCAAATATTGGAGAAACCTTTATAGAGACATATAAGTGACCAAGGCTGAAGACCTACACATCATTCAAGATCTCCTAGGACTTTATGTTGAGTGGAAGGGCAAAATTCTAAGGCTTTCCATATTTTCAAATTTCATCATGCAAGACTTACTTGGAAAATTGTAAGAAGCTTATTAGTGTATGTACCTTGAGAATAATCCACATCAATTTTTTAATTTCATTAAGTTTTATAAAATGATGTTGGAAGGGTTGACGACCGACCTTTGCTATGATTCAGAGGGCCCGCATGCGTAGGCTTTTGTTTATATTTGAACCTTGTTCTGAATTAATGAAAAAGTTGCTTTTGGGATTCATTTAATTGTGTTTTATTACTTTATTTCTTTGAATACTTGCGAACAAATCTTCTGACATTTCTGAAATGAATCATTGAAATTAACCAAGAGTTTTGCAAACAAAAATGCAACCATACATGCATTCATACATCTTCAAAACAAAATCTCACTTCGTCCTTTCTTTCTCCAGTTCCACACTGAATCTTCAACATCCATACAACACTCGTGCCGAGCTCGACAAAGGATGGTTGAACAAGAATAAGAAAGCGCCTAAGTTAGAGCAGAACTAGACGACATCAAGGGAGGCATGTCCCAGATGCTAGAAATGCTTCAAGCCCTGACTGCCAGATTTGAAGCTCCCCAAATGACCATGATTTCAGAGATCACGAGCCCAATAGTTGAAGTCCAACTTCATAGGTCTTTACCTTCAACCTTACCTCCATATGGGTTGATCTATTACTTCATCCCTCAAGTAGAGGTAGTGCCTGATATGGGGAAATATGTCCAACAAGTTGTGTCATTGCCAGTCTATATTGATGCACACCCGGTCATCCACACTACTACTCCACCAGCTGCCTATACTAGGCATGTTCCACACTTTGATGATCGACATCACCTGTATCAGACTGTAATTAGCTTTGGGGTCACACCTTGGTACTCTCCTCTTCCCTCATTCATTGGATTTGTATTGGGAGAGATCACTAAGCACTTTGTGATTCTATCATACTTTATTTTTCTTTGTTTACTAACCAAAATTCAAAAAATATGTCTAGTCTAGTTTCATTTCTTTTGTAGGTAGTATGTGCATCCATTTGTGCCCTATTAAGCTCACATCTAGGGTTTGAGACCCTCAATGCAAGAGATCAATCAAGGAAAGATTAAAATTGGTTATAAGAATCATACATGGATCCCCATGTTCTTAATTTGTCATTTTGATCAAGATTTCATGAAGAGTTTGAAGTTTGTTTGCATTGGGAGCCCTAACTCATCTAGGTATCTTGTGTGACTTCCTCAGCAAGTCTCTTCAACAATTGGTTAAAGATCTCAAGGGATACTTCATTATACTTCATATAAAGTATATATGATCCTCCATGATCCCCAAATAGCAAAATAACTTCAAGTTTTCAAGTTGGTTCAAAGAGGTTGACCAGAGAAAGTCAACTAGTCAAATCTAGTGTTCCCTGGACCCTATCTCCTACAATATTTGTCATATGAAAATTATTCCAAGAGAAACGTTACTCTTTATGACATTACAAACAACTTTTATGTTGGAATCAAGAGCTAAGTTTGCTGGGAAATTCATTTTTTATGGTGAAATATTATAGGTCATTTTGTCTGTGCCCTAGATGGAAAGTCAACTTCCAAGAACCATAACTTGCTCAATTTTTATGATATGAAGGACATCCAAGTTTTATGATCAATTTCAAGATGTATTGTACAACTTTTATTCTTTTATAAAGTTAAAATTTTCACTTGCAAGGGCATGTACCAAGAGGAAACATTATAGGTCATTTTGGGCCATCATCATTGAACAAGCAATTTTCCTTAACTTCTAAAATCAATAACTCCCTCATACAAGATTCAAATGGTGTCAAATTTGTGACCAAATTGAATAGTAATGAAATAGATATAAATTTTAAGAAGGAACCATTTTCATCTGAAGCTCGTAGCAAAAGTTATTCAAGGTGGAAAAAGTGGTCATTTGACTTTTAACTTAGAAAATTTTCAACTATTTTTGATTCTTCCAACTTCCACCTCAAAATTCATCATGATCCAAGCTTCAAATGGAAAAAGTTTAAACATCAAAGTTGTCCCCCTTCATGTTATATTTCCAAAAAGTCCAAGTTCATGGCATTTGGTTTATTTTTGAGTGACTTGCGCATAAGTGTAATGCATGGCCCAATTTGGAAAATTTCATGATCATTTTTTCAATTCATAATGCATGGATTCATGTTAAAGTTTCAGCATCATTAGCACACGAATTTGGACTTGTTCACATTTTTTTTGGGCCTTATGCATACCCATGCAAGCATGAAACGACATTGCTATTTTTGGACATAATTTAAAAGTGTGTGGAAAGAAACTCCCAAGTCTATAAATACATGCCATGCTGCTCAGAATTGAGGACCCCTTTAGCCCAAGCTTTGATTTGCAACCTTTCCACCCTCCATTGATAGGATAACCTTGAAGATTTCACTTGAAATCGAGCTTCAATTCCCCTTCTGTTTTGGGATTGAAACTCCAAGTGTCCAAGCTCTTTTCACATCCAATTCACTTTCTGTAAGTTGGTAGAAGAAAGCTCAAGAAATTTGGAAGAGAGATCGAGCTCCATTACTGCAAACAGAAGGTGATTTTTCAGAATTTTCTCTTTTTCGATTATCTCTCAATTCTCCACCATTTCTCTTGATCTTTGATTGTCTAAAGTCCTACTAATGTAGGTAACAAGATTGAGTTTCTTTGAGGTCAAATCAAAGCAACTCAATTCATACACCTCAGTTTTCAATTCCACATCTCTCTCTCTCTCTCTCTCTCTCTCTCTCTCTCTCTCTCTCTCTCTCTCTCTCTCTCTCTCTCTCTCTCTAGTGAGAATTGAGAAATTTAGAGGTCAGATTCGTACTCTCTATCATTTTTCCTTTAAAATAGTATGTAGATATTGAATTTTGGTGAAATTTGGTGGTGGACCAGTCCGGTGAGGTTCACCAGAGAAGATTACCGAAGCCCTAGCTCCGGTGATGTGTTGGCTTCATCCCATCCATCTGATCTTGCTCCAACGTTTTAATCATGACCTTTGGTTTACATTACCACTTCTGCTTCACGTTGGCTCAAGTGTATCATGGACACTATGTGTGTGGCCATCAGATCTGCCACCTCAATTAATGAGGGAGATCCGATGACCCCTATTTTTTTCCTTTTTTTTATTTTCTGATTTTATTTAAAATACTCTTATTTTGTTTAATTCATATAAATTTCATTTTTAACCCAAAAAATATGGGACTTTCACAAAAAATATTTAAATATTTTCCTCTTCCATATTTTTAATTAAAATCATTTTTTGGATTAATTTTGATATTTTTTGTAAATTAAATGATTTTTGACTTATTTTTAAATACTCTTAAATACTTCTGACTTTCCAAAAATTCTCAAATTTTTTGTCTAAGGTCCTCTGACCTTGTTTAACCTAGGATAAATCTCTTGGATATTTATTTGGTGATTTGAAGGGATTTGGAGTTTTATCCTTTTAAAAATGCATTCTAATTGATTTTAAAATTAATTTTTTATTGTTTAATTGTTTAAAAATATTGTTGAGCCATTTGGTTAACCTTGTGTTGTTTGATCTTTTGTTTGGCCTTGATCATGGTTGATTTGAACTTGCATTTGATCAATACTATTGGATTTAGGGGGTTGATGAAATGTACATTTCATCCCTCAAAATGAATGAATAGTATTGATCAGAGAAATTCCTCCTATGATCAATTTGGGTTTCTATTTCCCCTTCCCTCTTCATATTCATCCTTCTTCTTCCACAATCCATGCTTGACCAATGATTTCTCTACAAGTCAAATGATAGTTGATTCACCAATGACCTTGTGCCAGATGAATCAACATGAGCATGATTGAGGTAGATCCATCCCATTTTATTTTTTGTGTGTGGTATGCTTTAGGAGCTTGGTTCTTTATACCATGTCTCTAGCATGCATTAACACCAATATTTTTATTGCCCGACCTCATATAGTTGTGACTTCTACATAAGTCCAATTATGATTGCTTAATATAGAGCTAAAATTTGACCCAAAGGCATAACATTCTTGTAAGTGAGATTGTAAGTCTCCCATTCTTCATGGCGTTGTGTGAAGACTTGACCTTTTTTCCATTTATGAGAGCTAGTGGCATACTTATTGATTTATTCAAGTTGGATCCCTTCTCATAGATGATATCTTGGTTTATGTCTTCATACTTGTGAATGAATGGTTGAGTATTCTCAAAGGAATGACTTAAACAAATTGAATTCTTCACTAACATTCGACTAACTTCTCTTTATTATTGCTTTATTTTCTAGGTCATTTACTTAATGAAATTTAAATTTTAGTACCTTTATCATTCATTGCCATTTATATTTCATGCAAGATGTTTATGTTTCAGTCCTTTTTAATTTGCTCATTTGAGCCATATCTTTGTGATTCTATATATTTTGCTTGTGATTTTGTTCTGTTTATGGTCTTAGGACCTTAAAATACCTAATAAACAACAAAAACCCTAAAAAATATGTTGATGGACTGTTGGACCTTTGCCCTTGACTTGATCTGAATTCTTGGACTTAGAGTAAGTAACTTCCCTATGCTTTGAGGACTTGGCCAATGCCACTATTTGAGACTGATATATCTTAGACTGTGCTTTTCATCTGATGCAAGGCCTAAGAGTTCCCATGTTTCATCTGTTACTTTGTGTCAGTGCTTAAATTGTTATACTATTATTATTGTTGTTGTTGTCTGATGATTGTTTATATGAGTTTGCCACAAGGAATATTTCATATGATACATTTGAAGACTGCTTGCTATTGGAGTGCTTTCTTGGATATTATGGCTATCTTTATTTGTTGCCTTGGTCTTCATATTATTTGCTTGGATGTTTGCTTATGCTTATTGCTTGCTCAATAGTCCAAAGGGAATGGGTTTCTATCTGACATTGTTGTCTTGTGGATACTTCCCATTGGTTAGATTTTTCAACTCTTAACTTTTAAATTTTTTCCTAGGATAGTCCCTTCATCTCCTCCTTTCCTTTTTAAATTTTAAAATCTCTCCCTCCTTTTCAAAAGCTTCTTTGCTTGTTACTTTTCAACTTATACTTATTTTAATGAGTAGAAACTTTGGCCTAATGCCATTGATTTTCAAAACATTTTCTTAATTAAATTTGTAAATAAACTTAGTCATATTTACTTAACTTTCAAAAAAACAAAAAGAACTAACAACCTCATTTAAGTCTTTGGCCTTTTTGTGCCATTTTCTTTTAAACTTTTATTAAAATTAATCCACCAATCTCTTTGAAATTTTTACCACGAACTACGGGGTTTTGATCCCTCATTTTTCTGTTGGTATGTAGGCATGTCAAACACAAAAATATAATAAAATGAATTCTTTTCTCATCCCCCCAATCTATATTTATATCAAACATCTTTTCAATCAAAACACTTGCACACAAAAAAGGGCCCTAGGAGTACCTAGGAGACTTTGGATGCTAATACCTTCCCTATGTGTAACCAACCCAATTACATGTAATCTTTGACATTTTATTAGTTTTTATTTGAAAACTTATTATCTTTGGGTTTTGTTCATACTTTTGCCTTTTTCCTTTGGAAACAATAAAAGTGCTGTGAAGATATCAAATAAGAGAGTGACAGGTAGGAATCCTCTTCTTCCTTTTTTAATTTTTTTCTTCTTCTTTACTTCATTGATCATTTATGCCTATGTAATTAGATACTTTGAGTGACCCCATTTTGTGTTCATCGTTTCCTATTCTTCAGATCACGAAGATTGAGAAAAAACTGAAAGAGCAGGGGAGAACTCATAATTGTGTTTAAGTAGCAGGTACTAATTTGTTTCTGTTTAATCAAAAGAGTAAGGATGAATTTATAAAATATCTGGGTTTCTAAAGAGCATATCATAAGTAAATTAGCAATGATGAATTCAATAAGCTTGTTTAATAGATAGTTATGATAATACCTAGAACTCAATCTTTTCTTTTATGGATGAAATGTTGTTTAAATATTACTTAGCAAGATGATATTGTTTTGCTTAATTATTTACATTTTTGTTAGCATGTTTTGTTTTGGATTTGTTTAAACCATTATTTATTGTGGTTATTCAATTTAAGATTATTATGATCGGTTTTGATCGGAGGCCAAAACACAATAAATGTTGTTAATTCCACATAAACTTCTTTTTGTCGGAATTGGTTTTTGTTTGAATGATATAATTATGCATATTAGTAGAAATAATGAGTCATACTAGACTGGCTTAATTATGCATATATGTCATGAGAAAATATATAAATTTATAGTAGTTATGAATAAATTGATTGAATGTGGAAGTATGTTCGTAATGCTAGAAGACTTTCTTTTGTAAATTGGAATTCCAATACCAATATACTATGAATAACAATCTCTTGAAGTTATATGATTCTGATCAGAAGTTGATTATGCAATTTGAGCAAGGAAGTAACAAAATATTCAAGGTGAATGTGGAGACGGATAAAACTAAATGCCTTAGTGCATAAGGCACTAAAGGTGAGAGTGAGTTGTGGCATAAGAGATTGGGGCATCTTAGTTTTATAAGCTTAGGGCATATGAATTCTAACAAGCTTGTATATGGAATTCCCAATATTCTGAAGCCTGAGAAGTCATGTGAGATATGCATGAAAGGCAAGCAACCTAAATTGTCATTTGCATCAGAAGTAACCCCAAGAGCAAAACATGCTTTAGGAGTAGTACAATTTAATGTTTGTGGACCATTTGAAGTACTTTCACTTGGAGGAAACAAATATTTTATGTCGTTTATGGATGAGTTCACAAGAATGACATGGGTATCACTCATCAAGTTTAAGCATGAGGTGATGGTTGTGTTTCTTAAGTTCAAGGTGAAGACTAAAAAACAGAATAGTGAAAAGACGGAAATTCTCAAAACTGATGGTGGAGGTGAGTATAACTCTATAAAGTTCAGAAAGTTATATTAGGAGAATGGAATTAAGCATGAGGTGACTGCTCCATACACTCCTCAACACAATGGTCTTGCTGAAAGAAGAAATTGAACTTTGCTTGATATGATAAGGAGCATGATAAAGGAAAAGAAGTTGCCTCACACATTATGGGGTGAAGTTTTTGCCACTACAACATATGAGCTCAACATGTGTATAATAAAAAAGTCAAAGGAAAGTGTTCCTTTTGAGAAGTGGACTAGTGGCAAGCAAACTGTGAGTCATTTCATGGTATTTGGTTCAGTTTGTTAAAAACATGTTCCGGGTGCTACTAGAAAGAAGTTGGAGGATATAAGTAAAGTAATGTTACTGATTAGGTACCATAGTACAGATGCATATAAGCTTTATTGTTTAGACACTAATAAGGTTGAAGTAAGCAATTACGTTATTATGAAGGAATCAGAAGCGTGGGATTGGAGTAAATCTCAATCCAACTCTGGTGCAATATTTGTGAAGACATGGCTTCTCGAGTATTTTGATGAAGACAACGATGCACATACAAGGTCAATCATCAAAGAATGGATCAAGACTTCAATAGAGCAAATTCACACAAAGTTTCAATCATACATAGCTCAAAGTCGCTCGAGAAATTGATCACAAAGGTATTGGAATTTAATCTTAGTTAATGTTTATATATAAAGTGTTCAATTGATTGTTGCATGCATAATATGATATGGACACTTAGAATTTATTTCAAAATGGTTACAGCTTTTAAAAGTTCTCAATTTTTCCTTTTTTTAATAGTGGTAACCGGTTAACACTTTTGGGGTAACCGGTTAACCCAAAACAAAATTCAATTTCTGGGCAGATTTTGTTAGCATGTAACCGGTTAACACTTTCATGGTAACCGGTTACACAGTTTAAAATTTGAATTTTTCTTAACGTTACAATTAATGTAACCAGTTAACACAATTTGGGTAACCAGTTACTACTGGGAATTTTTGTAGAAAAATTGCAGCTTTTCATATTTTCAATTCATGCTTCTTCTCTATGAACCATGGCATCCATTGGTTGTTTGCACCTGTTTAAAGAGGTTCATAGAAGGATATTTAAATAAAAAATTTCAGATTTCAAATCACCTCCTTAAAAATTAATTTTCACAATCTTTCTTTGTTTACTATTTTCAAAGATAAGTGTCCAAAATTCATATGCATCATTTGAACACTTCTATAAACATTGTGAGATTGATTATTCTAAAAGGAGAAGATCAATCCTATTGATTCTAAGTGTTGGCAGCAATTTTGGTAAAACAAAGAGTGTTCACAAGATGTCATGTGTGATGTCTTAACATGAGATATCCTATGTACCTGCTGGAGTTAAAGAACATGTGCAAGCAGGATTGTTTCAGAATGCCACATACAATGACAAGGCTTCTGATATTGGTTGTACCTGCTGGAGCTTATATGGAAGACATGTTCATGCAGGATTGTTTCAGATGACATACACAATGTCATGGTATCTGATATGGTTGTACCTGCTATAAAAGGAAATTGGATTATGCAGGATTTTTCTAGGATGTCAGACCCGATGTCATGACATCCTGTACACAGAACATTCAGTATGAATGTCTGGTGTTTTGTGATTGCACAATTAATGGCAATCATTGGTTGATTGAAGATATGGCTAGCTGGCGCATTCAATCAGGGATTACAACCAGATTTGATTATTTTCCAAGGAGATCTATACAGCTGTTATAAAAAGATTTGATTGGAAAATAGATTTAGGGTTTTCAAGATATCCAAGCCCAGCAGATTGCTTCTATAAAAAGGGGCTTAGTAAACCTGTTTGAACACACAACCAAGACTGAGCAAAATTTAGAGAGAGAGCTAGGGTTTGTGTCTGTAGGTCATTCAAGTCATCCATTGATGATTGAATTGGACTGATTTGTCTTCTTGATCAAAGCTTTGAAGCAAGATCAAGAGTGTGTCTTCTTGATTGAAACTGTGAAGTAAAATCAAGAGTTTGTAATTGAAAAGTATTTTCTTTTCACAAGGATTGTTGTTTAAAATCACGGGTGTGTGATTGTAAGGGAAGTGAGTGGGTTCTCATATCTAAGAGTGCTTAGGTAGACGTTGCACGGATAGAGATTAGGTGAGAAAGACTGTAACTTGTTGAAGTGTACGGATAGTCTTTGAACTAATTCTATTATAGTGAATTTCCTTCCTGGCTTGGTAGCCCCCAGACGTAGGTGAGTTGCACCAAACTGGGTTAACAATTGCTTGTGTGATTTGCTTTACAATTCTGTTTATATTTTCATTGTGTATTAACAGATATTAATGTCGTAACATCACCTTCGACATCTTATATCTGATACCAGAATTTCAATTGGTATCAGAGCAGGCATCCTGCTCTGGCTCTGGGTGAGATCTAGGGGAAATACTTTCTGGTACAATGGAGAGGGATGGAGGATCTGTTCATAGGCCACCAATTTTGGATGGTTCTAACTATGACTATTGGAAACCAAGAATGGTAGCTTTTTTAAAATCCCTTGATAACAAGGCTTGGAAAGCTGTCTTGACAGGCTGGGTGCATCCTGTAGTTTCTAAAGAAGGACAAGCCACTGTTGAGAAAAAGCCTGAAGAAAAATGGTCCAAGGAGGAGGATGATCTAGCCCTTGGGAATTCTAAAGCCTTGAATGCCATCTTCAATGGAGTGGACAAGAATATTTTCAAGCTGATAAACAACTGTGAAGTGGCCAGAGATGCTTGGGACATTCTCTTGGTCACTCATGAAGGCACCTCTAGGGTAAAGATGTCTAGACTTCAGCTGCTCACCTCCAAATTTGAAAACTTAAGGATGAAAGAAGATGAAAACATTCATGAATTTCACATGAGTATCCTTGAGATTGCTAATGCTTCAGGAGCCCTGGGAGAGAAAATGACAGATGAAAAGTTGGTAAGAAAAATACTCAGGTCACTCCCTAAGAGATTTGCAATGAAGGTGACTGTCATAGAAGAGTCTCAAGATATCTCCAACATGAGGGTAGATGAGCTAATTGGCTCCCTCCAAACCTTTGAGAGAGGATTGATTGAGGGAACTGAAAAGAAAACCAAGAGCATTGCCTTTGTATCCAACACAGAAGAGGAAAACAGTCAAGATGTGGATAAAGAGTGGGCCAATGAAGTTGCAATGCTGGGGATTCAGTTTAACAGATTGTTAAAGAAAATGGATGTCAGATCTAAGGCAAATGTCAAAAACATCTCATCTGACATCAACAATGGAAGAAGAGTAAGGTCAGAAGAAAAGCCCAAAGAAGGAAAAGAAGTAAAGTGCTATGTGTAGCACCTCAAATTTGCACCTACCTCTTGTACATACATTCTCATATTAGGTCATAACATTTAACATAGTCCACTGCATAGCATTGCATTGTCCTTTGCCCCAAGTGCAAGATCATCAGTCAGATTAGGTCAAACTAGTCAGAAGGTCAGTCAATCAAGCAAGCAAGTGCATTTCTCAATGAGACAAGGCCCTAGGGTTGGTCCAACATGTTCACATGACTTAGGGGTCCTTTTGAAGTGATTTGGTCAAGGTTTGATTGCTCAGAAGTCATCAATCAGTGTGCAGTCCACCAGAAACCCTAGAAAGTCAACTATTGGTCAACTGTGCATTTAATCAGTGATTGGATGGTGGGAATTGGTTTGAGAGGGTTCATTCATGTCCATATAAGCCTCATATAACATGTCAAGCATCATCATGGAAGAATTTGAAGTCAAACAAGAAATTTCCAAAAATAGAAAGTTGACCTGTAATTGGAATTTGCCAAAAATGGAAAGTCTTGATCCTCAAACTTACATCATGATACAAGCTTCAAATGAATTTTTGCCCAACATGAAAGTTGAAGATCTTGTTCTTGCCTTTCCAAAAAGTCCAAGAACACTCAATTCCCATGTATGGTTGGCAAGTTATGATCAAATTATTTTCAGAAATTTTTGAACTTCAAAGTGGCATATCTTCCAAACCATTTGGCCAAATTGGGTGGGGTTTTTTGCTACAAGTCACATTTGATGCCCTCTTTCCAAATATGTCATCATAATTCACCAAAGGTTCACCAATCAAAATGGCATTTTTGAAGTAGCATGAATTAATTCAAGTGAGGTGAAAAAAATGAGTTTCCAAATTAAACATTTCCAACACCTCCTACCAATTGAAAATGTTCTGAAAACACATTTTGGACATGTTTGAGGCCCATTTTCGCAACTGTACACACACAGCATGTCATTTTAAGTGGAAATCCGAAATTAGCAAATACATGTCATTATGCAAATTGTGCTTAACATTTCCATTAACCAACTAATACAAGCACTAAACAACAAATATATACTTCATTTGGACTCTGAAAAGCCCTAGCCACTTTCACTCAAACAGACCAAATTGCATTTCTCTCTCAAATCCTCATTTTTGCACATTGGAACTTTTCTTGAAAAATCTCAAAAGAGCTCGTGATTCTGGTTGCTTCCTCACTCACCACCATTTTTGAGCTCTCTGCAAGCATCATTGTCCAGCTGTAAGCAAGGATTCATGGACTGTTTTGAAAAAGCTCCTTCCATGGCAGTTGACATTCTGAGCACAATCAAGAGGGTTTGAGCCACGATTCACTTTTCATATACTTTCTGAAGCTTAAGGATGCATCTGTTTCAACCAATCATGGCCAGAAAACCATTGAATCATCACTGCCCTTCAAGATCAGGTGAGATTCGAATTTAACCATTCTTGAAATCATGAGGTACATCTTGTAGATCTTCTTACCATGAACATGTTGAGCTTTGAATCGAAGAAAATGGCTAGGTATTGAGAGAGAAATATGAAATTCAAATTTGATGTTCAAACATGTTTTTGTATGGTTCTTCTTTGATAGCTCGAATTGGTGTAAATGGTTGTTGGATTTGTTTTGTTCATGCTTGGATGGTTCGATTAGTGTATTCATTCGCAAAATCTGGAAATATTGTTCTTCGTGAGTGATGATGATGAATACTGTACACAGAAACCCTAAATTTCCTTGCCAGATTTGCCTGATCGTGTTTTTTGGCCTTTGGTTCGTGTTTATGCATGGGGTCACTGTTACATCACCATGTAACCAATCAGGACGCGGTATGGCTTTAAGTGAAACGCAGAGTTTCACTTAAAGTTCAAGCTAATTACCAAATTGCCACAGCCGTGTCACATGTTTCATTTTAATCATTTTAATTCTCAATATTTATTTCATTTTGTGACTGAAAAATCACAAGTCAACCAATTTTGATCCAAAATTCATGGGGTTTTTTGTGAAATGTACATCTTGACCTCTAGTTTTTTATCATGATTTTCCCAGATTTTTTGCATGTATGGATTTATAATTGTGCTAGGGTTTTGTTCATGTGTCCATTTTTTGTACACTTTGCCAAATCAATTGTGAAATGATGATGCTTTGTCCAATGGCTTCCAAATTTTTTGTGCTTAAACTAGACACATTCATGGTGATTTTGGTGTAAAGTTTGTGAATTTATCCTTGCTGGTTTGTGAGTTATGATTTTTTGAATTAGGGTGTGACAATTTGTGTCACACCATTGATATCCAACTTCTTGATTTTTTCTACCTTGCCTAATGAACTCAATTTGGTCTGATTTTTTGCATTAACATACTTATGGTTGCCTAGTTCACATTTGATTTTTTATGGAATTATTGATGGCATTTCCTAATTGTTTGATAATTTCTCCCCTGTTTGACCAAAAATGTTGACTTTTGTGACACTTGATGCCATTTGTTTGATGAAATTCTCATACATTATTGGATGGACATGAAATTTGACATGTGATTAGTAGACATCTTAAGGTTCATCATGGTTTTAGTCCCATTCATTTCTCATTTTCTATCACTGATTTATGATTTATTGAATTTGGTGCATATTTGGTTGACTTCTTTGAGCATGTTTGAACTTGCCCTGCCTTTCTGATTTTCATTTCCCTACTTCCCATGATCCAATTGAGCTGAAATTTGGTGTGATTACCATGCTATGGATTATGTTTGATCATGATTTATTTGATGATTTTTGGAATTGTTTATGATTGGTTTTGAGTTGAGTCTTGCTGTTGACTTCTATTGAGCTTCCATATGCCATGCCTTGACCTATTTTGCTTATGAAATGATGATGATGATTGATATGAACATGAAACCAATTGAGTTTGTTTCTTGATTGTTTGAATTTGATTTTGGACACTTGTCACTTGCTGTTTTGACTTTCTCATCCCCTTTTGACCCTAGGCTTGTCTTAGTGGTCCTGTTGCTCATGTTTGAGTTCATTTTTTCAGGTTAAGAAGTAATTGCCCAAAGAAACTTATACAAGTTGAATGAGTTTGATTTGATTGTCATGACTAACTTGTTTTTTTTGTAGCTTGCTTGGCTCATATGCTTGAGCCTTGTGCATTGCACAGTAAACTGATTGTGTTGACTGTTGACCTCTGTTTCATTTTGATTTAACTTTGACTTGTATACTGATGTTGTCTGACTGGTTTCAGGTACCTTTAGTTGCTTTTAGTTCCTTGTGAACTTTGCTTTGCTTTGCTTGAATAGCAATTTGCATTGAGGTATAATTTCTCATCTTCATGTAGTCTGGAAGACCTGGCCTGTTACTTGGCCAGGCACCTGTCTGAAGTCCTCCTTAAGAGGCAATGTTTGTGATTGTTTACAATTTGTCCTTGTATAGAGTCAAAGACCTCCTAAGTGAAGAGGCAATTGGCAGAACCCAAGGGATATGCAACCTATCCCCTGCTATTCTGTGTGTCATCTGCTTTGCTCACACCACTGTGTTGATGCATTGCAGATACAAACCCAAGATCTTGTACAATTGTACAGTTGAGTCAGTATCAAATGTGTAGAAGGGTTCCCCTTTCTGAACCCACACATTCTTGTCTTAAGCTCTCCCAGACCAGGGATAAGAGCTGTGAAGTCTCATCTTCACCCACCTTTCATCTGCTTCACCTTAGCCCCTCAATGGCAAGGTTAAGAGCACCATTAACCCTATTCCAGTTGGCTTCAGTGCCTAACCTTTGTGTGAGCCCATCACTTGTGTATAGTGTGTGCTACTTGTGCTTGTGTGTTTGTTTGACTTGCTTCTTGTGCAAGTTAGGTTTAGTTTGACTTGCTTCCTGTGCAAGTCAGGTGTGGCTTGCTTCCTGTGCAAGTCATGATTAGGATAGGCTTGCTTCCTGTGCAAGTTAGCTAGAAACCTTAACTTAGGGATGATTTGCATGATAACATCTAGGCTCGAGTCGTAGTCTCCCTAGTTGTGTCTCCCTCTGTTATCTGGTTAGGCTAGTCCTTTTTCCCTCCGTAGGGGAACTACGTCGCCCTGATCCTCATACCAGATGAGGTACGTAGGCAGGAGATGAGCTGATCTCTCCGGGCGCCCTTTTTGTTTTGTTTGTGTGAGTTGTTTCTCCTTTTCTGGTTGGAGTCCGACGTAAGTCCAGCGATTGGCAGTTGGTTTCCTATGTGTGTTTCGGTTCGGATGCTGATGTAAGTCCAGTGATTGGCATTCAGGCTCCACGTTTGCCTTTGCCTGTTTTTGTTTGTGTGCGTGTCAGCCGAGCTACGAATGCTCTGATTCTCCTTCGTCCAAGGAGATACGTATGCATAGGATGTGACATCCTAGCGAGCATGTGTCGTTTCCCCGGTCCGAACTACTTCGACTCTGATGTCTATGCCTGATAGACTAAGTAGGCCCAGGATACGATGTCCTGCCGAGTCAGTTTCAGTCTGTTTTCTTGTGTCTCTTTCAGCCAGTGTGTGTGTGTGTGTGTGAGCAGTGTTTTAGCAACCATTGTCCTTTCTATTATGCGTGGATCCCGTCGAGTACGACGGATGCGTAGGGGTGCTAATACCTTCCCTTCGCATAACTGACTCCCGATCCCATTCTCTTTGGTCGCGAGACCATGTTTTTTCCAGGTTTACTCTGAGCGTTTCCTTTCCCTCTTTTGGGATAAATAACGCACGGTGGCGGCTTTGTTGTTCTTGTTTTCCCGCCGGTTTTTCGCGTAATGCGACAGCTGGCGACTCTGCTGGGGAATAAAAAGAAGTTAACCTCTTGCTGGTCCATCTTCCCTAAGCGAGTCTCTCCTAGCGCTCTCTAGGTTAGGGTTTTGGTTGCTTTGTGCTGCTTTATTTATTGCATTCATTTGTATATATTTGCATTTACTGTTTGCATTTATTATTTGCATTAATGTTTGCATTCATTCATATTCACTTGCTGGCTGTGCTGTGTTTCTCTGTTTGGGGTGGGAGTTACTCGAGGTAAAAGGCCCAATACCCAGGCTATGAGTGAAATCTAGGAAACCTAGGAATAGAGTGATTCATGGGAAGCGGGTGGTATGCGCCACTTAGCGGAACATTGATATCACGAGCAGTTCAGACCCTGGGGGGATATTGTCGTTGCATACTTCAGGTGTGTATATGATGGTATTCTGCGAAAGGTTATTTATGCTGTGTTTCTCTCGACCTTACCCTAGCCTAGATGACACCCGTGAGTGGGGAGGGAATGATCATTTTAACAGGTACTGATGGTGACCGGTCGGTGACTAGATGGTGACTCAGTTCTCCAGATATGGGTTCAGATGCCAGTTGATCAGATTGACTTTGGGTTTCAGATGTTTGTGATCAGAAATCAAGCCAAAGCTCCGATGCGGTGTTCTAAGATGCACAGCCTGCCAGTCTTGGCTCCATCATTTGCATCATAGCATGTTTATTTTCCAAAAAAATAATAATGCATGAAAAAAGTTAACTCGCATACGCATATCCTTTTCAGGATCATTCATGATAAAATAGCATCCGCATCATACGCATATCATGCACATGTGATCCTTGCATTACAGACATGTTTTGGGGACAAGACTTCTCATTCTGGTTCCTGTGTTGAGGCAGGATAGCTGATCAAGGACCGCACCGGTATTCTACCAGACTTAATCAACAAAGAGGCATGGATCAGGTTCAGACTGAGTTGGCTGAGATGAGGGCAAACATGGCCTAATTCATGAGCATGATGCAAGGGGTTGCGCAGGGTCAGGAAGAGCTCCGAGCCTTGGTTCAGAGACAAGATACTGTACTTCAGACTTCCAACCGTACTTCGCCTGTTGCTGCACCCGCTCATGAGACTATCAATGTTGCTGCTCCCACTAACGACTACGCCGTCGGGGAAGAGTTGAGAGGAATAAGAATCAATGGACAACCTCTTGCTGCAGAGGTCAATGTCAGAGCTACCCGGGCTCCGATTCGTCATCCAGCTCCGTTTGTCGACCAACAAGAGGACATGTTCACGTTGCTGAGTGAGGATGATGAAGTGGTCAGAATTGAGGATAGGGATCGTAAGGTTGATGCCCTGGCTGAGAAGATCCGTGCGATGGAATGCCAGAACTCCCTCGGATTTGATGTTACAAATATGGGGCTGGTAGAGGGTTTGAGAATCCCGTACAAGTTCAAGGCACCCTCATTCGAAAAGTACAACGGTACCTCCTGTCCTCGCACCCATGTGCAAGCTTACTTCAGGAAAATCTCTGCTTATACTGATGACGAAAAGATGTGGATGTACTTTTTCCAAGATAGTCTGTCTGGGGCATCTTTGGACTGGTACATGGACCTGAAACAAGAATCAGTCAGAAGCTGGAAAGAGCTGGGTGAGGCCTTTCTGAGGCAATACAAGCACAACATGGACATGGCGCCAAGCCGAACCCAATTGCAGAGTTTGTGTCAAAAATCCAAGGAAAGCTTCAAAGAGTATGCCCAGAGATGGCGTGAGCTAGCCGCTAGAGTGCAACCTCCTATGCTGGAGAGAGAGCTGACGGACATGTTCATTGGAACCTTGCAAGGTGTGTTCATGGACCGCATGGGAAGTTGCCCATTCAGTAGTTTTTCTGATGTTGTCGTCTGTGGGGAAAGGACTGAGAGCCTTATCAAAGCAGGAAAGATTCAAGATCCTGGCTTTTCAAACTCTTCAAGTTCTAAGAAGCCATTCTCTGAGGCACCCAGAAGGGGAGAGAGTGAAACAAATGCTGTGCACCGTCGAAGGAGTGCAAACAGAGGACCACATCGTTAGGTCGCTGCTGTGACTATTCCGGCAACTCAACCTCAACAACAGCAGAGAAGACCAACTCAGCAGTATCAACATCAGCAACATCGTCCGCAACAGCAGGCTTACCAGCCTCCCAATGATAATCAAGCCAATACGGGTAATGAGAGGAAGAGGATCATTTTTGACCCGATCCCTATGTCATACTCAGAGTTGTATCCCTCTTTGATAGAGCGGAACTTGATTACTCCCAGAGACCCGCCGGCTATACCCGACAACCCTCGGTGGTGGTATAGGCCTGAGCAACATTGTGTGTATCATTCGGGTGCTCCTGGTCATGATGTGGATAGTTGCTTTCAGTTGAAGATGAAGGTTCAAGACCTCGTGAGGTCAGGTATTCTGAACTTTGAAGACTTGGGTCCCCGTGATAATCAAGCTTGAAGATAGCAAGTCCTGGGCTGGCGCCGACTTTTCTTCAGAAGGGTTGTTCAGAAAACAGAAGCTGCTGATGCAAAGGATACTGACAGTTGTCATCCCCGGTGGGATCTATCACAATTGGGTCACTGTGGGCTTTCTTACAGTTGTTCATAAGTCAGAGTAATAATCACTTTGTTTAAAAACCCTTCTCCCATGCCAAAAGGAGAAGTGGTGACATTGTTGGCAACATTTTGTGCAACGATATTTTTCATTCAAATAAATTCATGTTAAACATTTGTTTTTCCATTTGTTTTCCCTTTTCGCTTTTTGTATGAAATTGGTGATCACAAAAAACCCTAAAAACAAGAATAAAAGCAATCTTTTCATCTGCATAACGATTGTCTTGTTTGTTTTCCAAAAAGCTTTTCATATCAAAATCATTATGCAGGTTGTTTCTTAAACCCATTAAACATAATGATCGGACGTCATCTCCCAATTTTGAATTCCCTGTATTCGAAGCGGACGAAGATGATGTTGAAGGGATTCGATTCCTGACGGTATTTCCCGACTTCTTGAGCAAGAAAAGAATATCACTCAGCTGCATCTCGAGAATCAGCAGAACAGCCAACTGGGGCATCAAAAAAAAAGGAAAAAAAAGAGAAAAAAAGAAAGAGGAGGGTGTAAAATCAAAAGAAACCCAAATCAAAAGAAAGAAAAAGAAAGAAAGAAACAAAAGAAAAAATAGCACCCTCAAAGTCCCAAGTTGACTGATGCTGAATGGATTCAGAGTCACTACGACCAGGTGAATCCAATCGAAAGGAAGAGATCAACTGCCATGTGTCATGGTCAGTCATATCAGCAGAGAGTGATGAAAGCACGCGATAAGAGGGTCGAGCCTCGTGTGTTCCGAGGGACCTTGTGCTCAAGAAAGTCTTGTCTTTCGTGCCCGATTCCAGGGGCAAGTGGACTCCAAGCTATGAAGGTCCATATGTTGTCAAGAGAGTCTTTTCAGGCAATGTTTTGACACTTACAACAATGGATGGAGAAGTTCACTCGTCCTGTGAATTCCGATGCAGTCAAGAAATACTTCGCCTAAAAGAAAAAAAAGCAGAATAGCTCGCTAAGTCGAACACCCCAAAGGGCGACTTAGGCAAAAAGGAGCGTCTCGGTGGATTGAAAACCCGGAAGGGCAATCCAGGCAAAAGTTAGAGACATTGAAAAAAGAATTTGCATCCCGCTAGATTGATCACCTCACACCGGGGCAATCTAGGCAAAAATTAGGGATTTGGCAAGTAACTGCATCTTGACAAGACTGTGCTCTATATCTGTCATCCGTCAGGGATTCTCGATTCGTCGTCGACTGAAGCTCCGAATACATCGAAAATTCGGAATGGTAGAGGAAAGGTCATTATGTTCAATGTAGCCCTCTCCAATATATATCACCGATTTCAAACTTGTACAGATCTATGGAGTCTTGTCCTTTGCAGACTACCATTCCATCACATCAATTTGAGCTTTTATCCAATTATTTGCACTCTTATTTATTTCGACTCAACAAATGTTTTGCATGTTTTTGATTGATAAAGTATCATTGTTTTCAAAATAAACAAATTTTTCAAAAATTGTTCTTAAACAAAGTGAACATTCACAATGATGGAAGGATACTTAGGAGATCCGCAGTTCTCTCCCGAGGGTGGTATGATTACCAACAGGAAAGACATTTGTTCGTATCTCGAGCATAACTTTATCTTTCTCCTGTCGAACCTGTTTTGGTTTCTCCTCAGCGAGGTTGCTCAGTGCAGTGTTGGTTGAAGTTGTTCATCTTCATGTCCCCGGCAGTGCAACATGCTTCCTCCAGGTCCCTGTTAGCCCTATTGTGGGGCATCTCCAGTATAGGTTTGTTTGAGCCCTACCGTGGGGCATTCCCAGCAAGGTTGCTGTTGAAATACTTTTGTGGGGCAGTTCCCCAAGCAGAATGTTTACTGAAGACGTTAGCGTTCGTCTCTCCAGCAGAGCGGTCTTCTCCTCTCCCCGCAGGATGATGTTGTTCCCTGATATCCCGGTTTCCAGCAGATCACGTTTGCTCTCTGGTGTTTTTGACCCTCCCTATGGAAAAAGAGTAGTACCGGGTGGTTGATCCCTGGACCTGTGTTTACATGTCTGTTTGTCAGCATTCATCATACATTCATCATGCATAATGCATACATGCATAATCGTAGCATTCGGATACTCATGATGCAGCTGTTGCCGTGTATCTGTTGATGATTGTCTCCTGCTATTTGTTGATACAGATCTCTCTAGTAGATCCTCCCTAGCAGATATGGGTGTGTCTGATCTCTCCATGTAGAGCCAACCCCTTAAGCATAAAGTGTCTATCCTTTCCTGCCATTTCCCCACTGAGATACATCCTCGTGGATGACGGTTGCTTCCGTTCCCTCCCAACACACATTGGGATAGGTTTCCCCTATTGAGTTCTTTCCTCATTAGGATGAGTCTTGATTCAGTTTGCCTTTTTGGATCGATCCTAAATTGGCTTCCTATTGGCTGTCTCTTGTGCTTCCCTGGGGCATAAATGAATAGTCGCTCACTAACCGGCACTCATTCATCTTATCCTCAGCGGAATTTGTTGGCCTCTGCCTACAAACCAGCAGTTGTAAGTCCTATCTTTGTGGTTTTCTACCTACTAACTGGTAGTTGTAAAATCCCATTTTCCTTCCCTAGCAGAGTTAACCCTTTGTGCTCATCCTATTGATGACTGGTTACTTTTCTGTGGTTTTCTGCCTACAAACCGGTAAATGTAATCCCCTCTTTGTGGTTATCATTATCCAGTTGGAATTGATATTCCCATCCTTTTGGATATTTGCTCCGAGTCAGCAACTTTATCCCTTTTTTTGATTGGTCATCTTTTGCATACCTAGCCTGGTACCCTGATGCCTTTCCTTTCGGTCGATTTATTCATTTAACAACCTGCAACCCGGTTATGGATAATCTTCCATGCGAGTGTATTATCTATGTTTTGACGGCTATAGATAATATGTCTCATGCACTCTCTGGTCAGTCTTTTGATTGTTTTCTCCAGCAGAGTAAGATCCGTATTCCTCGTGGAATAGGATGTCCATCCTTTAACAAGTTTGCCTTTGCTCTCTTCAGGATGTTGTCGGTTGATTTATCCATTTAACAACCTGCAACCCGGTTATGGATAATCTTCCATGCGAGTGTATTATCTACGTTTTGACGGCTATAGATAATATGTCTCATGCACTCTCTGGTCAGTCTTTTGATTGTTTTCTCCAGCAGAGTAAGATCCGTATTCCTCGTGGAATAGGATGTCCATCCTTTAACAAGTTTGCCTTTGCTCTCTTCAGGATGTTGTCGGTTGATTTATCCATTTAACAACCTGCAACCCGGTTATGGATAATCTTCCATGCGAGTGTATTATCTACGTTTTGACGGCTATAGATAATATGTCTCATGCACTCTCTGGTCAGTCTTTTGATTGTTTTCTCCAGCAGAGTAAGATCCGTATTCCTCGTGGAATAGGATGTCCATCCTTTAACAAGTTTGCTTTCGCTCTCTTCAGGATGATGTCGGTTGATTTATCCATTTAACAACCTCCAACCTGGTTATGGATAATCTTCTATGCGAGTGTATTATCTACGTTTTGACGGCTATAGATAATATGTCTCATGCACTCTCTGGTCAGTCTTTTGATTGTTTTCTCCAGCAGAGTAAGATCCGTATTCCTCGTGGAATAGGATGTCCATCCTTTAACAAGTTTGCTTTCGCTCTCTTCAGGATGATGTCGGTTGATTTATCCATTTAACAACCTCCAACCTGGTTATGGATAATCTTCCATGTGAGTGTGTTATCTACGTTTTGACGGCTATATATAATGTATCTCATGCACTCTCTGGTCAGTCTTTTGATTGTTTTCTCCAGCAGAGTAAGATCTGTATTCCTCGTGGAGTCGGATGTCCATCCTTTAACAAGTTTGCCTTTGCTCTCTTCAGGATGTTGTCGGTTGATTTATCCATTTAACAACCTGCAACCCGGTTATGGATAATCTTCTATGCGAGTGTATTATCTACGTTTTGACGGCTATAGATAATATGTCTCATGCACTCTCTGGTCAGTCTTTTGATTGTTTTCTCCAGCAGAGTAAGATCCGTATTCCTCGTGGAATAGGATGTCCATCCTTTAACAAGTTTGCTTTCGCTCTCTTCAGGATGATGTCGGTCGTTTTATCTATTTAACAACCTGCAACCCGGTTATGGATAATCTTCCTTGCGAGTGTATTATCTACGTTTTTGACGGCTATAGATAATATATCTCATGCACTCGTTGGTCAGTCTTTTGATTGTTTTCTCCAACTGAGTAAGGTTCGTATTCCCTATGGAATCAGATGTCCATCCTTTAACAAGACTGCTTTTCTAGCCCTCTTCAGGATGTTGAGTGTTTTAGAAAACAAACCAATTCACGCTTTGGTCGGTCACCCGTTTCATACCTACAACCCGGTATCCTTGGCGTTCCTTCCTGTTTGCTCGCTGTCGTGACCTTGATCCCCGGTGAGATCCCCGCAAGTGTTCAGCCTTGCTCTGTCATTTGGTAGATGTCAGTATCCTGTCAGCACCCGCGTGTGTTAAAATTTTTGGTGTCGGTAAACACCATCTTTCGGTGATTTCCCAGTCATGCGTAATTGTCTGGTATTCTTTGGTGTCGGTAAACACCATCTTTCGGTGATTTCCCAGTCATGCGTAATTGTCTGGTATTCTTTGGTGTCGGTAAACACCATCTTTCGGTGCTTTCCCAGTCATGCGTAAGTGTCTGGTCTTCTTTTGATGTCGGTAAACATCATCTTTCGATGTCTGTAAACGTCGAGTCTTCCCATTCATCAGTAAATGTCTGGTCGATCTTTTTGGTGTCTGTAAACATCATCTTTCGATGTCTGTAAACGTCGAGTCTTCCCATTCATCAGTAAATGTCTGGTCGATCTTTTTGGTGTCTGTAAACATCATCTTTCGATGTCTGTAAACGTCGAGTTTTCCCATTCATCAGTAAATGTCTGGTCGATCTTTTTGGTGTCTGTAAACATCATCTTTCGATGTCTGTAAACGTCGAGTCTTCCCATTCATCAGTAAATGTCTGGTCGATCTTTTTGGTGTCTGTAAACATCATCTTTCGATGTCTGTAAACGTCGAGTCTTCCCATTCATCAGTAAATGTCTGGTCGATCTTTTTGGTGTCTGTAAACATCATCTTTCGATGTCTGTAAACGTCGAGTCTTCCCATTCATCAGTAAATGTCTGGTCGATCTTTTTGGTGTCTGTAAACATCATCTTTCGATGTCTGTAAACGTCGAGTCTTCCCATTCATCAGTAAATGTTTGGTCGATCTTTTTGGTGTCTGTAAACATCATCTTTCGATGTCTGTAAACATCGAGTTTTCCCATTCATCAGTAAATGCCTGGTCGATCTTTTTGGTGTCTGTAAACATCATCTTTCGATGTCTGTAAACGTCGAGTCTTCCCATTCATCAGTAAATGTCTGGTCGATCTTTTTGGTGTCTGTAAACATCATCTTTCGATATCTGTAAACGTCGAGTCTTCCCATTCATCAGTAAATGTCTGGTCGATCTTTTTGGTGTCTGTAAACATCATCTTTCGATGTCTGTAAACGTCGAGTCTTCCCATTCATCAGTAAATGTCTGGTCGATCTTTTTGGTGTCTGTAAACATCATCTTTCGATGTCTGTAAACGTCGAGTTTTCCCATTCATCAGTAAATGTCTGGTCGATCTTTTTGGTGTCTGTAAACATCATCTTTCGATGTCTGTAAACGTCGAGTCTTCCCATTCATCAGTAAATGTCTGGTTACCTCTCCGTTGGTTTCGATAAACGTCGAGTTTTTCCTGGTCGTCCCCAGTTGGTTACCTCTCCGTTGGTTCCGATAAACGTTGAGTTTTTCCCATTTCGTCCGTTGACGTATGGTTGTATCTCTTCCAGTCATTCATTAATGTCTGGTTACCTCTCCGTTGGTCTTGGTAAACGTTGAGTTTTTCCCATTTCGTCTGTTGACGTATGGTTGTATCTCTTCCAGTCATTCATTAATGTCTGGTTACCTCTCCGTTGGTCTTGGTAAACGTTGAGTTTTTCCGATTTCGTCCGTTGACGTATGGTTGTATCTCTTCCAGTCATTCATTAATGTCTGGTTACCTCTCCGTTGGTCTTGGTAAACGTTGAGTTTTTCCCATTTCGTCCGTTGACGTATGGTTGTATCTCTTCCAGTCATTCATTAATGTTTGGTTACCTCTCCGTTGGTTTCGATAAACGTTGAGTTTTTCCCATTTCGTCCGTTGACGTATGGTTGTATCTCTTCCAGTCATTCATTAATGTCTGGTTACCTCTCCGTTGGTCTTGGTAAACGTTGAGTTTTTCCCATTTCGTCCGTTGACGTATGGTTGTATCTCTTCCAGTCATTCATTAATGTCTGGTTACCTCTCCGTTGGTCCTGGTAAACGTTGAGTTTTTCCCATTTCGTCCGTCGACGTATGGTTGTATCTCTTCTAGTCATTCATTAATGTCTGGTTACCTCTCCGTTGGTATCGGTAAGCGTGAGTTTTTCCTAGTTGTCCGTTGGCATCTAGTTGTGATTTCTGTTCCCATTCATCGTCGTTGTGATGTCTGGATGTGGCCGTACCCTTTGAAAAAAAACACAACCAAAAAAAATACCCTGTAATAAATATCAAATCCGAGTGGACGTTTCTATTGGTGGATCCCTGTACTGTGCAAATTTCTACGGTTCTTGGTATTCAATCCCTGTTTACCCTGAAAGTCTGACAGCCGTTGCTCTCATCCATTCGGGTTCCCAGTTGATTGAATAGGGGCAGCTGTAGCACCTCAAATTTGCACCTACCTCTTGTACATACATTCTCATATTAGGTCATAACATTTAACATAGTCCACTGCATAGCATTGCATTGTCCTTTGCCCCAAGTGCAAGATCATCAGTCAGATTAGGTCAAACTGGTCAGAAGGTCAGTCAATCAAGCAAGCAAGTGCATTTCTCAATGAGACAAGGCCCTAGGGTTGGTCCAACATGTTCACATGACTTAGGGGTCCTTTTGAAGTGATTTGGTCAAGGTTTGATTGCTCAGAAGTCATCAATCAGTGTGCAGTCCACCAGAAACCCTAGAAAGTCAACTGTTGGTCAACTGTGCATTTAATCAGTGATTGGATGGTGGGAATTGGTTTGAGAGGGTTCATTCATGTCCATATAAGCCTCATATAACATGTCAAGCATCATCATGGAAGAATTTGAAGTCAAACAAGAAATTTCCAAAAATAGAAAGTTGACCTGTAATTGGAATTTGCCAAAAATGGAAAGTCTTGATCCTCAAACTTACATCATGATACAAGCTTCAAATGAATTTTTGCCCAACATGAAAGTTGAAGATCTTGTTCTTGCCTTTCCAAAAAGTCCAAGAACACTCAATTCCCATGTATGGTTGGCAAGTTATGATCAAATTATTTTCAGAAATTTTTGAACTTCAAAGTGGCATATCTTCCAAACCATTTGGCCAAATTGGGTGGGGTTTTTTGCTACAAGTCACATTTGATGCCCTCTTTCCAAATATGTCATCATAATTCACCAAAGGTTCACCAATCAAAATGGCATTTTTGAAGTAGCATGAATTAATTCAAGTGAGGTGAAAAAAATGAGTTTCCAAATTAAACATTTCCAACACCTCCTACCAATTGAAAATGTTCTGAAAACACATTTTGGACATGTTTGAGGCCCATTTTCGCAACTGTACACACACACCATGTCATTTTAAGTGGAAATCCGAAATTAGCAAATACATGTCATTATGCAAATTGTGCTTAACATTTCCATTAACCAACTAATACAAGCACTAAACAGCAAATATATACTTCATTTGGACTCTGAAAAGCCCTAGCCACTTTCACTCAAACAGACCAAATTGCATTTCTCTCTCAAATCCTCATTTTTGCACATTGGAACTTTTCTTGAAAAATCTCAAAAGAGCTCGTGATTCTGGTTGCTTCCTCACTCACCACCATTTTTGAGCTCTCTGCAAGCATCATTGTCCAGCTGTAAGCAAGGATTCATGGACTGTTTTGAAAAAGCTCCTTCCATGGCAGTTGACATTCTGAGCACAATCAAGAGGGTTTGAGCCACGATTCACTTTTCATATACTTTCTGAAGCTTAAGGATGCATCTGTTTCAACCAATCATGGCCAGAAAACCATTGAATCATCACTGCCCTTCAAGATCAGGTGAGATTCGAATTTAACCATTCTTGAAATCATGAGGTACATCTTGTAGATCTTCTTACCATGAACATGTTGAGCTTTGAATCGAAGAAAATGGCTAGGTATTGAGAGAGAAATATGAAATTCAAATTTGATGTTCAAACATGTTTTTGTATGGTTCTTCTTTGATAGCTCGAATTGGTGTAAATGGTTGTTGGATTTGTTTTGTTCATGCTTGGATGGTTCGATTAGTGTATTCATTCGCAAAATCTGGAAATATTGTTCTTCGTGAGTGATGATGATGAATACTGTACACAGAAACCCTAAATTTCCTTGCTAGATTTGCCTGATCGTGTTTTTTGGCCTTTGGTTCGTGTTTATGCATGGGGTCACTGTTACATCACCATGTAACCAATCAGGACGCGGTATGGCTTTAAGTGAAACGCAGAGTTTCACTTAAAGTTCAAGCTAATTACCAAATTGCCACAGCCGTGTCACATGTTTCATTTTAATCATTTTAATTCTCAATATTTATTTCATTTTGTGACTGAAAAATCACAAGTCAACCAATTTTGATCCAAAATTCATGGGGTTTTTTGTGAAATGTCCATCTTGACCTCTAGTTTTTTATCATGATTTTCCCAGATTTTTTGCATGTATGGATTTATAATTGTGCTAGGGTTTTGTTCATGTGTCCATTTTTTGTACACTTTGCCAAATCAATTGTGAAATGATGATGCTTTGTCCAATGGCTTCCAAATTTTTTGTGCTTAAACTAGACACATTCATGGTGATTTTGGTGTAAAGTTTGTGAATTTATCCTTGCTGGTTTGTGAGTTATGATTTTTTGAATTAGGGTGTGACAATTTGTGTCACACCATTGATATCCAACTTCTTGATTTTTTCTACCTTGCCTAATGAATTCAATTTGGTCTGATTTTTTGCATTAACATACTTATGGTTGCCTAGTTCACATTTGATTTTTTATGGAATTATTGATGGCATTTCCTAATTGTTTGATAATTTCTCCCCTGTTTGACCAAAAATGTTGACTTTTGTGACACTTGATGCCATTTGTTTGATGAAATTCTCATACATTATTGGATGGACATGAAATTTGACATGTGATTAGTAGACATCTTAAGGTTCATCATGGTTTTAGTCCCATTCATTTCTCATTTTCTATCACTGATTTATGATTTATTGAATTTGGTGCATATTTGGTTGACTTCTTTGAGCATGTTTGAACTTGCCCTGCCTTTCTGATTTTCATTTCCCTACTTCCCATGATCCAATTGAGCTGAAATTTGGTGTGATTACCATGCTATGGATTATGTTTGATCATGATTTATTTGATGATTTTTGGAATTGTTTATGATTGGTTTTGAGTTGAGTCTTGCTGTTGACTTCTATTGAGCTTCCATATGCCATGCCTTGACCTATTTTGCTTATGAAATGATGATGATGATTGATATGAACATGAAACCAATTGAGTTTGTTTCTTGATTGTTTGAATTTGATTTTGGACACTTGTCACTTGCTGTTTTGACTTTCTCATCCCCTTTTGACCCTAGGCTTGTCTTAGTGGTCCTGTTGCTCATGTTTGAGTTCATTTTTTCAGGTTAAGAAGTAATTGCCCAAAGAAACTTATACAAGTTGAATGAGTTTGATTTGATTGTCATGAATAACTTGTTTGTTTTGTAGCTTGATTGGCTCATATGCTTGAGCCTTGTGCATTGCACAGTAAACTGATTGTGTTGACTGTTGACCTCTGTTTCATTTTGATTTAACTTTGACTTGTATACTGATGTTGTCTGACTGGTTTCAGGCACCTTTAGTTGCTTTTAGTTCCTTGTGAACTTTGCTTTGCTTTGCTTGAATAGCAATTTGCATTGAGGAATAATTTCTCATCTTCATGTAGTCTGGAAGACCTGGCCTGTTACTTGGCCAGGCACCTGTCTGAAGTCCTCCTTAAAAGGCAATGTTTGTGATTGTTTACAATTTGTCCTTGTATAGAGTCAAAGACCTCCTAAGTGAAGAGGCAATTGGCAGAACCCAAGGGATATGCAACCTATCCCCTGCTATTCTGTGTGTCATCTGCTTTGCTCACACCACTGTGTTGATGCATTGCAGATACAAACCCAAGATCTTGTACAATTGTACAGTTGAGTCAGTATCAAATATGTAGAAGGGTTCCCCTTTCTGAACCCACACATTCTTGTCTTAAGCTCTCCCAGACCAGGGATAAGAGCTGTGAAGTCTCATCTTCACCCACCTTTCATCTGCTTCACCTTAGCCCCTCAATGGCAAGGTTAAGAGCACCATTAACCCTATTCCAGTTGGCTTCAGTGCCTAACCTTTGTGTGAGCCCATTGCTTGTGTATAGTGTGTGCTACTTGTGCTTGTGTGTTTGTTTGACTTGCTTCTTGTGCAAGTTAGGTTTAGTTTGACTTGCTTCCTGTGCAAGTCAGGTGTGGCTTGCTTCCTGTGCAAGTCATGATTAGGATAGGCTTGCTTCCTGTGCAAGTTAGCTAGAAACCTTAACTTAGGGATGATTTGCATGATAACATCTAGGCTCGAGTCGTAGTCTCCCTAGTTGTGTCTCCCTCTGTTATCTGGTTAGGCTAGTCCTTTTTCCCTCCGTAGGGGAACTACGTCGCCCTGATCCTCATACCAGATGAGGTACGTAGGCAGGAGATGAGCTGATCTCTCCTGGCGCCCTTTTTGTTTTGCTTGTGTGAGTTGTTTCTCCTTTTCTGGTTGGAGTCCGACGTAAGTCCAGCGATTGGCAGTTGGTTTCCTATGTGTGTTTCGGTTCGGATGCTGATGTAAGTCCAGTGATTGGCATTCAGGCTCCACGTTTGCCTTTGCCTGTTTTTGTTTGTGTGCGTGTCAGCCGAGCTACGAATGCTCTGATTCTCCTTCGTCCAAGGAGATACGTATGCATAGGATGCGACATCCTAGCGAGCATGTGTCGTTTCCCCGGTCCGAACTACTTCGACTCTGATGTCTATGCCTGATAGACTAAGTAGGCCCAGGATACGATGTCCAACCGAGTCAGTTTTAGTCTGTTTTCTTGTGTCTCTTTCAGCCAATGTGTGTGTGTGTGAGCAGTGTTTTAGCAACCATTGTCCTTTCTATTGTGCGTGGATCCCGTCGAGTACGACGGATGCGTAGGGATGCTAATACCTTCCGTTCGCATAACCGACTCCCGATCCCATTCTCTTTGGTCGCGAGACCATGTTTTTTCCAGGTTTACTCTGAGCGTTTCCTTTCCCTCTTTTGGGATAAATAACGCACGGTGGCGGCTCTGTTGTTCTTGTTTTCCCGCCGGTTTTTCGCGTAATGTGACACTATGAATGTGATGGGTATGGACACATTAGAACAGAATGTGGTACCTACCTCAAGAAGCAGAAGATGAGTCTTGCTGCCACCTGGTCAGATGAGAGTGATACAGAGGAGGCTGCAAATCTTGTGACTGCTTTGACAGGAAGATGGGGATCTGATGAAGACTCGAGTGATGGTGAAGTAACCTTTGAGGAATTGGCTTCTACCTACAGAGAGCTGTGTCAGAAAAGTGTAGAGCTAAACAAGCAGTCTTTAAACCAGGAGAAAGACATAACTCAACTCGAGAATGAGAAGGTAGAATACTTGGAAACCATCTCCAAATGGAAAACAGAAGTTGTGGCTCTAAAGGTCAAGCTAGATGAAGATCAACAAGTTGAGAGCCAGAAGATAGTTCAACTGGAGAAAGAAAAAGCAGAACATGTGGAAACCATCTTCAAGCTAAAAACTGAAGTTGTGCTCTTAAACTCAAAACTAGAAGAGACAACCAAGTATGTAAGGATGCTGAAAAATGGATCTGACTCCTTAGACAAGATTCTTCAAACTGGACACATCACAGGAGTCAAATCTGGAATAGGGTACCATAAAACTAAGGCTGAAAGTAGTTACACTGGCTGCAAACCTCAAGCTAAACCTAAATGCAGCAATAGTAAGAGCAGTTCCAAGATGTCACATCATATGTCACACCATCAGAAGAAAGAATAGCAGAAAGACAAACACCAAAGATGGAGATGTCATTACTATGGGAAATTTGGACACTCAAGGCCCTTCTGCTATAAGTTGTATGGTTACCCTACCTCTTTTCATCAACATCATCAGAAGAGAAAACAGCAGGATGGCAAACACCAAACATGGAGATGTCAATACTGTGGGAAATCTGGACACTCTAGGTCTTCCTGTTATAAGCTGTATGGTTATCCTAGCCATGTTCATCAATAGACTCACTATCAACCCATACCCAAACATCACAGGCCTATCAACAAGAAGCAATGGGTTCCTAAGACTAATGTTACAAGTCTAATGGCTCACAAAGAAGAGTGGTATTTTGATAGTGGATGCTCTAGACACATGATTGGGAACTCAGACTTGATAACTGATCTTCACTCTCATGACTTAAGCTATGTAACCTTTGGTGATGGAGCTAAAGGTGAAATAAAGGGGATAGGCAAGCTTGAGTGCCTTGGAGCCCCTAAACTTGACAATATTCTACTGGTCAAGGGCTTGACTTCAAATCTAATAAGCATCAGTCAGCTAGGGGATCAAGGTCTGAATATCATCTTCACTAAAACTGAATGTCTGATTGTGAACAAAGACAGTGAAGTAATTATGAAAGGAATCAGGACCAACAACAACTGCTACATGTGGAGCTCTCAAATGGATAACCCCTCTAAGATGAGTACATTTACAAGAAGAATCATCAAGGGAAAGGAAAAGTGTCAGATAAGGATGCTAAGACCTAACCTCAAGGAAGAAAAGGTCATGATGGCCCAAACACCTGAACATATGACTGGTGGTATGAAGTCTGAAGATAGTAAGAGCTTTGCTGGAACAGAGACACAAGGGACTATTGAGATAGATAAGATATCAGTTGAAAGCAACAATGCCCAACCAGGGTGGATGAGATTACTGATAATTGTCTACAATATCACAATCGATGCTATGACATTGTATTATGACAACCTATATGGTACATCTATGTCCAAAGATCATATTCAGCACAGCTGGACCAAGTACATTATTTGCTTTCATCACTCATGTAGAAAATATGTGGAAAATAAACTCATAGTTCTACAGCATGAAATGCAACTAACCAACAGGACTACAAAGGATTTGTATGATGTCCAACTGAAAGATGAAAAGGGAAAATTAGGGGCTTGACTTCTTGAGAAAATATGGCAATTAATATGGAGTGGAAAAGGCAAGAAAAATATTGTCCACCCAATGAAAAGAAAAAGCCACATTAATAATGAATCATCTCCTAGTATTGGAAATAACATCTATTTCATTAGCACGCCCTGCCTGAATACAATTTTTTCTATCTTCATCATTCTACTCAGAGAACCTCTGCTAGGGCAAAGAAACTCTTCTCAGAAGTTCAACAACATGTCTCAACATCCATCAACATCCAGCTCAAAACCCTTTCATATAAGAACTTCCTCCATGGAAATTTTAGATGAAGATCTGATGGACGTAACCCCTCTGCGCATGATACCAGGTGACGTTTCAGGCTCCCCTTCCATGGACGAAGCTAAGCAAGGTAGCACTCCATAAAAATCTACTGATAAAAAGGACATGCACTCTACTGATCGCATCATAAGAAACCTAGTTACTGAGATACTGAATGAAGAGCATGGAGTCAAGGACATTTTTACCCCTCTGTCCAGAAGGGACCCCTCTCCTGAGGAGGAAACCCAAGCTGAAAAAGATGATGACTCATCTAAAACAGAGAAGGAAGTAGCTGCTGAGGGACTATGTTCTCTTAGAAAAAACTTACCTAGCATGTCCCCTAATACTGCTCAGGACATTGAGGAAGAAAGGTCTGAGGAAGAAGATGACACGTTGGTCAATCTTGTGAAAATAAGTGTAGCAAAAAGACTGAGAAAAAGGAAGAGTATTGCTAAGATAAGAACAGATAGGAAAGAGAAAAGGGTTACTGGTATAAGTCCCTCCAAAGCTTGGAGTAAAGTAGAGGTCAGGAAGAAGAAAGAAAGTGAGAGTTCTGAATCTGATGAGAATGTCGAAGACGATGTCCCAGACATCTCCTTTGACAAAAGAAAGGCTGTAAAGAAGTCTTCCAACAGAATTGCTGCTGAGCACCTAGACAAATGGAGGTTTGTCACTCAGAGAAGGGTTGCAGTTGAAAGAGAATTGGGGAAAGAAGCTGTTGAAGTGAAGGAAGTAATGGAGTTAATCAAGGCAGCCGGTCTTATGAAAACTGTGACTGCTCTGCCTCAATGCTATGAGGGGCTAGTCAAAGAATTCATTGTAAACATTCATGAGGAAAGTTATGAGGTCTGCAAAGTGGTTGTTAGGGGTAAGGGTGTAAAACTTTCACCAACCATCATCAACAGATTCCTAGGGAGAGGAACAAATTGAGGGGTAGATCTAGAGACCACAGATAATGAGATCTGTCGGATGATCACAGCTGGCCAGGTTAAGGAATGGCCTAGTAGGAAACACCTATCAGCTAGTAAACTAATTGTCAAGTATGCCATCTTACACAAGATTGGTTCAGCAAATTGGACATGCCTCCACCAATGCTGTAAAGTTGCCCATTGCATTCCCTTCCATCATCTGTGGCATCATCCTGAGTCAACAACCAGGAATCCTAAGTGCTAGTGATATTCCAAGCAGGAGGAAGACCCCTCTATCAATTCACTATAAGCTTTTTGAGGGTAGTCATGTCAATGATGTTGTCATGACATCTGCAACAAGGGAACCTGCATCTCAAGGGAACCTAATTGACCAACTAAGAGAAACCTGCAGGGAATTGGAGAATGGTATAAATGTGGCCAAAGCAAGAAAAGAAGCTTTGGAAGCTCTTATTTATAGCCTGGAAAAGGAGGAGATAGAAAAAGCTGGTAAGGACTCAGAGGCAAAAGCACAGTCTTGTACCAACTCTGAAAGCTCTGATGGCTCTGAAGATGAAGAAGAAGGCGAAGATGATACTTCTTCCTCTTGTTTGTTAAAGAATGAAGACGGTGAAACTGGTGGGTCTGATGTTCTGGGAGATGTTCTGCTGCTGCTGCAATATGGAGTTATTAGTTTTCTTTTGTGTGGCAGTCCTTTTGATGCATGTTATGTAATATGTAGGGCTCTTAAAGAGTTCCTTGAATTTGTTCATTATCTCAGCTTTCTGCTGTGTATAATGATGGTGTGTACTTCCTGAATATTCTGTTTTAACATGCTTAATGTTATAACATCAGTTTTAACTTTCTCTGCTAGGCTAATAGACATTTATTTTGTCTGATTGGTCACCTTTGGTCAATTTTGACTAAAAAGGGGGAGAAGTGCTTGATATGGAAGTTGGATGTGGCTTAACAGAAGTACAACTATTATTGAAAGAGGTGCACAGGTGCTGATGTTGAAGCAGATGTCAGTATGACATTCTGGCTGGTACAGGTGCTGGAGTTACAGTAGCTGTTATATTTGATGAATGCACAGATTTAGGGGGAGAAGAAGTACCCTGGTGCATTGTGCATTTGTGTGTCTTACTAGTTGCATCCATAACTAGTAATTCTGTTGATTGTTGCACAGATTTAGGGGGAGGAGGAGTACCCTTGTGCATGTGTGTATTACTAGTAGCCATAACTAGTAATTGTTTTTCTTCTGTTGCTGATTAAACTTCTGTTATGTTGTTTAACTGCTGATAGTTTGCCTTGTGAACAAAAAGGATAAATATATGTTTTAGCCAAAATTTGCCAAAGGGGGAGTTTGTTGATTCTAAGTGTTGGCAGCAATTTTGGTAAAATAAAGAGTGTTCACAAGATGTCATGTGTGATGTCTTAACATGAGATATCCTATGTACCTGCTGGAGTTAAAGAACATGTGCAAGCAGGTTTGTTTCAGAATGCCACATACAATGACAAGGCTTCTGATATTGGTTGTACCTGCTGGAGCTTATATGGAAGACATGTTCATGCAGGATTGTTTCAGATGACATATACAATGTCATGGTATCTGATATGGATGTACCTGCTATAAAAGGAAATTGGATTATGCAGGATTTTTCTAGGATGTCAGACCCGATGTGTAACACCTCAAAATTTGCCCTCTTCTCTTGGGACTAGCATAACATATTGCATAACATTTCTTAGGTCATTAGGCATTGCATATTGCATAATCATGTAGTTACATTGGGCAGGCTATCCTCCCAAGTCTTGATCAGAAGATGAGGAAGTCAGGGAAGCAAGCTAGGGTTTCATTTGACTGATCATTAGCCATCTGAGGATTGGGCTATGAGTTAGGGTTTTGTGATTCTCAAAGGATATTGGTCTTCATCTTGATTACAATTATTTATCATCATCATCATGGTTTGTCATCATCAAGTGTTGAAGCTGATTCCTTGAGATTAGGGTTTTGACCACTGGTCAACCCTAATCAGTTGCATTGGGCCAATCAGGGCATGATCAGGAGAGGGGGTCTATGATGTCTATGGGGATCATTATATGGTTGTATGGAGTTTATTGAGGCTAGGGTTTCACCCTTGAGCCATTTCATCAGAGAATTGGAGCTCATATTGATCAGTGCATGGCCAAATTCATCTATTAGTTGAAAAAGTCAATTGTGGTCAACTGTGCTTGATTTTATGGATTTGGAGGTGGAAATGAGTTGGATACACTTCATTCATGTTGAAACAAGTGTTATTTGACATGTCAAAGCTCAAGAATGGAGAAAATCAAGTCAGACAAGAAATTGCCAAAAATAGAAAATGACTTGTAATTGAAGTTTCCAAAAATGGAAAGTTTTTGACCTCAAAATTACATGTCCAAGGAAGCTTCAAATGAAAATTTGTTTAACATGAAAGTTGTAGATCTTGGTCTCACCTTTCCAAAAAGTCCAAGAACTTGAAAATCCCATGTATGGTTGGCAAGTTATGGTCCAGTCAATTTCAAAAATGACCCATAATCAGGAGGGCATAACTTCCACATGGAGTGTCCAAATTGAGTGATCTTTTTATGCACAAACTCCTTTTGACATGTACTTTCATGGTGCATAATTGGATTTCATCAAAAATGGTCAATGCAAAAAGTCAAATTTCAAGTGCACAGTTAAAAATCCAGGGGCAAAATGGTCCAACTTGAGAAATAATGGGAATTTTTGAATGGGGATTTTTGCAACACCTCACAAATGTCATTTGGAAATGGTTTGAATCATCATAATAGGCCAAGGTGCAATGGTTGAAGATTTCACTTTTGAAATGAACTTGAAAAAATGAACAAAGTGCCATCACATAGTGAATTTCCAAAATACACATCCAATCAACATGAGACAAGTTGCAACAGCTCACACATGTCATTTTGAGAGTGTGTGAGCTGTCAATGAGCTGTCAATGAGCTGGCATGTGAAGTTACCATTTCGCCCTTAGTTTGGAAAATGACATTTTGCTAAACATTGCATTATGTTAATTAAGATGATTAAGGAGCTTGATTAATTGGAGGTACTTAAGCTTAATCATAACAAACTCTAACAGATTTCACAATTCCCAAAATCACAATCTCAAATTCTCCAATTTCTCAAAAACCTCTCAAGAACACATAAGCAAAAATTCCAAAATCTCTTCCAATTCTCTACCAAACTGTGAAATTCTTGTTGCTGCCATCTCCAATCATCATCTTCTTCCACTGTTTTGGTTATTCATCGTCCAAATCGTCACCAAACGCAACTGTTCATATGTGATGCATCCATGGCTTTTGAAGAATTCGTGCATTAGAAGCAACTTCAGTTGGACTTAACACCTGCATTCAACTTCCTAAAGCCTACACTCCATCTGTTTTTGGTCAAGAGGCGCAAAGAGCACGCGGATCTTCACTGCCATCTCAAGGTACATGAAACTCGAATCTCATGATTTGATGAATTGGTATATGCATTGTGTAGAGCGTTCAATGTAGTTTATCATGCTAGGCTTGGTTTGTGAAATGATGAACTATAGGTTGAGAAATCTGAATTCGAAGCTTTGAATGAGAAACTTTAAACGATCGATCCGGTTAGTACAGTTAGAATTAGGATGAATCATTGACATATTTGGATTCCTGACACTTAGACCGTTCCAACGAGTATCCATTTGTTGATTTTGGTTGAAGTTTGAGTCGAAACCGAGTTTGGAATGGAAGCTTGAAAACGCGATGATGATGAAGAAGTTTTCTGGAATTTTTACTGTTTGATCCGCTGAAGCTTGTTGCCAATTTTGAAACGTGTTTAGCGCGCAAATCCAACCAATTACACGCTGCCACCAAATAAATGAAAACGCAGAGTTTTGGTATGGGAAGGGATAATTACAATTCTGCCATTAACTCATTTTAATTAATAATAGCAATTAAATAATTATTTAACAAATCACCAAAACCTTAGAAAAATCATAGAAAATTATTGGAAAATCACAAAAATATGAGGATTTTTTCTATAGCTTCCAAATTCCCTGTAGAATTTTATGGACATAATTTTAGAAATTGTGCTTGGTGAAAAATTGGTTTGACCTAGGGATGTTTGACTTGTATGCAATTTTGACACATTTTGCCATTTCCATTGTGAAATTCTCCTGCCTTAAAATAAATGTCTGAAATTTTTTGTGGTGATTGTAGACATGTTGATGATGATTTACATATAAAGTTTGTGAATTTTGGATACCTGTGGAGTGAGATATGATTTTTGGAACTTAGGTGTGACAATTTGTGTCACACCTAATTAGGGCAACTTCATGAAATTATTTGCCTGGCCTACGCTTGTTAGAATAATTTGAAATTTTGCATGGATGTTTATGGATATGTTGAGATGCTATGTGAATTTTTCTGGATTTTTATATGGCATTTTCAATTTGATTGATATTTTTCATCTCTGTTGGTCAATTATGCAAGTTCATGTGACACATGTTTGTAAATTTAATGTGAAATGCTCATATGGTTTTAGATGAACATGAAGTTTGGTATGCTGGTTGTAGACACATTGTAGGACATCCCTGTTTTGGTCCCATTCATTTATTAACTGTTTTCATTGATTTATGAATTTTTGAAGTGAATGCATGTGTTGATGATATGGTTTGGCTTGAATATTTGTGTCTGTTTTTCTTGATTTTCATTGACATAGTTCCTTTGGTCCAATTGAGCTGAAAATTGGCATGCTGTACCTTGAATATGTCCTGTTTAGGTGTGAATTATTTGAGGATTTTTGGAATTGTTTTGATATGGATTTGGTTGAAGTCATTCTGTTTGGATGTTTGGTGTTATGTTTAACCTAGTTTGTGATGTTTTGGTCATGAAATGAATATGATGAATGATATGAGTATGGGATCAATTGCATTTGCTTTCTATTTGTGTTAATTTGGTTTTGGTTGAGAATTGCTTGCTGTTAAGATTTTTTTCTCACTTTTGGACCCTAGGCTTGGCCTAGTGGTCTTGTCTCTCACATTTGCTTGATTTTTTAGGATGAAAAGCACCATGATTAAGGAGATTGAACCAAGTGGATTAAATTGACATTGTTTGATGTTGAGAACTAACATGAATTTGTTTTGTAGGTTGTGAAGCTTGAGCTTGAGCTTATAGCTTGCCTTTGTGTGCATTAATCTGTATAGTCTGACTGATTAACATTTGCTGTTTATTGTTGTCTGTCTGAGTACTGATGATACTTGATTGTTTTCAGGTACATTTAGTTGCTTACAGTTCTTTAAGAACTTGCTTGCTGCTGCTTGGTTTTTAAACCACTTGAGGTAGGACTTCTATTCTTCATGTAGTCTGGAGACCCGGTCTGTTATTTGGCCGGGCAAAATGTCTGAAGTCCTCCTTAAGAGGCGATGTTTGTGCTTGTTTAATATTGTGCCTAAGCAGGTAAAGTCCTTAATCAAGGCAATTGGTGGAAGCCAAGGGATATGTAATCTATCCCCCACTATTCTGTGAGTCGTCCCTCTGCTCACACGGCTGTGTGTTGATGCATTGGGACACAAATCCAAGATCTGTGCTGTTGCACAATCGAGTCAGAGTCTTTGAGCGTAGAAGGGTCCCTCCATTCTGGACCCACGCTCCTTTGTCTGAAGCTCTCCCTGGTCAGGGATAAGAGCTGTGAGGTCTAAATCCTCACTTCACCTCTCATCTGCTTCACCTTAGCCTCGTAATGGCAAGGTTAAGAGCGACTAACACCCATGTACAGATGAATTGCTTCGGCAGTTACACCTATTGATTGAGCCCATTTGTTTGGTTATACTGTGTGCTATGTGAATATCTGTTTGAGATGCTTGTTCTCATTTGATGTATGCTTGTATGCTTGTATGTTTGCTCCTTTCCTGGATAGGAGTAGTTTGCTTATGCAAGTAGGATAGAAACCTGAACGTAGGGTAATGATGCATGACAACACTAGGCTCGAGTCCAGCTCCCTGGTAGTGTGTCTTCCCCTGGTTTCTGGCTAGATTTTCTTTCCCTTGAGGGGGAACTACATCGCCCTGATCCTTGTTCCAGACGAGGTATGTAGGCAGGAGGTCGTGCGAGACCTCTCCGGGCACTTTTTTTCTTTTTGTGTGTGTTTACTTGTCATCTGATTGTGTTTGTTTGGTTCGGATGCTGACGTAAGTCCAGTGATTGGCTGTCGGGCTCCACGTTTGCCGTTTTGTGCGTGTTTTGGTTCGGATGCTGACGTAAGCCCAGTGATTGGCAGTCGGGCTCCACGTTTGCCGTTTTGTGCGTGTTTTGGTTCGGATGCTGACGTAATTCCATTAAGTGGTTGTTGGGCTCCATGTTTGCCATCTGTTTGTGTGTTTTGTGTTGTTTGGCGTGCGTAAGCCGAACTACAGTGGCTCTGATTCTTGTTCCAGACAAGATATGTAGGCATAGGACGCGATGTCCTATCGAGCTCCCTTCTCCTAACCCCACCTGCGTTCCCTGTGTGTGTGTGTGATGTTTTAGCAACCTATTCTTTATTTTAGAACGTGGATCCCGTTGAGTACGACAGACGTGAGGGGTGCTAATACCTTCCCCTTGCGTAACCGACTCCCTTACCCTTTCTCTCTGGTCGCGAGACCATTTCCTTTCCAGGTTTCTCTGAGCGTTTCCTTTCCCTATCTTGGGATAAATAACGCGCAGTGGCGGCTCTGTGTTGTGTTTTTATTTGAGTCCCGCCGGTTGTTTTTTCGCGGATGCGACACGATGTCATGACATCCTGTACACAGAACATTCAGTATGAATGTCTGGTGTTTCGTGATTGCACAATTAATGGCAATCATTGGTTGATTGAAGATATGGCTAGCTGGCGCATTCAATCAGGGATTACAACCAGATTTGATTATTTTCCAAGGAGATCTATACAGCTGTTATAAAAAGATTTGATTGAAAAATAGATTTAGGGTTTTCAAGATATCCAAGCCCAGCAGATTGCTTCTATAAAAAGGGGCTTAGAAAACCTGTTTGAACACACAACCAAGACTGAGCGAAATTTAGAGAGAGAGCTAGGGTTTGTGTCTGTAGGTCATTCAAGTCATCCATTGATGATTGAATTGGACTGATTTGTCTTCTTGATCAAAGCTTTGAAGCAAGATCAAGAGTGTGTCTTCTTGATTGAAACTGTGAAGTAAAATCAAGAGTTTGTAATTGAAAAGTATTTTCTTTTCACAAGGATTGTTGTTTAAAATCACGGGTGTGTGATTGTAAGGGAAGTGAGTGGGTTCTCATATCTAAGAGTGCTTAGGTAGAAGTTGCACGGGTAGAGATTAGGTGAGAAAGACTGTAACTTGTTGAAGTGTATAGATAGTCTTTGAACTAATTCTATTATAGTGAATTTCCTTCTTGGCTTGGTAGCCCCCAGACGTAGGTGAGTTGCACCGAACTGGGTTAACAATTGCTTGTGTGATTTGCTTTACAATTCTGTTTATATTTCCATTGTGTATTAATAGATATTAGTGTCGTAACATCACCTTCGACATCTTATATCTGATACCAGAATTTCAAATCCTTTGATTGATGTGCAGATATTTCCAGATTATTCAAACTTCCATTTAAATTATACACTTGTTGTTCTTCACATCTTAATTTTTCCAGCATTAGTGGAATTAAGATAGTGAGTGTTTTATCCTTACTTGTTTGATAGTAAGAGGTGCATAGGAGAGGATTATTTTCTTATCACTAAGAAGGTTTCCTTGTTGTTTAGAAACAAGAGAGACACTTTGAGAGGATTGTTCTCATAAGTGGACTTTGTTGGAAATCCAAGAGTTTGTTCTTGGTGGTCTTTGTTGGTCATTGTACAAGTCCAAACAAATAGTGGAAATCTCTTTCTTGTTGGAAAGGGGACTGGATGTACCTTCGGATTGTGAAGGGAACCAGGATAAATCTCTGTGTCATTATTTTTCTACACTTTACCACTTTCCTAAACACCTTTATAAACCAGAAAAATAATCCTTAGAACAAGAAAATTTCAAGGTTTCTAATTCACCCCCCCCCCCTCTTAGACTGATTTCAGACTTATAATTGGTATCAGAGCAAGTTATAGGTAACCTGTTCCTAGACGATCCAAAATGGCTTCCGCAAATAATAATCTAGTCTTCAGAGATGGTGGTAGCAATAACAAGCCTCCAATATTCTGTGGTGAATACTTTGACTTCTGGAAAATTCGGATGAAGGCTCATTTAGAAGCACAAGGAGAAGAAATATGGGATGCTGTCCAAAATGGTCCCTTTGTTCCTACAACGGTTGTTAACGGTGTTGGTTCATCAAAGCCTAAAACTTCATGGGATGATGATGATAAGAAGAAGGTCCTCTATGATAAAAAAGGCAATAAATCTTCTTCAAAGTGCACTCAGCATGGATGAATTCTTTCGTATTTCGGCATGCACAACGACAAAACAAATATGGGATACCTTGGTAGAAACTCATGAAGGAACTGCCGAAGTTAAAAGATCAAGATTAAATACCTTGAGTCAAGAATACGAGTTGTTCAGAATGCAGCCCGGAGAATCCATCCTTGACTTGCAGAAAAGATTTGTGCACTAGACAAATCATCTAAAAGCTCTAGGTAAGACTTTAAGTAATGATGAATTGAATCTTAAAGTGCTTAGATCTTTAACCAGGGAATGGCAACCAAAAGTGATGGCAATATCAGAAAAGAAAAGTCTATCCACAATGACTTTCGCTACATTGTTTGGAAAACTTCAAGAATATGAGACGGAACTTGGAAGACTTGAAAAACATGAGAATCAAGATAAGAAGCCCAAAAGCATCGCTCTGAAAGTTGACTCCAAAGATGTTGAGAAAGAAGACAATCCAGAGGAGGATGAAAACTTCTTGTTACTTGTTAAAAGGCTAGGAAAAAATTTCGGTAAGAATGACAAACCTTCCTTCTATGCGAAAAGAAAGAAACACTTCAAGAAAAGAGAAGCTTCCACTTTAATGCAAGAGGTAACATGTTATGAATGTGGTAAGCAAGGCCACATAAAACCAGATTGTCCTCAACTACCTAAGAAAAATGGATTCAAAAGCAAGAAGGAGAACAAGTACAAAAAGGCTTATGTCGCATGGGAAGATAACGAAATAAGCTCGTCATCCGACTCAGATAGTGATGAAAGTGCAAACCTAGCATTAATGGCCTCACACCATTCTGATGATGAAGTAAATGAGGTTAGTAATGATTTTTCACTTTTTGATAATGATGTGCAAGGTGCCATAGATGAATTATTAAATGAATGCAAAATTTTGTATAAAACTATATCATCTCAAAAGAAACAAATTTCAGTTTTGGAAGAGAAAATTGAGAAAATGGAAAAAGGTTTTGAAGTTGAAAAAGAAAAGATGATTAGTGATCAAAAACAAAATTTTGTATGCAATAAATGTTAGTCACTTTCTTTTCAAATTGTCCAACTAAAAAGAGTTCTTGAAAGATACGAAAAAGGACAAATTGGATTGGAGGGTGTACTTAGCCAACAAAGATATTCAAATGATAAAAGTGGGCTTGGTTACTCAAAGTTTTCAAAACCAAGCTCAAACAAGACAATCTTTGTTAAGGCAAGTGACCAACCAATCCAAGAGAAAGTGAACAAACCTAAAATAATTCATCATTATCCTAAAAAGAAAAACCTTGTTAAGAAGAAGTCTTATCCTTCTAGGTATAGAAGTAATTTTGAACCAACATGCTTTTATTGTGGTATTAAAGGCCATACACCTAATGCTTGCTATATTAGAAACTTTAGTGTTGCTAATGGGCATTACGTATGGGTAAAGAAAGGCACTAATTATGAAGGACCCAAAGCAACTTGGGTACCTAACAAAACTTAATCTGTTTTGTAGGCCTGCTTGGAATCCACATCAAACTTATGGTATCTCGATAGTGGGTGTTCCAAGCATATGACGGGAGACATTAACAAATTTTCAAATCTAAAGCTTAAAGCCAAGGGTTTTGTTACATATGGAGACAACAACAAAGGAAAGATTCTTGGCAAAGGCATTATTGGTGCACCACCTTTCACATCCATTGAAGATGTTCTTTATGTCGAAGGACTAAAGCACAATCTTCTTAGTATTAACCAACTATGTGACAAGGGCTTCAAGATCAAGTTCACTAAAGATGAGTGCTTGATAGAAGACGAAGTCACACATGAGGTTAAACTAAAAGGTAAACGCCTTAACAATATTTTTATGATTTCCCTTAATGACTTGTCTTTGAAGGAAAAGTGTCTCATGGCAAACAACAACGATTCATGGCTTTGGCACAAAAGATTCGCACATTTCATATGGAACATTTGAATAAGTTGATCAAGCATGACCTCGTCATTGGTTTGCCCGAGATGAAGTTTATCAAAGATAGACTTTGTGATGCGTGCCAAAAGGGGAATCAACATAAATCAACTTTCAAATCCAAAAATGTAGTGACCACTTCAAGGCCATTACAACTGTTGCACATGGACTTATTCGGTCCATCAAGAACAAGGAGCTTCGGAGGTAATATTTATGCCTTAGTCATTGTTGATGATTTCTCTAAATACACTTGGACTCTCTTTTTAGTGCAGAAAAATGACGCATTCAAAGCATTTAAGAAGTATGCAAAGCAAATCCAAAATAATAAGTCACTAACCATTGCCTCCATAAGAAGCGACCATGGTGGAGAATTCCAAAATGCTTCCTTTGAAGAATTTTGCGATGAAAATGGAATCTCTCACAACTTCTCGGCACCAAGGACTCCTCAACAAAATGGAGTGGTGGAGAGAAAGAATAGGTCTCTCATTGAGCTTGCAAGAACAATGCTTAGCGACTCCAATCTTCCAAAATACTTTTGGGCGGATGCGGTAAGCACGACATGCTTTGTAAGTAATCGAGTCAATATTAGACCTATCTTGAAGAAAACTCCTTATGAACTTTTCAAGGGAAGAAAACCGAACATAGCCTACTTTCATATCTTCGGATGCAAATGCTTTGTCCTCAATAATGACAAAGATAATCTCGGTAAGTTCGATGAAAAATCCGCCGAAGGTATATTTCTTGGTTATTCTCTCTCTAGCAAAGCTTATAGGATTTATAACAAAAGAACTTTAACTATTGAGGAATATATGCATGTATCATTTGATGAAACTAACCCCTCCAAGGAGGATATTATTGTTGATAATGATGATGATTTAGTAGATATTCCTCAAGAGATAAATTTCATATCCGGTAATGAAAATCAACCGGAACACCATGAAGAACAAGATCCATAAGACGCAAACATCAATGATCTACCTAAAGAATGGATAACTCATTGAGACCATCCAATCGACAAGATTATTGGTGACATTAGTCAAGGAGTCTCAACAAGATTGAATTTAAAGGATGCTTGCTTAAATATGGCTTTTGTCTCTCAAATTGAACCTTCCAAAGTTGATGAAGCCTTAGGAGACGACCAATGGATCATTGCTATGCAAGAAGAACTCAATCAATTTGAAAGAAATCAAGTTTGGGAACTTGTTCTGAGACCTAACAATAAACACATCATTGGAACTCGATGGGTATTTAAAAACAAACTTGACGAAAATGGCATCATTGTTTGTAACAAAGCAAGGCTGGTCGCACAAGGTTACAGCCAAGAATAAGGAATTGATTTCGAAGAAACATTCGCTCTGGTAGCAAGGTTAGAAGCTATACGCCTTTTACTTGCTTATGCTTCCTCACTAAACTTTCAGCTTTTTCAAATGGATGTCAAAAGTGCATTCCTTAATGGTTACATCAACGAAGAAGTTTACGTAAAGCAACCCCCGGGCTTTGAAGATTTCAAGAATCCCTCACATGTTTTCAAGCTAAGAAAGGCTCTTTATGGATTGAAACAAGCGCCTAGGGCTTGGTATGATCGACTTAGCAACTTTCTTTGTGAAAAAGGTTTTGAAAAAGGCAAGGTTGACAAAAATCTCTTCATCAAAAGAATCAAGAACAACACATTGTTGGTACAAGTATACGTTGATGATATCATATTCGGATCAACAAACAAAGATATGTGTGAAGAATTTTCCTCAATGATGCAAGGAGAATTCGAGATGTCCATGATGGGTAAAATGAATTATTTTCTCGGCTTACAAATCAAGCAACTAGACGATGGTATCTTCATAAATCAATCCAAGTATTGCAAAGAACTCTTGAAAAGATTCGACATGGATAGTTGCAAGAAAATGTCTACCCCAATGGGATCCGGAACTTATGTTGATCAAGACGAATCTGGTACTTCAATTGATATCACCAAATATCGAGGTATGATTGGTTCCTTGTTGTATTTGACGGCAAGCCGTCCTGACATAATGTTTAGTGTATGTCTCTGTGCTCGTTTTCAAGCTAATCCAAAGGAATCACATCTCACCGCCGTTAAACGAATCATGAAGTATCTCAAGGGAACGATAAATGTTGGCCTATGGTACCCTAAAGGTAGTATGTGCAATTTAATTGGTTACTCTGACGCAGATTATGCAGGATGTAAAACAGATAGGAAAAGCACGAGTGGAACATGTCACATTCTCGGAAATGCACTAGTTTCATGGGCATGCAAGAAACAAGCGTGTGTTGCTCTGAGTACAGCCGAAGCAGAATATATAGCAGCAAGCAGCTCTTGTGCTCAGATACTCTGGCTAAAGCAACAACTTCGAGATTTCAGAATAGATCTCGGATGTATTCCGCTGAGATGTGACAACACAAGTGCCATCAACATTACGAAAAATCCAGTCATGCACTCAAGAATGAAGCATATCGACATCCGCCATCACTTCCTTCGTGACCACGTGCTCAAAGGGGATGTTGAAGTTACATTTGTGGATACTCATAACCAACTGGCCGACATTTTCACCAAGCCTCTCGCAAAGGAACCGTCTTACAAAATTCGAAGAGAGCTTGGAATATTGGATGAAGGTGACATATAAACTCGTCATAACCTGTCTTATGATGAACCAGGGCAAAGGTACGCAAAAACATTATTATCTTACCAAAGAATAGAAAAAATGGTGTTTTACAAAATTTTCAATAAGTAACCGGTTACCACATCCTTGTTAACCGGTTAACCAGTAGCAAATTTGAATTCTGGGGCATTTTTTCTATCAAGTAACCGGTTACCACATTTCTGTTAACCGGTTAACCAGTAGCGTTTCTGACTTCTGTGTTACTTTTTGTTTAACGTAACCGATTACCATATTTCCTGTAACAGGTTACCTCGCTGCTGTTCTGTTTTTTTTTAAAAAATAAATTTCATTTTTTTGGCTCTTTATTATTTGATGTTTTGTATGCTTTTTATATGCATGATCTCCAAACTGTTAATATGTCTTATCCCATCCTTTTCGATAATGACAAAGGGGGAGAAGAGATTCTCTAGCATATATTGTATGTATCTAACAAACTTGCAGGAACTCAAAATTTCAAAGTCTCCAAATAAATCAAGAATTTAGGGGGAGCATTATCATAGGGGGAGCAAACGTGTTAGAACATCAAGTCCGATGACTCTTTCAAGAATTGCCTTTTGAATCGGGTTGTCATCATCAAAAAGGGGGAGAATGTGAAGACATGGCTTCTCGAGTATTTTGATGAAGACAACGATGCACGTACAAGGTCAATCATCAAATAATGGATCAAGACTTCAATAGAGCAAATTCACACAAAGTTTCCATCATACATAGCTCAAAGTCGCTCGAGAAATTGATCACAAAGGTATTGGAATTTAATCTTAGTTAATGTTTATATATAAAGTGTTCAATTGATTGTTGCATGCATAATATGATATGGACACTTAGAATTTATTTCAAAATGGTTACAACTTTTAAAAGTTCTCAATTTTTCCTTTTTTTAATAGTGGTAACCGGTTAACACTTTTGGGGTAACCGGTTAACCCGAAACAAAATTCAATTTCTAGGCAAATTTTGTTAGCATGTAACCGGTTAACACTTTCATGGTAACCGGTTACACAGTTTAAAATTTGAATTTTTCTTAACGTTACAATTAATGTAACCGGTTAACACAATTTGGGTAACCGGTTACTACTAGGAATTTTTGTAGAAAAATTGCAGCTTTTCATATTTTCAATTCATGCTTCTTCTCTATGAACCATGGCATCCATTGGTTGTTTGCACCTGTTTAAAGAGGTTCATAGAAGGATATTTAAACTAAAATTTTTCAGATTGCAAATCACCTCCTTAAAAATTAATTTTCACAATCTTTCTTTGTTTACTATTTTCAAAGATAAGTGTCCAAAATTCATATGCATCATTTGAACACTTCTATATTCATTGTGATATTGATTATTCCAAAAGGAGAAGATCAATCCTTTGATTGATGTGCAGATATTTCCAGATTATTCAAACTTCCATTTAAATTATACACTTGTTGCTCTTCACATATTAATTTTTCCAGCATTAGTGGAATTAAGATAGTGAGTGTTTTATCCTTACTTGTTTGATAGTAAGAGGTGCATATGAGAGGATTGTTCTCTTATCACTAAGAAGGTTTCCTTGTTGTTTAAAAACAAGAGAGTCATTTTGAGAGGATTGTTCTCATAAGTGGACTTTGTTGGAAATCCAAGAGTTTGTTCTTGGTGGTCTTTGTTGGTCATTGTACAAGTCCAAACAAATAGTGGAAATCTCTTTCTTGTTGGAAAGGGGACTGGATGTACCTTCGGATTGTGAAGGGAACCAGGATAAATCTCCGTGTCATTATTTTTCTGCACTTTACCACTTTCCTAAACACCATTATAAACCAGAAAAATAATCCTTACAACAAGAAAATTTCAAGGTTTCTAATTCACCCCCCCCCCCCTCTTAGACTGATTTCAGACTTACAGTATTAACACCTGAGTTAACTTTTGAAGATGCTTCAGAATCCGAAGGTTCTGAAGAAAAGTCAGAATCAAAAGATGATTCAGAAGGAGATTTTGAAGGCGAGTCTGATTTTGATCCAGATTCTGATGATGATCCAAACTCTGGTAGTCAAGACTCTGGAGGAGGTCAAACTTCTGAAGGTGGTCCAACTTCTGGAGGGGGTCAAGCATTTGATATTGTTCAAGCATCTGAAGAAGATTTTGAACAAGTACAAAGAATCAGAAAAATACCAATGAGATTTGTAGAGTTTGGCATGTTACAAGATACTAAAGTAGACTATGAGATAAAATTCATTCAATGTGCCATTTTAGTATAATCTAAACTAGTTAGTGTTGAATAAGATTTCAAGAAGAAAGCGTGGGTGAAGGCCATGGAAGAAGAACTTGGGGCCATTGTAAGAAACAAGACTTGAAAGTTGATTGAGCTTCCAAAGGAAAAGAAATCCATCAGCATCAAATGGGTTTTCAAGATTACGTTAAAGCCAAATAGATTAATTAGAAAACACAAAACAAGGTTAGTAGAAAGAGAATTTATACATAAACTTGGGTTAAATTACTTTGAAGTGTTTGCGCCTGTAGCTAGACATGAAACAATCAGATTGGTGATTGCTATAAATGTTAATAGAAATTGGCATATGATGCATCTGGATGTGAAATTTGAATTTTTAAATAGTCAATTACAAGAAGAGGTATATGTGTCATAACCTTTTGGATTTTTGGAAAAGAATCAGGAAGGGATGGTGTACGGGTTACATAAAGCGTTGTATGGACTGAAACAAGCTCCTAGAGCTTGAAATCTGAAAATTAATTCATTTTTCAAGCTCCAAGGATTCAGAAAATGTAAGATGGAGTATGACATTTATGTTCATCATACTTTTGAAGGCAATGTCATTCTGGTGTCTCTATGTTGATGACATATTACTGATAGAAAGTTATTCATATGATTTGGGAAATATGGTAGATTTTATAGGGATGGAGATTTTGGACTCTGATAAGGGTATAATTTTGCATCAGCTAAATTATGAACTTAAACTTCTGAAGAGATTCGAGTTGTCAAATTGCAAGACTGCAATCACGCCTGCTGAAAGAACCACATTGGATTCTGATGTTGAAGGTGATTATTTAGATGCTACAACTTTTAAACAGTTGGTTGGCCCGTTGAGATATCTCTGTAACACCAGACCTAACATTTGTTATGAAATTGGAATGGTAAGTAGGTTTGTGAACAAATCAAAGTGGTCACATTATCAAGTTGATGTTAGGATTTTGAGGTATATTGAGGGGACTCTGAAGTATGGAGTGTTATTCTCTTCTGGTGTTAAATCTAACTCAGAACTAATATCTTATTCAGATTCTGATTGGTGTGAAGATAGAGTCGGTAGAAGAAGTACTTCTGGATATTGTTTTAAGTATCTGGGACGTCATATCTCTTGGTGCACCAAGAAGCAATCAGTGGTTGCATTGTCAACCTGTGAAGCTGAGTACATTGTAGGTGTTTTGTCTGTGTTTCAAGCTATTTAGCTTGTGAATTTACTGTAGGATATAAAGATCAAATTGAACGGACCAATGAAGCTAATGATTGACAATAAATTAGCCATAAGCCTTACTAAGAATCAAGTGTTTCATGGAAGAAGCAAATATATTAATATGAAGATTCATTTTCTGAGGAACCAAGTTCAAAATGGAGTGCTAGAAGTTGTTCACTATAGTACTCAGAAGCAACTTGCAGATGTTCTGACCAAATTTGTCAATATTGAACACTTTATCCACCTTAGGGATGAAATTAGTGTTGTAGAGTTTAGTTAGCTGAATAAGAATTAAGGGATGGTGTTAGAAGTAATTCATATTCAGAAGTAGTGTTCTAACTCCGAAGCAAAAGCTTTTCTCTCTTTCTTTAAGAGTTAGTTAGATCTATTCTCTCTCTCTCTCTCTCTCTCTCTCTCTCTCTCTCTCTCTCTTCTCTCTCTCCATCTTCATCATCTTCATCTTCAACCTTGTGCACCAACAATCTGAACCACAATCCAGATATTTCCCCTCCTTCAACAACTCAACCCAAAATAATAACCTGCCATACTGGAATTTAGATAGGAACAAATTAAATAATGTTAATGTGGCGATCAATGACTTATTTTATAATGATGTTGTTACAATCTTCACGCATCATAGAGGTGATGCAGAGACTTCTACTTGGTCGCCTAATAGCGGTGATAATCAAGGAGGATGAAAAAGGTGTACATGACAAGGTGCACATGCTCCATGTGGAACCGATAACCATTTTCCCCGACTCTGTCAAAATCAACGTTGTATATTTTTTTAATGTAATTTAACTATCATTTAATAAATAAATATTGTATTTTACTATCTTTTAACATATTTAACTTTGTTATATTTTAATATATTATTTTTTAATTATTACTAAATTATAAAAATATTATGACATTTTTAAACCAAAAATTCATATTGTTATTATTATTTAATAAAATTATTATAACTAAAAATATCTAATTAAAGTATTCAAAAAAAGAATATTTAAAAGGACCTCCAATGCAATGGACGAGTCCACTTAAAATATACAAATGACCTTCAAAATATTGGGTGGATCCTATTAAATTCTCAAGGGCCCTCTAGAGCATTGGGTGGACGTTTGGTATGAAAAATTTGTTTGGAAAGATGATAATTGTATAATAAGTGGAGAAAGTTTGGTATTTTGGTGAATAAATTGAAAAAAAATGGTAGTTTGATGAAAATTTCGTAAAGAAATGTAGGGATGGTTAGGTATTATATTATATTAAACTCTTTTGCTGATGACACCAGAAGGCCGATTTTCGAGGTGTCTTCAGTGCACCCACATCCATCATACTCACTTGGGTTCTTTAAATGAGACCCACTCAATTTTTTTATATGTTACTTTCAAAAAATTTAAACAAATCAACTACATTTTTCAAATATCCATATAACCATCAAAAACTCTAAAATGGGTCCCACTAAATGCCACAATATACTCCATATGCATTGTTGCTTAATAAATATATACATAGAGTTTCAGTTGACACTTAAAAGTGTCCTCTAATCATAGAATGTGCTTACATGTAGAAACGCTCTCTTTCACTAATTGTACATAGAGTTTAACACAATGACTTTAATTATTGTGTAGAAACTTCAGAAAAATAGATGATATTTATGTTTTCATATTGAAGCTAGCAGAAATATACTCGAATGTATCGCACACTCGAACATACAACAGAGTCGCCATCGAACTTTATTCATTCCCGAAGGAAAGGGAAAACATCGATAAAACCCAAGGGAAAGAGATATGATGGGTAAGGAAGTCGGTTATGCAAGGGAAATATATTAGCTCCCCTAACATCCATGGTGCTCCATGGAAACCGTTTTGATTATTCTCGCTCGAATAAGTGTTATATCTAAAGATTACTCACAAAAGAATAGGGAAAGGAAAAGAAATAGATAGAGTGCTCGGTGAGGATTCAGACCCTCGTGCCTACGTATCCTCATGGTGCAATGAGGAATTCAGAGCTCTGTAATTCAAAGAACTAGTGGTGGGAGATGAAAATAAGTTGTGATAATGATGTGGTATGAACCAAAGGATTGTGTTTTTTACTCCAACAAGGGTGAAAAGATGAGCCCAATAGTAAGGTGGCTATTACCAGTACATGGGCTAGCATGACTGCCGCTATAGGGTAATGCCGAAAAGACGAATAAATAGGTGTTTGAGGGTATGGCCCAAACATCTCTTGGTTCACAAGGGGACGCAAGAAGGAGCACAAAGAGGTAGTGTATTTGGCTCAAAGGTAACTGGTATATCACATGGAGTGAATGGAGGTAGAATATGAAAGTATCATGGAGATGAACGAAAAGAAGTGACCAAAGTCACGAATTTGAATATTTGGTGATAAGTGAATGAAGAAGTATTGTTTGAAACCTAAAGGTGAAAGTGTATTAGAATCCATAGGAGAAATGGGATTTGTACCATGGAGGGAAACAACTTTAACCAATACATGGACTAGCATGGCTACCACTATAGGGTATTTAGCCAAAAAAAGAAGGAATTAAATGTTTGGGTACAAGCTAAACAACTTTAGGTAGAAATGCAGACTATTAGCTAGGCATCCTAAAAGGATGTATATGGCCCAAACATCTCTTGGTTCACAAGGGGACGCAAGAAGGAGCACAAAGAGGTAGTGTATTTGGCTCAAAGGTAACTGGTATATCACATGGAGTGAATGGAGGTAGAATATGAAAGTATCATGGAGATGAACGGAAAGAAGTGACCAAAGTCACGAATTTGAATATTTGGTGATAAGTGAATGAAGAAGTATTGTTTGAAACCTAAAGGTGAAAGTGTATTAGAATCCATAGGAGAAATGGGATTTGTACCATGGAGGGAAACAACTTTAACCAATACATGGACTAGCATGGCTACCACTATAGGGTATTTAGCCAAAAAAAAGAAGGAATTAAATGTTTGGGTACAAGCTAAACAACTTTAGGTAGAAATGCGGACTATTAGCTAGGCATCCTAAAAGGATGTATATGGAATTCCAAGGAAAATTGTGTTTCGATGTCAAAGAAATAGTGTGTCGCTGGGTGAACGATTTATGATCGAAGGTAGATATTAGATTTTGAAAGGTATGAGTGATGCCCTAAGGCGGAAGAAGGAATAATTAGGAGTATGCTCGCCAAGGATTTGCATCCTTGTGCCTACGTATTCTCATTGTACAATGAGAAAGTTAGAGAAATTGTAGTTCGTGGAACCATGAGAATACAGAGATAGAAGAGAGATGAAAAGTATAACTTGCACCAACGGAATGGTATCAAGGGAATCCAAAAATGGATGGAACTTGGAATCAAAGAGTAAACGAGTGTGTTAGCCAAAAACACGATGAATTAAATGTATGGGTACGGTCCAAATAACTCTTTATTCATAACATGGATTGCCACTATATCATTCTAAAAGGGTATAAGCGGGGCCCAAGAGAAACAATATTGTTATGTACAAAGAACAGTATATCATTGGATGGGGAACAAATAGTTCGAGATCAAATAAGAATAGTATCTTAGATCCATAAAGGAGATAGACTCTGAATCGAAGAGCGAAGTGGCGTCTTAACTGAAAAAGAGTGAATTAAATGTTTGGATATAATCCGAACAACTCTCGATTGATAAGGTGGACTGGCACTAAATCGTCCTAAAAAGATGTCCAAGGAGTCAAAGAAAAAGTATAGTTGATCTTAAAAATATGGTATTGATTTAATGAAGAATGATTTATTGATAAATAGGGTAGCTCGCGAAGAAACTGGGTTCTCCTACCTACATATCCTTACAGTGCAATAAGGAAATCAGAGTTTTCGTAGTTCAGCCTATTAGGGCTGAAAGCAAGATGATTAAGGAGGCGAGAGAAGATGATAGAATGATTGAATGAGATAATGGAATAAACTTGATAGTTATTTGATAAGAATCACACTAAAGTCTATGAGTAAAGGTGAATACGATGAACGCTAGGTCATTCGTCCCATACCCAAAGATATCCAGAATGGGGGTAGGAATTCTCCAGTCCCATTCTTTCTTTACTACTTAAGGCTCGTGACATGTAATTATCATCTTAACTTTCAAATTGGTGAAGGAGAATCTTTGTTGTTGTTTCTTGTAATTGTGAAGACCTTATCAATCGTTAGATTCGAATTGCACTAAATTCTATGAATAGAGGTGAATACGATGAGCGTTGGGTCATTCGTCCCATACCCAAAGATATCCAGAATGGGGATAGGAATTCTCCAATCCCACTCCTTCTCTATTGCTTAAGGCTCGTGTCGTACAACTTGAATTATGCTTAATAAGTCGTTGACCTAGTCCTTGCTTGTTGCATTGCTTTGTGAAGAGAGAGAGAGAGAGATTTGCCAATCGTATGATTAGAATTGTGCTAAAGTCTATAAATAAAGGTGAATACAATGAGCGTTGGGTCACTCATCCCATACCCAAAGATATCCAGAATGGGGGTAGGAATTCTACAGTCCCACTCCTTCTCTATTACTTAAGGCTCATGTCACACAATTCTAACTTTTATTTAACAAACTCTTGCAGTTTCCACCTTTGAAACACTTGTATAATCCGTTGTTTGGTGTGACTGAGGATGCCTTGATTGAAGATCTTGACTTGAGGCCTTGAACTCCATAACTTAGAAGAGAAGTATTATTAAGTGACCAAAGGTCTTTTGGTCACGCAATTTAGACTGTGGAATTGTACAAGTTCAAAGGATTTAATTGATCAAAATTTCTTTTGATCAATTTGAATCGGGAGGTTTGGATTTAATTGGGAAACTAAGTTAAACCTAATCTAAATGTGGGAATTGTTAGAAACTATCCTAACGGATCATGCATTGGTTAATCATGGTTTGATTAACAACATAAGCATAAGGGATCATGCCTCAAAAATACGATTGAAAATCTAAGTCAAAAATTCATAAGGGAGCATGCAATTGTAAGGTAAAAAGGACAAAATAGCCCCAAAAGGGTAAAATGAGCATTTCACAAAATATGATATTGACTACAAATTAAATTCTCGTTGAAATCTAACCATAGCCTAAAAAATTGATAAGTCCTAAAGTTTAATTTTATCTTAACAATTAGAAATTAAACTAAGTTCTAAAATCGACTAAAATCTCATTATCCCTAATTTTAATCTAATTAAAACTATATTAAAAAGTCAAAACAAACTATACAAAATTTCAATTAATCCCTAAATTCTAACTAATCTAATTGAACCTAAATTCTAGTATTTCTAACCAAAACTAAATTTAATTCTAGTCATTATTGAAATTTAATAGCTAATTGAACCTAATTAAACTCTAATTCTAAAATCTTAAAAGAAATTCAAAATTCTAATTAAAACAATTCTATAATTCTAAATGATCATAATCAGTATCTAATCCTAATTAATACCTAACTCTAATTGCCCTAATCAAGATGATTAACATGAGCTAATCTTATCCTAAAACATAATTAAATTAATTAACAAAAATTAAATAAAACAAGGTGTAGAACCTGGAACTGGTGGTGTGGACAACAATGGATTTCGGGCCTGAGAACTCAGGCCCAACGATGAATCACTTGATCACGGAGGGTGCAAACCTAATGAAAGGGGTTTGTACGTGGAATACCTAGTTAAGAAGCCGTTTGGACTTTTGGGCCGATCCAAAATAAGGTCTGGTCCTGTGTTTATTAATCGGGTTAGGTCTACCAATCCAATTCCAATGTTTAACGTGCCTCCTTCATACGAAGATTCTGTCTCTCTCCCAATATGAACCCGCGATGCAACACGGAGAAGTAGGCGGCGGCTCCAAATTTGTTTCTTCTTTGAACCTTGTCTTCTCTCCCTCAACCTCAACCGCGTAATGGAGTTACGACGAACTCTCAACAACACTTGCATCCGGGATTGGTGAGCGGCATCGAGTGTGTTCGATCGAGCGTCGTGCTTCAATTCCTCCTCTTCTCCATGTTCGATAAGAGTTTTCGGCGTAGTATTACGAAGGATTCGTCGTCGCGTTTGATTCGCCTTCCTCACATCGTAGATTTGTATTCGGAAATCGTCTTTGCCGTTCATCGACATTCTTGAATTGAGACCTCGCATTCGAATCAATGTTTCACGTTATCAAAATCGTCACAAATTCGCGTTGGCGTCATGTGGATTAAATCACGGCGATTTCGTGAATCCATCCTTGGTGCTTCGTCTTATTTGCGTGTCATCATCTCTATGGATCCATGTCAGCGCCGTGTTTGAATAATTCAGCACTCGAGCTTGAGAATGAAATAAATGTTGGAAGAGGGTCAAAACTGAATTCACTCAGGTATGAAATCTCTTATTTTCGATTCACTTCCTCTTCTTTGTATTGTCTCTACTTCTTCTTCTTCTGCTTTTTCATTCGCTTCTGTATGTGCGCGCGATTGTGAATGGATTGTTTTCCTTTTTCTTCCTATTCTCTGTTTTGAAGGTTCTGGTTCTTCAAGAATATGGCCGGGAGCTATCGGTAGTTGGAGAGAATCTCAAATGAAGGTTTGTGAATTCCCTCAAAGGGTGATTGAATGGTGGTTTTCGATGGTTATCAGGGAAGAACGTGTGAAGGCGGTGATGAAGGTTGTTGAAGAATTCTGGAGTTTGTTATCAAGTGGTTGAAGAGGTTAGTTGGAAGTGGAGATTGAATTTCAGGTGTGAAGAAGAAGAAGAAATGAAGGGTGAATTGAACTTCATATGTGGAGAAGAAGTAGAAGTCTAGGGTGAATTTGAGGTATGCTTTTTATAGTATTTCTCATTCTCCTCCTCTCTACTCCTCCCGTTGGTTTTCTGTTAGAAGTTGTTAAAAATTATGTTAGAAAGTTGGTTATTGGAAGGAGGTTGTTAGAGATTCTGTTGGAGGTTTTTTTGAGTTGTTAGAAATTCAATTGTTCATTCGGTTAGAAGTTGAGAAGTGGTTAGTGTCAGTTGGGGATTCAATTGAGATTTTTTTTTGTGAGTTGTTTGGTTAAGTTCCTTATGTATTGGAATTTCTGGTGAGTTCTTTTGTTATGTCTGTCGCGGTGAAGAATCGGAGACCAAGCTATTGGATTAACTTGACTCGCAAAACATTGATATCGCCACCGAACTTTTATTTTTCCAAAGGAAGGGGAAAAGATTCAAGATAAAGCCAAAATAAACATGCATAACAAATAGTAAAACTAGGATCAAAGCAAGTAGAGATCGAAGGCACAAGGGTTGGTTATGCAAAGGAAAGGTATTATCACCCTAAACATCTATAGTACTCTACAAGAACCTTTTGATTTTATCTATGTTTTTAAGAGTTGTTTGCATTTTTTGATGGGATAATAAAAGGGGTAAAAAAATGTTTTGGAAAGTGTTACTTGACTAAAGGTAAGTCAAAGTTTGAGTTGATATGCTTCATATGTACTAAAGTATTTGTAATTGAAAGATCCATTGACTAAAAGTAAGTCGAAGGTTGTGTTTGAAATGCTTCACGTGTACTAAAGCATTTTCAAGTGTAGTTGAAATATCCATTAACTAAAGGTAAGTCAAGGTTTGAATGGGTGTTTTAGTTTGAAAAGGGGGTAGGGTTAATGCATGAATGGACAAATAAAATCAACAAACAAACAAACAGTATATGACTAAGAAGTCAACATAAGATCCTTTCCCTTGGATTTAGGTAAATAAAGATACATAAATTGGTAAGCCATGAACAAGCTACTTACATGTTTTTGAAGTATGATGATCATAAACAAGACATGACAAAGGTTTACATAACACCACAAGAGATAGCACATGAACAGGTATGAGATACGTATCCAATCATTATGGGAGTTTATAAAGGAAATACTTGGATGAAGTGATAAACAATTACAAGATATGGATATAACATCATAGATTGGGATATAATTACAAGACATGATTTAAGCAAGTGTACATTACTCGACACAAGGGTATCAAACCACATAAGACAAGTATCATAATCAATATATTGGTTGTCAAGTCAAGTTGTGACGAGAGAAGGATATTCAAAACATGGATCATATGAACATGGTATGGACAAAGTAAAAATCTTAAGTGGATCACTATGCATACAAGTTAAACAATAGGCAAGAGCACGTTATGGACAAGTTTAGACCTAAACCCTAATCATGGCATGAATAAGAAACAAGCAAGTGGAAACCCTAATCATCTCCTAATCATTCATTCAAACATGTTTTCAAGGTGAATCAATTTAGACATGATATGAAAATAATCAAGTTTAAACATGTTAAATACAACAATCAACACTTGAAAGAGTGTGCTATGATCATACAAACATTCAACAACAAGGTAAAACAAGAGATGAACCAAAGAAATTGATTAGGATCCTTAAAACACCTAAAAGCACATGTTTTCTATCCAATAAGAAGTGGTGGAATAAATAATATTTTTTTGTATTTTTTGGTATCATCATAAAATAGACATTCTTATGAACACATGGCAAAAAGAATAGGTCAAAAAGGTTAAGGGATCATGAAGTTATGGGTTTTTGAAGTTAGGAAGAAAAATGAACATTTAACAAATGAGAAAAAATAAACATTACGCTGGCCAGGTTCGAACTCACGTCCTTGGGGTTCCATGGACTTTTTCCAATGCCAACTCAGCATCATCTTCAACCTCTCTCTCTCATTATGGTTTTCTTTTTCCCACTATTTTTTCAATCTTTCATCAATCATATCTCTCTCATTTCTCAACCATTTTTCATGAAATAAAGATCAAAATCGCATAGAAAAATGCAAGGAACACAATGGTACCATAGGTTTTGACTAATACTCAAAGATGGAGATGCACGAAGGAAAAAAGTAAAACTGAAACTTTAGGTTTCATGCAACATAATCTCACATAAACAACAATATAAATGACATGTAAGTTAATGATCCTTCTTAACACAATAAATGCTACATATTTGCTTCAGAAATCAAAATGAAATGACGTATGTATGATGAGTTTCAAAGTGCAAGAATATACCTATTGGAGCAAGGTCCAATGCCTCTTCAACACTACTTCTAGCTACTGTTTGATGCATCTCCTAATGCTTATGAGTTCCCAGAATATGATTTGAACCTTTGGTTTGCAGAATGCACGAGCCAAATGAGAGAATGGAGGTTAAGGTTGAAAAGCTCTCAAGAATGGAGTTTTTCTTAGAAAGCTTGGTGTATGGATAAATGAGGCTTTTTCCTCTATTTATAGGGATCCTTGAGGGTTCAAGAAGCCTTAAATATCATAAAATAATTGTGCCTTGTACTGGTTTGCTTGCTTGCTTGGTTCTTGCATAAAACACCAAGTGGGAAGCATGACAAAAGTGTGGGGGGCTTGAAGTGTTTTATTGAGCTTCGTCTGAAGTGTAGGAGTGGACTTGCTGTTTAGAGTTGGTATGTATCATAGCCAAATCCATTTGGGAGCTCAATGGTACTTAATGTTGGGTTAAAGCCACTTTACACAAATGGAAGTGTAACCTTTATGCCAAAAATGGAATGATTCATTGTGTAATGGCTTGGTTGCTTGGATAATGGATCAAAAGTGTGTGTGATATTCTGATTAAAGTGAGATTTAGAAGCAATAAGTACATGTACTTGTGGATTTGTTTGGATTTGTAGTATACTTTGGCTTGGAATTTGACTTATGAATCATTCCATGAGGCTGTCTTCCCAAATTCGATTCTCTTAGCTCGAGCATGGGAATTTATTGATCTTGGACATTTTGGAAAGATGGAATCATGATCTACAACTTTCATGTTGATCACTTTGCTTGAATAAGTCGGGATCTTGGTGAAAATTGACATAACGTTGGTCACTTGACTAGGTCAACATGTTGAAAATTTCACTCAAGTGTTTTACCACTTGACAAACAAATGAATCATCCACTTCATGGCTCCATATCTCCTTATTCATTCATTTTTTGAGGTTTTATCACCTAGTACAAAGTTGAAGTATGAAGAAAGTTATTTAATATGATCGTTGGAGCAAAGAAAATGGTGGCTTGAATCATAAGTTATGGCCTTGGAAAGTTGGGTACTTGGACATGTTTTTAGGAACTTAGTAAAAATTTCAAATTCTCCATCTTTGCCCTTTTTGCAAGTAGCCTTGATTTTCTTGACTAAACTTGATCAAATGACTTCAATGATCATATTTTCATAATCCTTGACTTGAAAAGTCCATAGTTGACCAAAAATCTTAAAAGTCAAACTTTGACTTTAAGCATTTGTTGACTTTTTCATTAGTTGTGTTCAAACTTTCATATGCTTATGAACCTAACCTCTTGAGCCCTATAAATTGTATGATTGGGTTATGAGTGAATATTTGAATACCTTGGATCATGCCTCCATGCTTTGGTCAAAGAGCCAACATTAAGCTGACTTTGACCAAAACCTTAATTTTGAGTGTCAGATGAACTAAGCCTTGATTGATCCATCACTTGTACTTCTTGATGCCAAAGCCCTAACTAGCAAAGCATAAGGACATACACAAAAGTATTTGATGACCTTGATGTTATGAAAATGATACAAATGATAAGGGATCTTAGGGGTGAAAATTAGGGTATTACACTGTCATGGTATTTTTGAATTGGAGAAATCGGAGAGTGCTTCTTAACATCATCAACGTCGTTCACAAATGGAGCTTTTTCATGTTGATGCATAGTTTTATTCAAATGAACTGAACTCTTCAATTTAGCAGTGACACCTTTTCTGGGTCTAGAACCTGAAGTTCTCTTGACAATTGATTTCTTGCAGGGTGACCTTTTGTCATGTATGTGCAGTTTGGATAGTTAAATGCAAGGTTGAACTGGTAATGTTAGCTTTTGAATGATTATTAGTTATGAATGCTAGGTTCACTTCTGTGATGTCGGGATGTGCTGCCGAATTTGGCTTGGCCTGGCTCTAGGTTTTATTTGGGTTAGTGCAACATGTGTTCAATTTATGTTGGTTTTTCTTGGCATGTTATTTCATGTTTGAACTCTGACTCCAGCATAGCATTATGCGGATTTGTGGTTCTTCCGGTGTGGTTTATGGCTTCAAACGATTCTACCTCGTGTTGATCCTGTGGCTATGCACTCCTGTATGGTATGCATTTTCCTGTTGTTATATATCTTGAAACTGCAGGGGTTGGGTATGTCGAAGGCTTGCTATTTGCTTTGGTCTTACCGTTAATTTCGATGCAGTGTCGCAAGTTGATGCAATTTGGGATTATTTGGTGCAGTGCATGATTTGAAGCCCATTGTCATTGACGTAGCTATTGTGTGATGTCATGGTTGATGGATATGGATGCAGGCCCATTCTGCAAATTGGAGTGCATTGCTTTTGGTCATGGAATTTTCACACTTCTTTTGGTCCTGGCCTTGGAATGTATGGAAATGGTCAGATTAACTTGTAAATGGTTATATGTAAATTAGAATTCCATGTATTTGAATGGTTTAAATGGAAATTAAATGTGTATGAAATAGTAATAAATGGTTTTGAATGGTTGTAACATGACTTTGGTGGTAATGAATTGAAATTGAATGCATTTGCATGTTTTGATGTAATTGAAAGGTAATGGGTAATGAACCTGCTTTTGAATGGTATTTTTTGTGGATAAGTTTATACTAGCAGTGTAAGGAATTAAATGAGTTTATGTAATTGCAATACCCCGATTTTGACCCTAAATCACGGATTACGTACATTCATCATAGTTGTCCCATCTCTGCATATCATATCATGCATTCCATACTGCATAATGCCTAGAATGTCAGTCGAAATAAATTTTCGGATCTACAGGCATACCTGTTGAATCAATTTTCAAATATGTGTCAAATCAGCAGACGTAAAATTTCTAAATCAAGCTAGCAGACATCAATTATATTAATCTATGTTTCACGTAGTTTAACCTAGTGTGCCCGGTTTATTTTTCGGCTAATTTTTCACGCACATTTTGATCCGTCTGAGTATTTTAACCGCGCGTTTTCCATTTCAAAATTTGGAAAAAACCTGTATGTTTCCGAGTCGCTAAATTCACATTGATCATGATGGTGCATTCAGTTAAATTTTTCGAGCATTTTTGCGTCCAACTTTTTTTCATTTTGAGTCCGTTTATTTCAGTTTTTTCATCAAAATGTTCATAAAAAATAATTAAAATTTATTACTTAGTTTTTATTTATTTTCATTTTAAGAAAAATAATTTTTTCTTTTTGTTCATTAAATTCTAAAAAAAAATTATATTTTGTCATTTAAAGATTTTAAAAGAGGCAATTTTGGAAGATCAGATAAGATAGAAAACCCTAGACACATGCTATAAGTTTGTAAAGTGATTGACCCATGAGAGGGGGAGAGCGGCGCATACCACAACAACATTAGCTCTCTCATAAGACTTACAGACTGAAAAAATTGGAAAGGAGAATTTGAAGATTTGATCATCTTTTTCCGTCAAATTCAAGGTGGCCATCACCAAACTCTTCATGAATAGTAAAAATCACACAAGACCTTTCATGTTAACCATATTATTTTCTTCATTTTTCATGTGACAAAAATGACTCACTCTACACAAACCATAAACACCATGCCAAACTCTCTTTTTCTTCATATTCACCATCCCTTACTAACCTTCTTCTTCCCTCCATCAACATGAAAAACACAACATTCCTACATATTTCAAACCACACAATACACTAAACCACTTTCATACTACCACCATCATATATTTTCACCATTAACATACTCACCACATAAAACTCTCATAAACCAACTACTTTCATAACCCAAAATCATCACTTCCAACCATCCAACTTCTCAAACAATCTCATGACATAACCACATCCACCATGAACGCAAATCGGAGCATCCGCCCTTGTCGACACCGCTCTCATTGTAACCTCTCCGTTGAAGAAATAGTGAGTCAAGAGAGATTGAGAATAACATCAAAGGGAGTGTGGGTGGTGAGTGAAAATGAGGTGGGGAGCGTCGTCGTCGTCGACCAGCCGGCCGGTCGGCCGATCATATATATAATTTGTTTTTGTATTTTTTTATATAGATAAATATTAGTTTAATTTCTATTTTTTATATATACATATATATTTTTGTTTTTGTTTTTTTATATATATACTCTTTGGTTGGCAGTTTAGTTTTATATATATAATTTTTTATTTTCGGTTCTATGTATACACATATTTTGCTTTTTGTTTTCGTTATATATATATATATATATATATATATATATATATATATATATATATATATATATATATATATATATATATATATATATATATATATATATATATAGTTTCTGTGAGTTCAAATTTTGTATAGTTAGATATATATATATATATACTTTTTATTTTTCAAGTTATATATATATATATATATATATATATATATATATATATATATATATATATATATTTGTATTTTGTTAATATTAGTTTTATGATTTATTTTATTTTTACTATATTTTGATTTCGTAACAATGCATATTTATTATGGGTATCGTGTATGTATTGTGTTTATCTTTCTATTTTTTAATTATTTTGAGTTGATGTAAAAATTCTGGCACTGCTAAAATAATAATAATATATTTGATTGTTGTTGTTATTTTATTTTATTTTATTGCGTTGCGACTTTAAAAGTTTAAATTCAATTTAACTTCCAAAACTCGCTTGGACACATAGATTTAGTTGCTCGGCTTCTTATAGAGAGATTCATACATGAGTCTACTTTAAGTTAGCTTAGAGCTAAATTCAATTCCTTTCAATTTCGGTTTATTTCAGTCCCGTAGTTACTCTTGGGTCTTCTTACAATTAGCTCTTAAGCAATATCAACCTAGTTTTCAATAATCTCAAACTTTCACTTTAACCTTTTTATTCAAAACATTTTCATAATTAAAATCTGAAGAAAAAGATTACCCTAGATGGAATATTCAGTCGTAATCCCGAATATTAGGCCCAAGTTGTAAGAGCTTTTAAGCCCTATGTATCCGTCTTCTCTTCAAAACGCTCCAATATTCAAAAAAAAGTTCTCAATAAAATCTGTAGAAAAAGATTACCCTGGATGGAATATCCAGCCGTAATCCCGAATATTAGACCCAAGTTGTAAGAGCTTGTAAGTCATATGTATTCGTCTTCTCCTCTAAAACACTTGTAAATATTCAAACTTTTTTTCCAATAAAATTGAAAGAATCCAGACGTAGTCCCGATAATTAGACCCAAGTAGTAAGAGCTTGCAAGTCATAAATACTCATCTTTCAGGCCCAAAAAATGCATCCAACGAATCAAACTATTTTTCGCCGTCGTGCGATTGATCAGAAAAACCTTTTCATAAATGAAAGAAACCTTGTCTTAAGGTGATGTAAAACAATGCTTCGTCCATAATTGTTGAGTTGAGATAAATGATGTTTTTCCCAATATTGATTTTTAAATCCATTCGATGTGTGGTATACATCCGCTCCTCATCTGTTTTGGATAAAACAATGTTCTTCATCGATTAATAATAGATAGCTTCCGCTAAAATCGAACAACAAACAAACATTTTCTACTCAGAACTACGTAAGCCTTGAATTCTATGTTGCACCCGGAGATACGCAGGAGCGGGATTGCGAAATCTTGTCAGGCTCATTAATAAAAAACTTAGGTTTATTATTTCCCTCATAATAACTTGAGAAGTCTAACATTTCAAGATAACACTAACACGCACAATTAACTTAATGGTTCCCGTTGATTACAATGGATGTGAGGGGTGCTAATACCTTCCCCTTGCGTAATCGACTCCCGAACCCTGATTTGGTTGCGATGACCATAATCATTATCGTTCTTTCTTGGGTTTTATTGATACTCCCCCTTTCCTTTTTAGGAATAAATAAAGTTCGATGGCGACTCTGTTTAGTCCATCAGGCGAGCGTGCGATTGCGCTTCGCTAAGTCGCGTTCTCATTTTTTCGAGGTGCAACAGATGGCGACTCTGCTGGGGAAGAAATTTGCTTAAGTGAGTCAAGCCTAGTTAGGTTGTTTGTGTGCTTTTTTTTGTTTACTTGTGTGGATTTTCTTTATTTCTTTTGCTATCTTTATTGTCATATTAATATAAATCTGTTGTATTGGTTCCATTATGCTTTGGTACTTAGATACTCTAATTGCAAACCTTGTGGGAAAGACTTTTTACCCGAGTCTCGAGTAAAAACATAAGATAGGACGAGGTTGAGTAGTGCGGGTCTGCGAGATGAATTTCTCGTTGGGTCAGTGCGAGAACCTTACTTAAGAGTATATCCTCGTGAGGATGTTGTCGCCCAGCAAGTAAGTTGCCATAAGCTTCGGTATTTTCTTTAGGATCCATGACTCTGAGGACCATTTGTAGAACCTTAATACTTTGGCCAATTAGGAAAGATGGTTGCGTAGTGTGGGTCTGCGAGATGAATTTCTCGTTGGATCGATGCGAGAACCTCACTTGGAGTAGATTCTTTGGATGGAGTTGATGCCCGACAAGTAAGTTGCCACAGGCAGAAAACAATCTAATGGATTCATGACTTTGGGAACCTTTATAACCCTAGATCGTACCCAGTGAGAACCTATTCTTGGAAAGCAATCAGATTCATCAGTACCTCAGACTTTTGAACCCGTGTATTGAGAAAAAAATATGCATGGCTTGCATTGCATTCATTCGCATTCCATTGCATCTGCATCTCATCATAATGCATGTCATTTTTCAGACAAAATACAAAAAACTCATCCATCCTTTGTCCATGATCAGCAAAGTGATTCCCGACACGCGTTTAGAATAAAGAACCATGTCTCAAGAGATGATGAACGAGCTAAGGAAAAGTCAAGAAGCATTGAAGGAGGAACTCAATATTTTGAAGAGCCAAATGGGATGGGTCGTGGAAACTCTGCAAGCCTTATTGAGAAAAGAGGGTCATCCCATACCCCATTACTTCAACGGAGGAAGCTACTGCTCCACATCTATCCGGTGTTACCCCAAGTCAAAGGCAATTCTATATGGAAACTCTTCATCTACCGACATATGATCCTCCCTCAGGATATCATCATCAACATCCTCTGGATATTCCTCCTCAAAATCATCGAAGTCAGGTTCGGAACAAAAATCAGAATCAAAACATAGAGAACAAAGATCATAATGACCCGATTCCAATGCCATATAGCAAGTTCTACCCGCAATTGATCCAGAATGCTTTGGTGACCCCTCGAGCTCTGACACCTACGTCACCATACCTGCCATGGCACAATCCAAATGCAACATGTGAATTCCAAAAAGGAGCATTGGGACATGACCTGGGTTCTTGCTTAGCGCTGAAAGCCTTGGTACGAGAACTGATTAACAAAAAGAGCTTAGTCTTTGAAGAAGATCACTCGAAGGTCAAGTGCGGATATCATACTGGAACAATGAGGCACTCCATCGAGGAATGCCCGAGTTTTAGGTTCAAATTTCAAAGATTGATTGACATAAGGTCACAAACACTCAAGGAGGAAAGCTTAGGTACATACATCTTGATTTCTGGACCAAGTAGTGAGAAAGGCAAATGACCTCAGAAACCCCTCAAGGTTTTGTACCACAAGGAAGAAGTCAGGGAGGTGGCTAACGAGATATCATCGTTTCCCGATAAGAGAATTTAGATATCACCTTGGATTTCTAATGTCAAGACCCATGCCAACGGAAGTAAAAGAGAAGTGAGTAGTGGATCCAAGAGGGTTGCATCCGATTATGAGATTGAAGGAAAATAATTTGAAGATCGTCATGTCAATATCAAAAAGCTTGTTGATCCCAACCTTCAAGTGGCTGAAAATGAGCAGTTAGCAATGCCCAAAGTGCTATACCAACAACCACTACCTTTTGATCTTTATTACCAACAATCTTGGTTTGCTTCTCATCCAAATCAACGAGCCCAAGGCCCGAGATATCAAAATCAGTATCAAAATCAGCCTACGCCTCAAAAATAACTTGGAAGGAAGAAATACTCCTCATCATCCAATCCTCATGACATATAGCCAACTTCTACAGTCTTTGATTCAAAACTCTTTGGTGGTTCCCAAGTCTCTCAAGCCGATTCCACAACCTTACCCACCCGGGTATGACCCAAATGTGCAATGTGGATATCATGATGGATCAAAAGGGCATTCAACTAAAGACTGCAACACTTTCAAAGCCAAAGTACAACAATTGATTGACAAAAAGTGTATATCTTTTCAAGAAGGAAGCTTAGTGGTGAACGTTAACCCATCGCCCAGATAAGTGGGAAGCCCTCAAGGGGTGTCTCCCGAAGTTGATGGATCAAGTTTGAAGAAGTCAATTCCCTAAAGCTGACAATCATTTGACTGTTTCACCATTTCTTTTGTAATTTCCTTGCATGTTGATTGTTAGTTGCTCTTAAGAATTGTTATTTTCTTTGAATTGGTAAGATTAATGAAATATTTATGCATCTTTTGAATTAATTCATTCGTATTCACTCGTTTTTCATTTATGTTAAAAACAAAAAAAAATACATCTCTCATTCACTTTTCTTTATCAAGTCGTTGTGTTAACAAATATTAGAAGGAGGATGATGAAAACGATCCACCTGAAATTGTTGTGGTAGGCTTTTGAAGAAAACCTTGTCGATGATGTAAGGCATTGTTTCAAATCCCCAAACACTGAAGTGATAAGAAGTTAATCCCTAGTCAACCACTTTGAGCCTAGAAGTTTTTGTTTCTTTCGGATCTAAAACCTATAATCTTAACCTGGGGCAGGGTAGTTGTGTTCAGATAGTTTGACCATGCATTTGATCTTTCAAAAGAATTTGTCCATCTGTACACCCTCCAATTAGATTCAACCACGTGTTATCCTTCGCGCACATGTTGAAGTGTCAAAGAAGTTGAGAAAAGCTAAAATTAGTGTTGGTTGATCCTCATCCACCAATAATGTGGCAGTCTCCGCCTTTCAAAAAGAAAAGCCCGCTAAGTCAAACACCTCAAAAAATGGCTTAGGCAAAAGTTAGGGCATCCCGATGGACCGAAAGCTTCAAAGAAGCAGTCCAGGAAAAAATTAGGGATATAAAAAAAATCAATAAAAAGAGGTCACTAAATCCTCAACAAAAACATAATAAGGTGACTGTCATTTCAAGAAAATCTTATCTTGAATCTTTATCTTCACCATCACACCTTCGAAGTCGAATGTGTGTGTCGAATTAACTGAATGTAGGAACTGGAGATCATTAAGAAGAATGGGCAGGTTAAAATTAAATTTGAGCCTTATATCCTTTTGTTTCAAAAACGTAAATCAGGCCATGTTACAACCCTTAAAAGACCTAATTGAGGCAGGGTTTATTCTGAAAGCATACTACAACAAAGTTGTGTTAACCTGACTCCAAATGATTTTTGTTAATCATTTGATCGCACCATCTTGCACTCTGTGAATGACTAGACCATCATTGTGTTCTTATCAGTGACTCATTTACTGTATTTCACCCGTTCATATCAATAAATTTTGATTTCTAATTTTTGCATAAGCACTGCATTAAAATTACCATTTTTAAATGAATAATCTTATTTGTGAGACATCACTTAACATTAAAGAAATTCCAATAATATACAATTGAGGAACTTGATAAAGTGAAAGAAGTCCAGTCAGGGGAAATCACTTTGAGTATCAATCAATCCAAGGCAATCACCCCAAGGTTCAGTTAGTCAATAGTAATTTGCTTCAAGACTCAGACTGGGGCAAGTCACCTCAGAAGCTCATTGAGTCCAACTATCCAAGGACAGTCAATCAGAAGTCTACCATTCCAGGTTTTGGTTAATCAAGGTTAGATCACTGCGGTATTCAAACATTGGGGCAAGCCATCTCGAGATCATCTCATGTCAAGATGTTTCAAACTCACTTTCAAGGTGAACATTTTCAAAGACCCAACAGACTGGGACAAGATGAGCCACAGGGGGGCAGACTCCCTTCATGCTTTCAAACTGCTCAAACAATATTTGTCATACGTCAACAATTATTAAGTTTAAGACGAGTGCCTGGAAATTATGCTAGCACGATTCATTAATCCTCCAAAAGGATCCCATTGGCTAAGTTGTGGTTGTCAAGCTTGATAGAATTCTCCTTTAACAACATCTATGACAAAATATTTGGTTGAGTTCTCGGTGTTGAGGAATCATGACTTCCATAAAAATCCTTTACAAACTCTAAGTCCACTCATGTGTCAGCATTTTCATATCATGATCATTCATATATCATGCATAAAAACAAATTCAAATCATGCATAGCCGAAATGTACTTCGCGATCATTTTGCATTGACCCATGTCTTCTTGTTGATCCTATATCTTTTGACCTCTAATTCCAGTTTGCCTTTGGTGCCCTTAATCCATCATCTGATTTTCGTAGTCATCTTTCAGTCCAACTCAATTGGCAATTCTGTCCATGAGGTTCAATTACTTTTGGGATTATCCGATGAATTTCCGGATTACTCTTTTGTTTATTGATGTATTTAGATAACTTAGCTGATGTATTTCGATAACTTAGCTGATGTATTTCCAGATATTTCCTCACCTGTATGATGTATTCTCGAATATGTCTGTCTTATATTTTGATGTATTTCCAGAATTTCCTCAATGTATTATCAGATGTATTTGTATTCTGATGCATTTCTAGAATATCCCTTGTAATTCTGATGTATTTCCAGAATTCGTTTCTTTTACTCTCTGATGAATGCCTGGACATGTCATTTTTGTTCTGACGCACTTCCAGAACCCATATGCAATTCCTTGGCATTATTTTAAGACTCATTGGTGTCTCCTGAAATTCAGTTGTTACTAGGCATTATTCCAAGCTCAGTGGTCACTAGAACTCAGTTTAAACCCATTTTTTGTTGGCATCACTGTCACTCCGTTTGTAAATACAATCGTGATTGGTATCTGAAGTTTGGTTGTCGCCAACATCATTTCAAGTCCAATTGTTGATGGCAAACTCCGTTGTAGCCGGTAATTGTTTACTAATGACTTTCATCAAGTCCAATAGTTGTTGGCACCTATCCGTTAAAAGCTTGTTGTAATCCATTGCTTATGGTTAAAGTCCAATGTTGTTGGAAAAATCCGTTAAAAGCTGGTTGTAATCCATTTCTTACAGTTAAAGTCCAATTGTTATTGGTAAAATCCGTTAAAAGCTAGTTGTAATCCATTGCTTACGGTTAATGTCCAAGTGTTGTTGGCAAAATCCGTTAAAAGTTGGTTGTAATCCATTGCTTACGGTCAATGTCCAAGTGTTGTTGGCAAAATCCATTAAAAGCTGGTTGTAATCCATTGCTTATGGTCAAAGTCCAATTGTTGTTGGCAAAATCCATTAAAAGTTGGTTGTAATCCATTGCTTATGGTCAAAGTCCAATTGTTGTTGGCAAAATCCATTAAAAGTTGGTTGTAATCCATTGCTTACGGTGAAAGTCCAATTATTGTTGGTATCTGTCCGTTAAAATATGGTTGTAATCCATTGCTTACGGTAAAGTCCAATTGTTGTTGGCACATACATAGAGTTTGATTACCCTGTCTTTCCTGATGGTTCCGTGAAAGTCATGTATGACTCATCATCTTGAGGAATTCCCAGAAGCTTGGAGGTTTTTGTGTTAGAAAACTCCAATGATGTTGGTTTTGTTTGATTTCTTTGTAAAGAATCATCTTAGCCTTTTGCATGGATAATCTTCTAATGAGAAGACTCCAATTTATTCTTGTCTTGGATAAATTCCCTGTTAGGAATCTCCAAAATCTTTGATCAGATGAATTTCTTGTGAGAAATCTCCAGAACTATCAGATGTATTCTAAAGTGTCAGGTCATGTATGAACCTGTTGATGAAACTTGATATGTATGCTTTTCAGTATTTTCAGGTCATGTATGAACCTGTTGTTGAAGTTTTCTTTGGGTTTTCTAGTGTTGTCAGGTCATGTATGAACATGTTGTTAAAATCTCTGTGAAACATTCAGAATTGCCAGGTCGTGCATGAACCTATGGATATACTTTCTTTGAATTTTCCAGTGTCATCGGGTCATGTATGAACCTATTGATAAAACTCACTTTGATTTTTCCCAAGTGTTGTCAGGTCATGTCTGAACTTGTGAGTTAAACTTTCTTTAAATATCCTAATGTTGAGGTCACTAATGAACCTATTGGTTAAACTTTCCTTGATTTTCTAGCATTGTCAGGTCATGTCTGAACCTGTTGTTGAAACACTTTGAACTTTCCAATGCTGTCAGGTCATGTATGAGCCTGCTGATGTAACATTCTTTGTATATTTTCCAGTATTGTCAGGCCATGTTTGAACCTGTTGATGGAACCTTTTGATATCCCTCAGCATTGCCATGTCATGTTTGAACCTGTTATTGAAACTCTTTGAATATTCCAATGGTCAAGTCATGTATGAACCTATTGATGGAATTCTTTGATTTTTTCCAGTATTGTAGGGTCATGTATGAACCTGTTGACTAAACTTTCCTTGATATTCAAGTTGTCATCAGGTCATACCTGAGTCTGTTATTCAAACCTTCTTTGTATATTCCCTAATGCTGCCAGGTCATGTTAGAACCTGTTAATTGAGAGCTCTTTCAATATTCAAGTGTTGTCAAGTCATGTTTGAACCTGTTGATTTTTTTAATATTCCAGTGTTGTCAGGTCATGTATGAATCTGTTGTTAAAATATTTTTGCATATTCCCCACTTGTCTTTCCTCCAGCAAGATTGTTATCTCCATTGAATTTCTACCCTCGTTTTTTGTTTCTTGTGGGCCACATTTACCATATGTCTCCAATATTCCCCACAGATCTTTGTTTCATTCTGCATCCATCATAAAACGTCATGTTAAGGTTTATCTTATGTCTGATCATATCCCTAGCAAATCAAATAAAAAAAGAGTCATTCATTCATGCATTCATCTCATATCATTTCATATCATTTACATTTCAGGTTCAAAATCCAGGTCTTCTTAGTATTTAATTATCTCCCACTATAATCATATGAAGAGTGTCCTACTTCATATTCTCTGGTTGAAGATACTTAAATAGGGGCAACTGTAATACCCCGATTTTGACCCTAAATCACGGATTACGTACATTCATCATAGTTGTCCCATCTCTGCATATCATATCATGCATTCCATACGGCATAATGCCTAGAATGTCAGTCGAAATAAATTTTCGGATCTACAGGCAGACCGGTTGAATCAATTTTCAAATATGTGTCAAGTTAGCAGACGTAAAATTTCTAAATCAAGCTTGCAAACATCAATTTTATTAATCTACGTTTCGCGTAGTTTAACCTAGTGTGCTCGATTTATTTTTCGGCTACTTTTTCAGGCACATTTTAATCCGTCTGAGTGTTTTAACCGGGCGTTTTCCATTTCAAAATTTGGAAAAAACATGTATGTTTCTGAGTCGCTAATTTCGCACTGATCATGATGGTGCATTCAGTTAAATTTTTTGAGCATTTTTGCGTCCGACTTTTTTTCATTTTGAGTCAGTTTATTTCAGTTTTTTAATCAAAATGTTCATAAAAAATAATTAAAATTTATTACTTAGTTTTTTTTAATTTTCATTTTAAGAAAAACAATTTTTTCTTTTTGTTCATTAAATTCTAAAAAAACTATATTTTATCATTTAAAGATTTTAAAAGAGGCAATTTTGGAAGATCGGATAAGATAGAAAACCCTAAACACATGCTATAAGTTTGTAAGGTGATTGACCCATGAGAGGAGGGAGAGCGACGCATACCACAACAACATTAGCTCTCTCATAAAACTTACAGACTAAAAAAATTGGAAGGGAGAATTTGAAGATTTGATCATCTTTTTTCCTTCAAATTCAAGGTGGTCATCACCAAACTCTTCATGAATAGTAAAAATCACACAAGACCTTTCATGTTAACCATATTAGTTTCTTCATTTTTCATGTGACAAAAAACACTCACTCTACACAAACCATAAACACCATGTCAAACTCTCTTTTTCTTCATGTTCACCATCTCTTACTAACCTTCTTCCTCCCTCCATCAACATGAAAAACACAACCTTCCTACATATTTCAAACCATACAATACACTAAACCACTTTCATACTACCACCATCATATATTTTCACCATTAACATACTCACCATATAAAACTCTCATAAATCAACAACTTTCATAACCTAAAATCATCACTTTCAACCATCCAACTTCTCAAACAATCTCATGACATAACCACATCCACCATGAACGCAAATCGGAGCATCCACCGTTGTCGACGTCGCTCTCATTGTAACCTCTCTGTTGAAGAAATAGTGAGTCAAGAGAGACTGAGAATAACATCAAAGGGAGTGTGGGTGGTGAGTGAAAATGAGGTGGGGGCGCCATCATCGCTGGCCAGCCGGCTGGTCGGCCCATGCGTCTTAACAGAGCCGGCGGGAGAGAGATATGTGTTACGGAATAGAGAGTACGTCACCGTTATTATATTTTGTGTAACTTCCCTTGTCATTTTCTTCATGCACTTAGTTTGTTTGTTTTTATTAAAAAATCCTGACACATGTCACATGTGTATTGTTTATTTATAATTAAAATTTGAAGTTCTTTATTTTAAATTACATGTTTTTGTTGTTTATTTATTTATTTTTTGCCTTTTATTATCTATTATAATTATGATTAATTAAGGTAGAGTTTGGATTTAGATGTGGGCCTTTCGCCCAAGATTTGTTTCTACAATTTCATGTATTCTCTCTCTCTCTCTCTCTCTCTCTCTCTCTCTCTCTCTCTCTCTCTCTATATATATATATATATATATATATATATATATATATATATATATATATATATATATATATATATATATATATATATATATATATATATATATATATATATATATATATATATATATATATATATATTAGTTTAACTTCTCTTTTTTATATATACATATTTGTTTTTATATTTTTTATATATATAAATATTAGTTTAATTTCTGTTTTTTATATATACATATATATTTTTGTTTTTGTTTTTTTATATATATACTCTTTGATTGGCAGTTTAGTTTTATATATATAATTTTTAATTTTCGATTTTATGTATACACATATTTTGCTTTTTGTTTTTCTTCTATATATATATATAGTTTCAGTGTGTTCAAATTTTGTATAGTTAGATATATATAATTTTTATTTTTCAAGTTATATATATATATATATATATATATATATATATATATATATATATATATATATATATATATATATATATATATATATATATATATATATATTTGTATTTTGTTAATATTATTTTTATAATTTATTTTATTTTTGTTCTATTTCGATTTCGTAGCAATGCATATTTATTGTGGGTATCGTGTGTGTGTGTTGTGTTTAGCTTTCTATTTTTTAATTATTTTGAGTTGATGTAAAAATTCAGACAGTGCTAAAATAATAATAATAATATATTTGATTGTTGTTGTTATTTTATTTTATTTCATTGCGTTGCGACTTCAGAAGTTTAAATTCAATTTAACTTCACTACGCCAAAAAGGTTTTTTAACAGCGCATCTTAGACAGCGCTTTTAAAAGAAAGCGCTGTCTAAGGTTAAAATAAAAATAAAACACGGAAAATGTTCTAAAAAAATAATGAAAGCGCTGTCTAAGGGGGGGTCTTAGACAACGCTTGTAGAAAGCGCTGTCTAAGACCCCCCCTTAGACAACGCTTTTAGAAAGCGCTTTTAAATATAGACCTTAGTCAGGGCTTTTGAGAAAGCGCTGTTTAAAGTCTTTTCGCTTTGTTGCATTCACCTACCAACTACTCTCTCTCTCTCTCTCTCAATCCTCGTAATGTTTCTTCTCCTGCTTACAGATCCAACTAATGTTCTACCTAACGCACTCTTTACCTAGCATATAAAGCTAAAACGACGTCGTCTTGTCCGTTGTTTTTGACCTCATTTCCTCTTCTCGGAGAAAAACCCTAGATCCACCATGCTTCATCTCCGTCACCGTCGAGATTCTACTCTGGCCACCACCAAGTGGCGTAACAAGGTGTTTATCCTTTTTCTGGATTAAATTCTCTCTTTCCGAGTTCCTGAAGCAGTGTATTTGATGCAATTTGTTGTCACGTCTTGTAATGTGTTGCAGTTTGATGAGAATCTGGAGCAATGGCCGCACCTCAATGAACTTGTTCATTGCTACACTACTGATTGGGTCAAGGATGACAACAAATACGGCCATTATGAAAGTATTGGAACTCCATCGTTTCATAACCAGATATATGAGGGCCCTGACACTGACATTGAGACCGGTATTTCAAATTTCATTTTTTTACTTCTTCATCATACAAGGTTTTGCGTTCTGCTTCTAATTTTAGAAAATAAGATATATACTTTGAATGAAACACACCTTTCATAGATTTGGAAAGTGCATGTTGTGAATGTGGATGTGCTTACTTATTGGAGTGACCCTTAGTTTAAAGTTTGTAGGTTGTGTGTTATTATGTTTATTAGTGATAAGTGATTGTAGCTAAACAAAGGTGAATTTATTTTTTGAGTGAAAAATTTTATTGGTATACAGAAATGCGGCTTGCTAGTGCTAGACGAACCAAGGGAGAAGATATTAGTGAAGATGACATCCCTAGTACTTCGGGAAGGCAATTTATGGAAGCTGCAGATGGTGAACATTCGGATGTTCCAAAGGTTGATGGGATTTAGTTATGTTTCTGTTGCACTTGGTGTTTGTGGGTTAAGTATATTTTTTGAAACCACAACAATGCTGATATTGGTTTTGGTAATGTGCAGCATTTGTAAGAACAAAAATTGTTCTACAACAGATTCCTTGATTTTGATGATAACAAAGGATGAAACCAAAAATGGCACCCTAACGAAAAGTTTCTAAGTGTGCAGGATTCTAAAGAAAGAAGGAAGAAATCTGATGATGTCATCAGATACAGAAGCAGATCAGATACATATTCTCAAATGATCAGAAGCATCTGATGAGGAAACACGCTCAAGAAGTTCTAACTCTAAGCAAAACAGCAAAGTATCAGAAGCATCTGAACAAGAAGTGAACTCTGGATGTTCTGACTCTGAACAACGCTATCTAAAGAAACTATCTGAACTCAAGAGATCAACATCAGATACAAAACTCCAAGTTTCTCCAGAAACACAAATACTCTGAGCATAGAATTGCTAATCATGAAAGAGTAACGTTTAAGTCAAGAAAAGATTTGCAAATGGATTTCCTAATTGAGAAAGAGACGTTAATCTCCAATTTCAATAAAGAAAATACTACTTGTGGTAAGTAGTCATTTCAAGAAGAAAAAGTCATCCTGCAGAAGCTATTTATGTGATGGCGTAACTTCATCTCAATATCCACCAGTTTCAACTACTACTTCAACGAATATATAAATAGGCTGCAAATCAACCTTGAACTATTAGTAAGCCAACTAGCCAAAATTATACTGAAACATCAACACTCAAGAAAACATTCTTTCTCTCTAAGATCTTCACGAAGCTTTTGCTTATAACGTGAAAAACTCTTGTTCTTAATTTTGTAATACTTGCTTTCTTAGAAGCACTCTAGTTTACATAAATCTTTCTTCTATTGTTTGTTGATTTCCTCAAGTGACTCTGTGTAGTCTGTATACTTGAGAGGGCTAAGAGATTTTTATCTTAGACGTTGTTTGTAATCTTTCAAGATTAGTGGATTAAGTCCTTGTTGAAGGCGAAATCACCTTGGCCGGGTGGACTGGAGTAGCTTTGTGTTATAAACGAACCAGTATAAAATCATTGTGTGGTTTTCTTTTTGAAAAGCGCTTATTTTTCAAAACAATTCAAACCCCCCCCCCCCTTTCTTGTTTTTCTCACTTTCAATTCGTATCAGAGCACAGACTCTGTTATTGATTTTCTAATCAAACACTTAACAGTGTAGAGAGATCCATAAAGAGAAAAACTATGGCCCACACAAATGAAAAGGATAGTTACAATGCTAAGCCTCCTGTCTTTGATGGAGAGAAGTTTGATTACTGGAAAGATAGAATTGAAAGTTTCTTTCTAGGCTATGATGCTGAACTCTGGGACATTGTCACAGATGGATACAAACCTCCTGTCACAGTGGATGGAGCTGAAGTTCCCAAAAGTAAGATGTCAGATGATCAGAAACGAGTTTTCAAGAATCATCACAAGGCCAGAACCATACTCCTAAATGCTATATCTTATAACGAGTATGAAAAGATCACCAACAGAGAAACAGCCAAAGATATACTTGACTCTCTGAGGATGACTCATGAAGGAAACTCTCAAGTCAAAGAGACAAAGGCTCTGGCACTTATCCAGAAATATGAAGCCTTCAAGATGGAAGATGATGAAGCTATAGAGGCTATGTTTTCTAGATTCCAAACTCTTATTGCAGGTCTCAAGGTGCTGGACAAAGGATACACAACTGCAGATCATGTGAAGAAGATAGTCAGAAGTCTGCCAAAGAAATGGAGACCTATGGTTACTGCTCTGAAGCTGTCAAAGGATCTGAACAATATCAGCCTTGAAGAACTTGTTAGTTCTCTCAGAAGCCATGAGATAGAACTAGAGGAGGATGAGCCTCAGAAAAAGAACAAGTCAGTAGCGCTAAAGTCCAGATCTGAAAGACGGAAACCTGACAGAACCAAAGCTCTCCAGGCAGAAGCTGAAGATACTGACGATTCTGAACCAGAAGACTCTGATGATGAAGAAGAGTTGTCCCTACTAACCAGAAGAGTCAAGCAACTCTGGAAAAAGAGGAACAACAACAACTTCAGAAGATCAAGACCCAGAGGGGATCGATCAGAGTCAACTTCAAAAGGTAAAGCTAACAAAGATATTACCTGTTATGAATGTAAAGAAACAGGTCATTACAGAAATGAATGCCCCAAGCTGAAGAAAGACAACTCTAGAAAAGAAAGCTTCAAGAAAAATACCTTCAGAACAAAGAAAGGATTAATGGCCACCTGGGATGATAGTGAATCTGGATCATCAGAATCTGACTCTGATGAACAGGCCAACGTAGCACTAATGGCTATCACATCCAGCAGCTCAGATGAAGAATCTGAAGAGGTATTTTCTGAACTTTCTCGATCTGACTTAGAATCATGTTTGTCAGAAACTCTTACCTCTTATCAGAAATTAAAACAAAAGTTTAAAAACATTAAAGGCTGTCTTAAAGAAAAATTTGAAGAGTGTAGTGAACTTGAGATGACAATTCTAGCACAAGAAGATACGATTAGATCTTTAACATTAGAAAGAGATGGAGCTAAGAGAAATAACTTAGAATTAGAAGAAGCGTTGTCTCAAGCACCACAAACTTCAAATAAAATTATTTATAAATATGAAGAAGCCTTTCAAGAATTTCTGAAGAATGGGATAGATAGGAGTATTATGGCATCCATGATTTATGGAGTAAGTCAGAACAATAAAAGGGGAATTGGTTATGATCCTAAGGAAGATAAAACTTCTACCAGTGACCAAATTAAATCTCCTTTTTCATATCATTACACACACACACAAGAACACAAATTTAAAAATGCTAGAAGACCCAAGGTTATAAGAAACTCTGGGAAAACTAATCTAAAAGGACCCAAGAGATTCTGGGTACCGAAAGATAAGATTATCTATGTTGCAGATATCCTATGCAGCAAAGTTCAGACACCAGTCATGGTACCTGGACTCTGGATGCTCGCGACACATGACGGGAAGAAAGTCTATGTTCCAAAGTCTGGAACTTAAAGATGCTGGATTTGTAGGCTTTGGAGGAGATCAGAAAGGAAGGATCAGAGGCTCCGGAACTATTGGTAATGGTACTCTTCCCTCTATATCTGATGTTCTTTATGTAGAAGGATTAATGCATAACTTGTTATCCATAAGTCAATTAAGTGATAACGGTTATGATGTAATCTTCAATCAAAAAACATGTAAAGCCATTAATCAGAACGATGGCTCTGTCCTTTTCACAGGCAAGAGGAAAAACAACATTTACAAAATAAATCTTTCTGATTTAAAAGATCAAAATGTTAAATGTCTAATGTCAGTTCACGAAGAGCAATGGGTATGGCATAGACGCTTGGGCCATATTAGCATGAGGAAACTTTCTCAGCTAACTAAACTTGAGTTAGTCAGAGGCCTACCTAAACTGAAGTTTTCTTCAGATGCTCTGTGTGAAGCTTGTCAGAAAGGAAAATTTTCAAAAACATCTTTTAAAAAGAAAAATGTTGTTTCTACCTCTAAGCCTCTGGAACTTCTTCACATTGACTTATTTGGTCCTGTGAAAACAGCATCAGTTAATGGAAAGAAGTATGGACTAGTCATTGTTGATGATTACAGTCGCTGGACATAGGTAAAATTCCTAAAGCACAAGAGTGAGTCTCACTCTGTATTCACTAGTTTCTGTTCCAAAGTGCAAAAAGAATTTGACTCTAAAATTATTAGAGTCAGAAGTGATCATGGTGGAGAATTTGAAAACAAAGATTTTGAAGAATTATTTGATTCTAATGGAATATCCCATGATTTCTCCTGCCCTAGAACTCCACAACAAAATGGAGTTGTAGAGAGGAAGAATAGGACACTCCAAGAGATGGCCAGAACCATGATCAATGAAACTAATGTAGCAAAGCACTTTTGGGCAGAAGCTGTAAATACAGCGTGTTACATTCAGAATAGAATCTCTATAAGACCTATTCTAGAAAAGACTCCCTATGAACTGTGTAAAGGAAGAAAACCAAACATTTCATATTTTCATCCTTTTGGATGTTCTTGCTTTATATTAAATACTAAAGAACATCTGAACAAGTTTGATTCCAAAGCACAGAAAGGTATTATGTTAGGATACTCAGAACGCTCTAAAGGCTACAGAGTATACAACACAGAAACCAAAATTGTGGAAGAATCAATTCATGTCAGATTTGATGATAAGCTTGACCCTGAAAAGTCAAAGCTAGTTGAAAAGTTTGCAGATTTGGAAATCACTCTTGTAGAGTCTGATAAAACTCCAGAAGCAACTGTCACTCAAAACTCTGAAGAAATTATATCTCCAGAAATCCCAAAGAAAGTCAAAAGTCGTATTAATGTATCTGAAGATTTGATTCTGGGAAACAAGGATGAACCTGTTAGAACAAGATCTACCTTCAGAACTTCTGAAGATATTCCTTTGGGACTAGTGTCTCTGATTGAGCCTATGTCTTGTGATGAAGCACTTCAGGATAACGACTGGGTTTCAGCTATGCAAGAAGAATTGGATCAATTCTCAAAGAATGATGTCTGGGATCTCGTTCCTAAACCCAGAGGCACTCACGTCATTGGAACCAGATGGGTTTTCAGAAACAAGCTGAACGAGAAAGGAGAAGTTGTCAGAAACAAAGCTCGACTGGTAGCTCAAGGTTACAGTCAACAAGAAGGTATTGACTATAATGAAACCTTTGCTCCAGTCGCGAGGTTAGAATCTATTCGTCTTCTTGTATCTTTTGCTATTAATCACTCTATCAAATTATATCAAATGGATGTCAAGAGTGCATTTCTTAATGGTTATATTTCAGAAGAAGTGTATGTCAATCAACCTCCAGGCTTTGAAAATTCAAATTTTCCAGAACATGTTTTTAAACTTAAGAAATCCTTATATGGACTCAAACAAGCTCCCAGAGCTTGGTATGAACGATTAAGCAATTTTCTTCTGGAACAAAATTTTATCAGAGGGAAAGTTGATTCTACACTCTTCTGTAAAAACCTTAATAATGATCTCATGATATGCCAGATTTATGTAGATGATATTATTTTTGGTTCTGCTAATATCTCTGTTTGCCAAGAATTTTCTAAGTTAATGCAGGCAGAATTTGAGATGAGCTTAATGCAAGAACTAAAGTTCTTTCTGGGAATTCAAATTAATCAAACTCCAGAAGCCACGTACGTCCATCAAAGTAAATATATTAAAGACGTTCTGAAGAAGTTTGACATGACTGAATGCAACTCTGCAAAAACTCCCATGCACCCAACTTGCATTCTGGAAAAGGAAGAGGTAAGCAACAAGGTTTGTCAGAAGCTCTATCGAGGTATGATAGGCTCTCTTCTCTATCTGACTGCTTCTCGTCCTGATATTCTCTTTAGTGTCTGTCTTTGTGCCAGATTCCAATCAGATCCTAGAGAATCTCATTTAACAGCAGTTAAGAGAATTCTCAAATATCTGAAAGGAACTCCTAACCTGGGCCTGATGTATGAGAAAACATCAGAGTATAGACTCTCGGGTTATTGTGATGCAGATTATGCAGGAGATAGAATAGAACGAAAAAGCACTTCTGGAAATTGCCAGCTTCTGGGAAACAACCTGATCTCCTGGGCTAGCAAAAGACAGTCAACTATTGCTCTATCAACTGCAGAAGCAGAATACATCTCAGCATCACTGTGCACAACTCAGATGCTCTGGATGAAGCATCAGCTAGAAGATCTACAAATCTTTGAGAGTAACATTCCTATCTTTTGTGATAATACTGCTGCTATTTGTTTAAGTAAGAATCCCATTCTACATTCCAGAGCCAAACACATAGAAATAAAATATCATTTTATCAGAGACTATGTTCAGAAAGGGATAGTAACATTGAAGTTCATTGATACAGAACATCAATGGGCAGATATCTTTACTAAGCCTCTAGCTGAAGATAGATTTCTTTTTATCTTAAAAAATCTGAACATTCAAAATTGCCCAGAATGAAGTATGGCTCTGAAAATGTAAAATGTGACTCTGATGTAAACAAATGTACTTCTGCCTCTGACTCTGATACTTCTACCAAGATAAGAAGATATCTGAGTTAGAAATCTTCAGAAACCAATCCTTTGGTATTCCTGAAGATCAGATACATCAACACGTGGAGCTCTAAGCGTCTAACCCTAGAACTTCTAGATAGTTGTCAAAAGAAATCAAAGGTCAAAACGTTTGAAATCTCCTAGAGCAATGTGCGTACTGTTGGGATTAGACATTCATTAATTAGCTGTAATCATTTTTCCCCCCAAGCGTGCTATTTTGATTTTTGTGCTAACGCTGGAATGTGTGTCGTTTTGCATGTGTTTTACTTAGAGTATATAAACACTTTTCTCACTTTTCACACTTATCACTCTCACTCACTCTCAAACCCTCTCTAAAACCCTAAAACTCTCTGAAGCATTCTCTGCAAGTTCTTCAATCTTCATCTTCTTCTTCACCATGGACGCTCAACAACAACAAGTCTTTAACTTCTCTCAAGAAATGGAATCAAGTTCTACTGCTCAAACCTCAAGCATTCCAACACCAACGGTTACAGGCGTCACCATAACCCCTGTTTACAAAGAACCTCACGTTCTTGACCGTGAACGCCATGTCAACCTTTCAACCCCTTTTGAAGGTTTGGATGTGTTGTGCGAATCGCTTGTTGATTTCGACAACCTAAGAAGAAATGGCGTTGATCTAACTGGAGAACTTCGTCAACAAGGGTGGGAAAACTATTTCCAAAGACTTTATGGTCCTATTTACCCACTTCTCGTCAAGGAGTTCTGGAGATTTGCAGATGCAGATGACAACTTCATCGTCTCATATGTTCTGGGGGTGAAGATTGTTATTACTGAAGGGTCTATTGCCTCTCTGTTGAACATGGAGAGAAGTGGAGGAAAAAGGATTTACAACATCCCTCCTAGGTCAAAGCGCATTACTGATGTTATCAACCCAACAATCTTCAAACCCAACGTTGAAGGAAATTCTTCAAAGAACAAAGAGTTGCACCAGAACCTCAGAGTGTGGCTGAAGATTATTCTGGGAACCATTCACCACCGTCCTGCCTCTAACTCCTCTGACTACATCAATGCAGACCAGAAATGCATTCTGTACTGCATTCAGAAGGGTATAAAGATCTGCCTCCCTGCTCTCCTTTTCAGATATCTGAGAGATTCCGTCAGAGAAACCAGAAATAACATGAAGCCCAGATCCTACATTCCTCTGGGAAGATTGCTATCTGACGTCTTCATTGAGCATGGACTGGTAGACCATCTGGAAAAGACCAAATTGATGGATGATCTGGCAATAGATGTTGGGAAGCCTCTGAATGCCAGAAACCTCAAGAGTATGGGGATAATTAAGAAGATTCAAGTCAGACCCACTCTGGACACATCCTGGGATTGTTTGAAAGATCAGAGGAAGATGCCTCATGGCCTGGCCAGGTTCTTCAAGAATGAACCCAGAGATGTTGTTGCTATCTATCTTCAGCGTCTGCTGGATGATGGTGTTGACATCTCTAAATTCAGCCTCGACGACTGTCTGGATTCTGAAGAAGACTTCGTCAGATACAAGAGAGGTCTTTCTGAAAAGAAGATAGCACCACAGGCAAAGAAGGCCAGACTTGGAGAAACTTCTGGAAGCAAATCTTCAGCTCCTCTGAATATCTCTACTGGTACGTCTGTTCCTCCTGTTACCTCTAATCCTCTGATGGCTTCTTCTAACCCTCTCTCTCTTCACAACCTATTTATACCACCTCTGATATTTCACCCTCAATCACCAGAACCTCCCAACCTACACCAGTTCTAAATGTAGCCCGTACATTCATACCTCCCTCTGAACCTAAACAAACCCACCAAAGCACTTCCTCTTCTTCATCCTCAGAACCAGAATCACCCCCATATGTTTCCCTCTCTTCTGACCCAAAATTTTCTGACCCTGATTCCCCAACCATAGCCACAATTTATGCTCATAGACTTGCTTCACAACAAACACAAACACAATCTGAAGCAACTTCACCACAACAAACAACCACCATACCTTCTGAAAACCAACCCTCTGACCATCCCACTTCTGATATCAACCCACCAAACATCTCCGCTGAACCAGAACCAGAATCTGAACCTTTAGATTTAAACCCTCTTTACGCTTCACCCCAAACATCTGAACCTCAACCTGAATCAGAATCTGAACCTCTTACACTAAATCTCAGCCCTCAAAACAGCCCTCCAAACTCTCCACCTCATACCTCTGAACCTGAACTTTCTAAACCTACCCTTAAGGAAGCCATCTTGATGATTGCAGAGGCTTTAGTTCAAAAGGTCGATTCTCTGGTCACTAACTCTGAAGTCAGTGATGATCCTGAATCTGTAAGGACACACTGGAACAGAGTCATTGGCTGGATGACATCTGAGGCCTTTAGGCTGAAGAGTATCTCTGAACAAGTCAGAAATGGCTACATCAGAGATGCTGAGGCAAGACTCCAGGAGAGACTTTCCAGAGAGGCTGAAGCCAGAAGGCTGGAGGAAGAGAGATTGGCCAAGGAAGCTGAAGAAGAAGCAAGAAGGCTAGAAGAAGAAAGACTTGCTAAGGAAGCTGAAATCCTAAGGGAGAAGGAAGCTGAAGCCAAGGCTCTGGCGGATGCAGAAGCACAAGCTGCTGCAGAAGCTAAAGCACAGCAGGCTCTGATTCTGGGGGAGTCCTCTTCTGTGATCCCTATGGTTCTTCAGACTCTGAAAGAACTCAAGCAAGATCAGAATGAACTCCGGGCCAGAATGGACAAGCAAGATACTGTCAACGACAACATCCAGAACATGCTTGCAATGCTGCTTCAGAGAATGCCTCCGCCTCCGAACCCTTAGGCACTTAGGATTTATTTTTTTTTGCTTGCCTGTTGTCTTTGTTTTTTGCTCTCTCTCTGAATCTGATGTTTTCTTGTTGCCTTTGTGCTTTTTATATGAATTTCAGTTTTTCTCTTTACTTATTTTTTTTACTGTCTTTTTGATTCTGACAAAAAGGGGGAGAAATTATTAATAGCTCTGATGAAAACATTGTCTAATACCTTAAGCATTCTGCAACATATTTTTCTTAAAAATAAAATTATCTAACTTGGACTTAAGAAATTGCAGAAAGTTTCAGAAACCTCTTTACTTAGAAGCTCTGGTAAGAACTTCTGAACTCCCTAGCACTAACTCAGGGGGAGCTCTTATCTATCTGATCTGATATTTTATATGTTTCATCTGCTAATTAAGATTGTTTTGTCATCATCAAAAAGGGGGAGACTGTAAGAACAAAAATTGTTCTACAACAGATTCCTTGATTTTGATGATAACAAAGGATGAAACCAAAAATGGCACCCTAACGAAAAGTTTCTAAGTGTGCAGGATTCTAAAGAAAGAAGGAAGAAATCTGATGATGTCATCAGATACAGAAGCAGATCAGATACATATTCTCAAATGATCAGAAGCATCTGATGAGGAAACACGCTCAAGAAGTTCTAACTCTAAGCAAAACAGCAAAGTATCAGAAGCATCTGAACAAGAAGTGAACTCTGGATGTTCTGACTCTGAACAACGCTATCTAAAGAAACTATCTGAACTCAAGAGATCAACATCAGATACAAAACTCCAAGTTTCTCCAGAAACACAAATACTCTGAGCATAGAATTGCTAATCATGAAAGAGTAACGTTTAAGTCAAGAAAAGATTTGCAAATGGATTTCCTAATTGAGAAAGAGACGTTAATCTCCAATTTCAATAAAGAAAATACTACTTGTGGTAAGTAGTCATTTCAAGAAGAAAAAGTCATCCTGCAGAAGCTATTTATGTGATGGCGTAACTTCATCTCAATATCCACCAGTTTCAACTACTACTTCAACGAATATATAAATAGGCTGCAAATCAACCTTGAACTATTAGTAAGCCAACTAGCCAAAATTATACTGAAACATCAACACTCAAGAAAACATTCTTTCTCTCTAAGATCTTCACGAAGCTTTTGCTTATAACGTGAAAAACTCTTGTTCTTAATTTTGTAATACTTGCTTTCTTAGAAGCACTCTAGTTTACATAAATCTTTCTTCTATTGTTTGTTGATTTCCTCAAGTGACTCTGTGTAGTCTGTATACTTGAGAGGGCTAAGAGATTTTTATCTTAGACGTTGTTTGTAATCTTTCAAGATTAGTGGATTAAGTCCTTGTTGAAGGCGAAATCACCTTGGCCGGGTGGACTGGAGTAGCTTTGTGTTATAAGCGAACCAGTATAAAATCATTGTGTGGTTTTCTTTTTGAAAAGCGCTTATTTTTCAAAACAATTCAAACCCCCCCCCCCCCCTTTCTTGTTTTTCTCACTTTTAGCATTTTGGTCAGTCTCCCCTTCATGCTTATGAGCCGGCGTTTGATTGGGAAAACGAGAGGTCATTGATATTTGGACAAAGGATACCTGAAACTCCTATATCACAGTATGGAAGTTCTGAGATGTTTCTAGTAGAGTTTTCTTTTGTGTTTGTATTTCCTATTTGTTTTTGCCCAACTGAATTTTTTCTGTCACCCCTTTGCTGTTGGGCATCTCAGTGGAATGAAGATTTCTGTCAAGGTTCAGTCTTTACAATTTCAGGCAGGCTTGTCCGGTGAGTGTTATGCTGTAGTTATTGACAGGGCAGTTTAGACACTGCCACTGCCACCTCCATTGCCATTTAAATTTATATTTTTAGGCTGAGAGCAGATTCAAGTGCCTGACTCAGAGCTCTGTTTTTGAATCCATGCTTTGTAGAGCCCTTTTACGGTACAATTTGCTTATACAATAGGGAGAGAAGAGAGAAATTATCAGAAGATTATTACTTTCATGTTTTACCAACCGAAATGCAGGATGTAAGCTATACAAGACCAATTTTAAAGAATTTTTTGGATATGATTTTTTTAAGTACATTAATTAATTCAACTGATGATTTCATACTGACAAACCAATGGCTATTCCCATTTATACAAATTCCAGGCCAAAATTACCTGTGAGCCTCGCTCAATTTTTTACTTAGATGCGCCATCTGCTTCGGTTTATTTGTTAATCCAGTTGGAGAAGCATGCTACTGAAGAAGGAGGAGTTACTCCTTCTGTTTATTCTCGTAAAGATACAGTACGTATTGATGTTTTTCTTTCACTGTTGGTACTGTTTTCTTTCTGCTTTAGCCAGGGATTATGGGGCGCTGTTCTTCTGTTTTTATGCCACTTGTGTGTAGGAGCACCTCTGGGGTGTAGGATGACTATTCCATGGTTGTATAATTGATTAGTTTATTTACTTTTTTTAATTGCTCTAGGATATAAATGAGATGATTCTAGCATAACTTCAAAGATGGACGTGAACTCAAATCATATCTCGAAGAGCAACCTGCTGTTGCCTTCTTTAAAAGAAAGTTTTTAATTTAAACTACTCAAGCTTTACCCCTAAAAATAGTATTAAGCATTTAAGCCTATTTTTGTATGGACCAATTGTTAGGGAAAGTAACAGTGGTTGATCACCAACAGCTAGGGAAATAGGATTATTCGCCTGTAGATTTTAATGATTCAAAGAAATTGGATCCACTGAGGAGCTATTCTTCCCTACACTAGATCAGTCTATAGTTCAAAAATCACAAAAAAGCTTGCTACCTTCCTCTGGGAAGAGTTAGTTCTATTTATAAGAGATTGGACCAACAGATTACAAAATTAAGTGGAACAGAAAATAACCAACTAACAAACAAACAAACTAAATGATAAGATAACTAACATAACTAATATTTTACAACATTCCCCTTTTTCCTATGGTAAATCTGCATAACTATGTCCTTTGTTGTGGGCTCTCTATTGTTTTATTTTGGCATATTTTTCTACTTTTTCAACATAAAAGATTGAAAGATAAAAAGATAACCTTGTAAAATACTTTTCACGAGATGTTAGTTTGTCTTTTGTTTCTCTGAAAACCGATCTGTACTCTTTTATTCCTTACTACATTTTTTAAAATTGTTAATTCACCAATGAGAAGCAGGTTGTATATATGCATTTTCCAGTTGAATTTTCTTGTACAAATATAGATCTGATCTGACTTTTGGGTTTGCTGACTGTGGATGCTTGACTACTTTTAATATATCCATTGCAGGGTGGTTGGTATTTGTGCATGAAATGATACGTTGTCTGAAAAACTTTTTACTTGATATTCTCTTTACTTTGACAGGTGCATTTGACTGAGAGAGAGAAGCAAAAATTGCAGGTGTGGTCTCAAATCATGCCTTACAAAGAGTCCTTCGCATGGGCCATTGTGTCATTATTTGATGGCAGTATTGGTGCAGCTTCGGTAGGGCCTGCTTCCCCAAGCAGCCCTCTAGCTCCAAGTGTATCTGGTTCAAGCTCGCATGAAGGTGTTTTCGAGACTAGTACAAAAGTATCGTTAGATGGAAAACCAAATTACTCGAATGGAAATTCTATTGTGGTTGAGGTTTCAAACTTAAATAAAGTCAAAGAAAGCTATACCGAGGAGTCACTTCAGGTATGTTCATCAGGTTCCTTTGACGGGGACTCTGTTCTTTAAGTACTGAATTGAATGCATAAGAATTCAGGCTAAAGTTTGCTGCTATTTATAGCACTTCAAAGTATTATGTATGACTTAAACTGTTCAAATTAGACCACTTATATGGCAATTGTTTAGTATGCATTGAATACATATTTATGGCACTTTTATTATCATATTGGTTTCAGTTTTCTTTTGATAGCTAAATGCTAAAATGTGATTGCATTATTCTCTGAACATTTTTATCATTTTTATTTATTCAACATGAAATCCAAAATACCCTTGTTAGGCGTGGGAGGCAAAAAGTGTCTCTTTTCTAGAGAATCCATGAGTTTTCTTTTAGCATTTAGCTAGAAAGCCAAGGTTCTTTCTTTCAAATGGTTCTATCATGCTTTTATGCTTTTATGCCTTTTATCATGAGGAAGACCCTCATACCCTCGTAGATACATGCATCCACCTTTTCACACTAAATAGTGATATTTATTTTCATGAGAACCATTATTCATGGTAGCTATAGTCTTAGAAAATGAAGGAAATTAATTAATGCTAATAAATAGTATTGATTGGTACAGGGAAATCATGCACGCTATGTGGAAGCCACAAAAGTTCAAAGCCATATATTTAATGGCTACCCTTTATGTTCTGACACTGACCCTTCCATCAGCAGCAGCAGTTTATTGGGCATTTGGTGACATGCTTCTAAATCACTCTAATGCTTTGATGAATTCAAGTGTGCATTTTATACAAAGGATCAAGTGGACGAAATCAAAGAGGAGTGGTGTCAATTCATGATAAAGCTCAATGTTTGTTCATAAATTTGTGTAATTAATGTGTACATTTGTAGTATATGTTATGACTTGTAAATGTGTACATAAATTTGTATATATTTTGATACATTTAAGGCAAAATTGGTTTGAATTGGTATATATATATATATTTGTTAGCCAAAAATTGGTAGAAAAAAGGCCAAAATGGCATATATAAAATGTGATAATTGTCTGTCAAAATCTGGTTGAAAACAGGTAGAAATTCTGGTTTATAAACCTGGAAAAAATGTGGTTTAAAACAAAAGCTTCAAAAATTTTCGTATACCTTAGACAATGCTTTTGTAAAAAGCGCTGTCTAAGGGGGGGATTAGAAAGCGCTTTAGGCAAAAGCGCTGTCTAAGGGGGGGGCTTAGACAGCGCTTTTTGAAAAGCGCTGTCTAAGGTATACCTAAAAAAATTAAAATAGGAGGGTCTTAGAAAGCGCTTTTGGCCAAAGCGCTGTCTAAGGGGGTGGGGCTTAGACAGCGCTTTTAAAAAGCGCTGTCTAAGGTATACATAAAAAATTTAAAATAAGAGGGTCTTATAAAGCGCTTTTGGCCAAAGCGCTGTCTAAGGGGGGGGGGGGGGGGGGTGGGGGGGGGGGGGGGGGGGCTTAGACAGCGCTTTTAAGATTTAAAAAAGCACTGTCTAAACCTTTAGCAGCGGAGGTTTAGACAGCGCTGTCTAAGGCTAAAAAAAGCGCTGTCTAAGGTCTTGTTTGTTGTAGTGCTTCCAAAACTCGCTTGAACACATATATTTAGTTGCTCAGCTTCTTATAGAGAGATTCATACATGAGTCTACTTTAAGTTAGCTTAGAGCTAAATTCAATTCCTTTCAATTTTGGTGTATTTCAGTCCCGTAGTTACTCTTGGGCCTTCTTACAATTAACTCTTAAGCAATATCAACCTAATTTTTATTAATCTCAAACTTTCACTTTAACCTTTTTATTCCAAACATTTTCATAATTAAAATCTGAAGAAAAAGATTACCCTAGATGGAATATTCAATCGTAATCCCGAATATTAGGCCCAAGTTGTAAGAGCTTTTAAGCCCTATGTATTCGTCTTCTCTTCAAAACGCTCCAATATTCAAAAAAAAGTTCTCAATAAAATATTTAGAAAAAGATTACCCTGGATGGAATATCCAGTTGTAATCCTGAATATTAGACCCAAGTTGTAAGAGCTTGTAAGTATATGTATTCGTCTTCTCCTCTAAAACACTTGTATATATTCAAATTTTTTTCCCAAAAAAATTGAAAGAAATAGATTACCCGGGTGAAACTCCATACGTAGTCCCGATAATTAGACCCAAGTTGTAAGAGCTTGCAAGTCATAAGTACTCGTCTTTCAGGCCCAAAAAATGCATCCAACCAATCAAACTATTTTTCGTCGTCGTGCGATTGATCAGAAAAACCTTTTCATAAATGAAAAACACCTTGTCTTAAGGTGATGTAAAGCAATGCTTCGTCCACAATTGTTGAGTTGAGATAAATGATGTTTTTCTGAATGTTGATTTGTAAATCCATTCGATGTGTGGTATACATCCGCTCCTCATCTGTTTTGGGTAAAACAATGTTCTTCGTCGATTAATACAAGATAGTTTTCGCTAAAATCGACCAACAAAAAAATATTTTCTACTCAGAACTACGTATGTCTTGAATTCTCTATTACACCCGGAGATACGTAGGAGCAGGATTGCGAAATCTTGTCAGACTCATTAATAAAAAACTTAGGTTTAGTCCCCTTCGTTACAAAAACTCCAAAAACATCTTCTCTTTTCTTTTGATCCTATTATTATTTCCCTCATAATAACTTGAGAAGCCTAACATTTCAAGCTGACACTAACACGCACAATTAACCTAATGGTTCCCGTTGAGTACAACGGGCATGAGGGGTGCTAATACCTTCCCATTGCGTAATCGACTCCCGAACTCTAATTTGGTTGCGGCGACCATAATCATTGTCGTTCTTTCTTGGGTTTTATCGATATTCCCCCTTTCCTTTTTAGGAATAAATAAAGTTCGATGACGACTATGTTTAGTCCATCAGGCGAGCGTGCGATTGCGCTTCGCTAAGTCGTGTTCTGATTTTTTCGAGGTGCGGCAATAATGTAATGGGATTCAAATTGTAAATAGAAATAAATATTGAATATTGTACAGTAAATGGCATTGTGATCTAAATTATTGAAGTAGGTGGATTAGCTCGAATGAAAGAATGGATATGGAATTGGATATATGGATTTGACTTAAGGTTTATTAAATTTGATAAGAAAAAATGGAATTTGAAAATTGGTTTTACAAAATGGATATGGAATTGGATAATTGGATTCGGAAATTTGTTTTAAATGGTTAAAAAATGGACAAATGGGCTTAACAATAAAAAGAGAAGTGAATGGGCTTAAGAACCTGGACATGCTAAATGGATTATTATTGAAATCAAACCAAAAAGAATTTTTAATGGTGGAAATAGAGTGTCGAAATCAATTTGAAATAAAGATGAAATGATCGTTGATTTTTATGCTAGATACCACGGTTAAGTGTGATAAGTGACTTTGGTCAATTGATTGACCAAAAAGTCAACAGTTGACCAAAAGTTAACTGATGGAAAAAGATGATGGGATGCATGTTCAAAATGGCACCATGATCCAATCATAACCAATGAGCTTTGGATCAATGGTGCTTAAAGGATGGAGTGACTTGAGTCCAATGAAATGCAGTGGAATGTGAACACAAACTTGCTTGGAACCAACCAAAGCAAACCATGTAGTAAGGTTTTGGCTAGATCAAAGATCAAGGTGTCAAGCAATAACCAAAGGTCTCAAATCAAGGAGCAATCAACATAAGCAATGCATTCATAACTAAGGTTTTAAACCAAGCCACAAATCTCCTCAAACCATAGGCCCCCAATCAAGGTTTATAAGCCCAATCCATGCACATAAGCCCAGCCACAAGGTCCTTTAAGATCAAGAATTAGGGTTGTAATTCCCGTGATGAGCAGTACCATAATCTTCAAACCAAATCTCTGATTTTATCAACCATGGACCTTGAATCTATGACACTTGTCAGCAAATGTCTATAATGAGTGAATGATGCACATGAATGAAATATGAACGAGTATAGATGGTTTTCAGGTCATATGTTAGATGAAAATAAAAAATGGAAGACAAATTTTGGGGTACGACAGCTGCCCCTATTTAATCTTCTTGGACTTGAATACAAGAATTGCAGAAGCTTTTCAGGTATTCAAGGTAGAAAAGGATTAAACACTAACGTATCTAAAAAATTTCCTGTTGGGGACGAAGGTAATGTGATGAGAATTTTGTGGTTTTCCAAGAAAAGGTTGGGCTTTGGGTTAGTCAACAAAACTGGATTTCTGGCTTTCTAGTTTTCACGGTTTCATGTTATGCTTTATGAATATTTATGCATGAGTGAAACGACGTGATTCATGCATGATAATGATTTATGCAATGGTTAATTCAGATGCTCATATAGAGGGCGGTGGGAATTTTGGGCTAGGATAAGGCCATACAAACATGATTCTCCGACACCTATTTCAAGCTTAAAAGCTGTTGTAACAGATCTGAATTAAATCTGAAACATGGAGAAGGCTTGTACCTGTGTAGCCTGCCTCTGCCCCAATATACTGAAGATTTGCACCAACTACCCCAGTCACAAGTTAGAGTGGTCTCATCATCTGAGTATCTCAAACCGGTTTGCCCTAGCGTCTTGAAACGATATTCCCTATATCACCCATCATGGGCAGGATTGACTTCTCATGCTCTTGGGGTAGCTTGCCCCAATATGAGCCTTGGAGTAACCTTTGCCCTTATCTGGCTGATTCAGAGAGATTTGTGGAATCTCGACGTAGTTGCCCCAGATTGACAAACTCTTGAAGAGATCTGACATATGTGATATCAGGAATTTGTTCAATTTTCCCATTTTATAAACTTCCTTGATGTCAAACGTATGTTCGCGTGTAAAATACTCATTTAGAAAATGATAATTGTAATGTCATGCTCATGCAAGTTTTGAAAACTCAAGTGTGTTCACTAAGATTATGACATATAGTAAACGAATCACTGATTACAATATCATATCAATATCAATACAAATGACAAACAAATCTTTAGGAGTCGGCCTAACATGATCTTACCATAGTACGCTTTCGAAATAAACCCTGCTTCAATTAGGTCTTTTCAGGGTTGTAACGTGGCATAGTTCACATTTTCAAAAAGAAAGGATATAAGGCTCAAGACCTTTTCTAACCCGCCCATTCTCCGTGATGTTCTCCAGTACTACGTTCAGTTAGCTTAAAACAAACATCCATATTTCAGAAAGATTTTGGATATCAGCAATAATGGCTAAAGAACCCATGAGAGTTTGGAGCAATAGTCATTTACCTTCTTCTTTTGTTTGCAGTCACAGAGATTTGCTCTTACTGAGGATTTTGATATTGATCCTCTTGTTCTTTTGTTTTGTGTATTCCCTGATTTTTGCCTGGGCTGATCCTTTGGGTGTGCAGGCCACCGGGAAACCCAAATTTTTGCCTAAGTCAACCTTGTTTTCAAGTCCTTGACTTGGCGGGCTTTTTATTTGCTTTTGATTTTTTTTTTCATTTTATCATCTTTTCTTTTTGAGAAATCCTGCGATACTGCTTTCTCAATTTGTTGCAAGGGTCGTGACTATCTCACTCCTCTTGATGGGTAAGGGATAACCATTTCGAATTTATGATTCCATCCTCTTGAGAGCAATATGATATGATTAATCACTTGATGAGATATTCTCTTTCTGAAATTTGAATGCAAGTTCAAACTAACCAAAGACTACCCTGCCTCTAGTTAAGCATGAGGGTTTCATGTATATAGATAAAGAAACTCTTACTTAAAGGCCCAAAGGGGTTGACTAGGGATTATCTTCCTTATATCTCTGGTGTTTAGGGATTGAATAATGCCTTACATCATCAGCACAATCTTATTCAAAAGCATACAAGCAATGATCTTGCGTATTCTAATTGCATAATTCTCTTTTGATTTTAGTTTGATAGGACGTTTGATACTGATAAGTAAAATATGAGTGAACACGAATGGATTAAAGCAAAGCATGCATGTTTATTTCATTATTATTATCATCTGAAAACCAGACAAGTTTTACAAATGAACAACAATTAACAAACAAGAGAAAATTACAAATGAGACGTGATTGAATCAATATGATATTTCTAGCTTTGATACTCCTCTTAAGAAGCAACTGGATCTGAGCAATCCTCGCCACTCACTGCATTTGCAACTTATCCATAATGGTCTAGCAATGGGTTAGTTATGACATTGGGTCTCACCTTAGAGAATGACAAAACCTTCTGATCAATAAACTCTTGCACTCTAACTTTGAAAACCCAACAATCCTCAATAGAATGCCCCTTGTACCCGGCATGATAAGCACATGAGGCATTAGGATCATGCTTTGAATGATATGGGAATGTAGCAGACGGGATCTCCTTTGGCAAGATTGTCCCTTGCTGGACAAGATATGGCAGTAATGAAGTATATGATACAGGGATCTGGTCATGCTGAGGACGCTTCTTGTCATGACATCTGGTTTGCCTTTGTCCTTGATGATTATGTGGCACAATTTGTTGACTTTTCAGAGCTTGAGCCTGAGGAGGCTGCTGATACTGGGACGTAACACCATGTGGGAATTAGTAGCATGACATAGGCATCAAAGGTACTTGAAACAGAGGATGCATCGGAGGAATAACCATTGGTCGGAACGTTTTGTAATACTATCGCTACCACTGACAAACTCAAAGCATCACAATACAAATGATATTATAAGGCATGTCATCAGTTCCCAAAGGTTTCTAAGGGGGTGAATTCACCTTTTCTACGAGCGGATGGTCGTGCCAGTGAAGTTGGAATATGGAGGTTACCTTCATCTCGATATCACTTATTTTGACATAACTTTTACTACACAATAAACATCTGACACTTATGTTTCATTTGAAGGTTTAAAATTGAAATTGAAGTTGCCCAATTTGGATGTCGCTCTAACTTTGTCTTTTGGGACCGAGAGTGTTCACATCTTTTAGGAGTATCTGCTTCTCAACTCTTTAACATAATGATTGAGGTTATGACCTCAAATTGTTATGCACTTCTTATTATTATGTTCTAATTATTTTTTTGACTATATTGAATTTACTTATATATGTTGGAATTGATGATCCATTTGAATTCCCATTAGCATTGGACTCTTTGTTGGGTCTTAAAATGGCATTTAAAGTTGAATGACAACCACGTTGGAGTAGTTCTTATGTTGTCTCAATCCTTCAAGATGAATCTTTAATCAAGCAACTGGAATGTTCCTATGAGTGTTATAAGGTAGTTATTTACATTTTTTTTAGAGTTATACTATCATCTGGCTAATCAATGTGTTTTCTTCATTTTTTTACAAATAACACAACATCTCAGCCTGCTATGACACCACAAGTATTGTAAGTATTTCTAATAAATATGTGTCTAGTTTTTCATACTTTCAACATTCAACAACTCTACAACAATTTATTACCATGTTATATATTGTCTTTTGTAGATTAAGGAAAGTGATAAGGAGGAAAATGTTGTTGATGATCGGGACGTAGTAACGATATTTTTACAATGTCATCCATTTTCTTACACAATCAGTTACCCAACCTACCTTGCATTTATCTTATTCTATAAAAACCTTCTTTAAGGAATTGGAAATAACATATAAAAACAACCCAGAACCCATGACACCAACCACAAGTGTAAAAAGACCGGCTCATGATGGCTCAACTGGATCAACGACTTTCAAAGACTTGTATGATGGATAACTGTCCTCGATCAAACTTAACAAAGTCATCAAATTATAGAAGAATTATATTTTTTAGAACCATCCTTTCTTCAATTTATTATGTAGTATTTTCGATCTACTTTGACTATATTTTGTACCACTTTTAAATGATCTTGCCGTGCCAACAATCTTTCATTCAACTTAACTATTATGTTCATTATGGTTATGTAATGTATTTTATTTTGACACAACATCCAACTTTTACATTTTTCATTATTTCACTCCTTTTTTGTATGCTACTTTTTATTTTAAACATGTATATGTTTTTCTATAAAACATTTGTACATTCCATTTTCCGTAAACCAATTCAACTATGCCCATGTATAATAATATTAACATTTAGCCCTTTTTTACAAGGTCATGTCAACACCAGGCCCATTTTATGAGGCCCGTTTTGTAACATTAGAATTTCCTTTCCTCTTGTCCTATTGCACTTTCCTTTTATCCTATTTATAACCTTTTATAACAACCCATATCATCACTAGACCACATCAAATAAACATAACGAACAAACCATGAGATTCATTAAGGCTTCTTTGTCCCAATTATTTGGATACATACCATATTGAGTTTCTTTAGTCCCATATCTGATGGTCACTCTATTATGTATGTCGCGGGTTGTGTTCATTGCTTCAGCCCAAAAATAGTAAGGAAGTTTCTTGGCATGTAACATAACTCTGGCTGACTCTTGAGTATATTTTTTCTTTCCACCACCCCATTTTGTTGAGGAGTGGTAGGACCTGAGAATTCATGACCAATACCTTCTGAAGCACGGTACTCAAAGAACTTAGAATTTTCAAACTCTCTCCCATGGTCACTTCTGATTTTCACTATCCCAGACCCTTTTTCTCTTTGAAAAAGTTGGCATAGCTCTTTGAACACCTCGAATGTGTCTGATTTTTCCCTAATGAACTTTACCTAAGTGAAACTTGAGTAGTCATCAACGCAAAAAAACATATTTTTCCCTCATAAACTTTCCACTTGCATAGGTCCCATTGAATTCATATGCAAAATTTCAAGAACCTTTGTGGTGGCAAGATGCTAGATCTTCTTGTGGAGAATCTTGGTCTTCTTGCCTATTTGGCACTCTCCACAAACTTTACCTTCTTCAATCTTGAGTTTAGGCAATCCCTTTACAACTTCTTCAGAAATAATCTTCTTCATGCTTTTGAGATTGAGGTGACCAAGTTTTTTATGTCACAACTTGGTCTCATCAACTTTTATCATCAGACAAATTAATAGATCTTATCTGCTATTGGATATCCGTAAATAACAATTATCCTTAGACCTTGACCCTTTCATAATCACTTCTCGCTCTTCACTCGAGACAACACATTCTGACTTGTTAAAGCTTACGTTAAGACCTTGGTCATAAAGCTGACTTATAACGACCAAGTTGGTAGTCAAGCATTCTAGCAGTAGCACATTCTCAAGGCTTGGAAGACGAAGATACACTAGTTTGCCTATGCCTTTGATTCTACCTTTTACACTATCACTAAAATTAACATAGCCGTTAGAGTAAGACTTTAGATCTTCAAGGTAAAACTTTCCCTTGTCATATGTTTGGAACAACCACTATCAAAGTATCAATCTTCTTTATAAGAAAATCTAAGGGAATCATGAGTTATGAGACTTGAGACTTCTATTTTGGGTTTCCACACCTTTTTTGTTTTAATTGTCTCCTCTTTCCTTTTCAGCCATGGTTGACAATGGGGTTGAGGATAGCCATACAGTTTGTAACAGTTTGGCCTTATGTGCTGATCGGAAAAATAGTAAATGTATTATTTTCTCGATGTGGTAATAATAGGGAAATTTCCCAAATATCGATCTCGAGGACTGCATAGTAATATTAGTTTAAATCGTGATTCAATTAAACAAAAACAAGAGTTTTGGTTTGGAATAAATCCACACTATAATAAAATTAAGCAGAATGTAAAATACAACTTTTATACAAATATGAGAATTATGCCAGGGTACGGTGTGTGATTTTTTCCCTATAATGACCTTGAATTTAGATCTCCTCAACATGTTCATATATTCAATTACCAGATCTTAATGTTGTTTCCTCCTAAAACCTTATAGTGAAACCTTTGGTCATTCATCCTAATATCTAAGTCCTTAGGGAATTATGATGAAACTAAGCTTTTGTTCTAATAAGATATATCCGGTTACTAAAGGGTATCCATAGCCCTAAGTGATATCTACTAAAGTTTAATCGTCCAAAAACCTTAACAATTGCGATCCTGTAAATTGTTAACCGTAGAACAATCCGTATTTGTCCGATAACAAAAGCGTTAGAAACATTGCACAGTTAAATTGAATAACAAAACATAAAATTGAGGGAATTAGGAATTCAAAGTCATTACATGATCAAATCAGGGACACCCCCTAGCATTGGGGGTTTAGCCGCTCATAATATTCAAAGAAAATACAATATTCAAATTAGCCATTACAAGATATGTAGATTTCGTTGATCTTCAATCGTGATCGCTCTTGAAGGATCTCCGTTCTCCGAAACCCTTGACAGTACCAATCTTAATCGTCAAATTCCTTTGTCGTGCAAAAAGTCCCCTCTCTTTTCCCAAAAAAGTCATCTAAATAGTCATTGATCGATTAACAGATGTCGCAAATACCCAAAACGTCATATGCAGTCATAAACTCTAAAAATCAAAGAAAATCAGAAGATGAGGCGTCTAAGCCAACACAGGCTGTGTCAAGTAACACGGTCGACCGTGTTGGCTCACTGTTTCTCTGCTCCAATAATACAAGTTCCAGGCTTGCTGACACGGGTCGTGTCAGTTGACCCGGGCACCCGTGTCAGCCCGCTATTTTTCTTCCCAACTTCTGATTTTATCCTTCTCCTAACACAAGCCATGTCAGGTGACACGGTGTCGCATCCGCGAAAATCAACCGGCGGGCAAAAACAAAACAAACAGAGCCGCCACCGTGCGTTATTTATCCCAAAAGAGGGAAAGGAAACGCTCGAAGTAAACCTAGAAAAGACATGGTCTCGCGACCAAAGAGAGATGGGATCGGGAGTCGGTTACGCAAGGGGAAGGTATTAACACCCCTCACGTCCGTCGTACTCGACGGGATCCACGCTCAAAAAGACAGAAGAAAGGTTGCTAAACACTGCTTAAAAGAATGCACACACACACTGGAATAAGACACAGGTGGAGTAAGAGGGGAAATGGCTCGCTAGGATATCGCATCCTATGCCTACGTATCTCATCTGGAATGAGAATCAGAGCTACCGTAGTTCGGCTCACGCACGCCGAAACAAAACACACGCACAGACGCTAAGACGTCAGAACAAACACACAAATGGAAACAGACTGCCAATGGCTGGTCTTACGTCCGACTCCAAGCAACAAACACAAACGAGGAAACCGAATGCCAATTGCTGGACTTACATCAGACTCCGAACCAACAAACACCCACAGGAAACCAACTGCCAATCGCTGGACTTACGTCAGACTCCGAACCAACAAATACACACAGGAAACCAACTGCCAATCGCTGGACTTATGTCAGACTCCTCACTCACACACAAGAGGTTAACTAAACGCTGAGTCGTCAAAAGCAACAAAGAAGTTGAACAAACAAGCTAACAGGGAGTCTGGTACTCGAGCCTGCTAGTTGTCAAGCAAACACACACAAAAAAGAAAAAGGGTGCCCGGAGAGACCTCGTACGATCTCCTGCCTACGTACCTCATCTGGTATGAGGATCAGGGCAACGTAGTTCCCCTTAACAGGGGAGAAACTTTCTCCTAACCAGAGACTGGGAAATGACAAACTAGAAGGGAGCCTAACTCGAGCCTAATAGTTATCATGCAATCCACAATGGTCCTAGGTTGAGGTTTCTATCTAACTTGCACAGGCAGCAAGCTATCCTAAACAGCACAGGCAAAACAAACATACACACAATTAGCACACACTATATACAAACAAAGTGGGCTCATACAAGGTTAGGCTGTGAAACACAAGCCAACTGGAATCGGGTGTAGTTAGCTCTTAACCCTAACATTGAGAGTTAGGGTGAAGCAGATGAAATGGGAAGTGAGGGTAAGACCTCACAGCTCTTATCCCTGGCCTGGGAGAGCTTCAGACAAAAGAAAGTGGGAGTTCATAAAGTTGGAGCTCTTCTCCACATATGACTGACACAACAAAGATATTGGGTTAATATCCACAATGCATCAACACAAGGTGTGAGCAAAGTGGATGACACACTAAGTAGCAGGAGATGGACTACACATCTCTTTTATCTGCCAATTGCCTTATCAAAGGACTTTTCCTGCTTGGCACAAAAATAAACAAACACAAGCATTGCCTCTTAAGGAGGGCTTCAGACAGGTGTCTGCCCAAGTAACAGGACAGGTCTTCCAGACTACATGAAGTCAGAGAGTTATACCTATGTGGTTAAGAAACCAAGCAAAAGCAAGTTCAAAATGAACTTAAGCAACTTATGTACCTGTGGAAACATCAAACAAATCAGTACAACTATACAGACAAACAGACAATCATGAATATCAAACAGTCAAACCCAATGAGAAAAGGCATAAGCCAACAAGTCAAACTCAAATGAGTTAACAAACCTACAAAACACACAAGGTTAGTAGTCAAAATCAAGCATCAAATGCTTAAGTGAGGTAGCATCATGAACCATATAACCTGGATGTTCAACCTGAAATCAAAGCTCAAAGATGAGACAAACCACTAGGTCAAGGCCTAGGGTCAAAGAGGGAGCAAAAATTCAAAACAGAACATGAAAATTGACATGAACCAACCTCAATCAATTAAGAACACAATCCAAAAGGTCTCATGTCAATATCAATTACCAAATTCATTTCATGAACCAAACATGGCAAGGTATGCACATTGTAACCACATTGTGACAACAGAATGAACAAATGCACATTAAATCAAAAATGATTCAAATAATCTCAAAACAATTCATGAGTAAACAGAACATACAACATGATCATCACACAAAAAATTAGAGCATTTGGACATCATTAGGCATGGTAATCAAATTGAATAAGGCAAGGCAATCAAAACAAGCTCAAATATGACACAAAATGTACACCAACTTAGCACAAGCCTAAAACAGAAATGAAACATGGTAAAAACCTCAAACTAAAGCCAAAACTACCTCTAACATGTCTAGAAAGAGTGTTCAAACTTTCACATCCATAGGATAAAGCACAAGCATTTCACAATCAATTGAAATTCAAGACACTTCAAAAGCTCACACATGGTAGTCCAGGAAGAAAAATCTCAATCAAATCAGAAATCAATCCAAAAATTCCACAAAAAATCATGAGCATTCACAACATTCATATCAAGCACCATACAAAACATCAGGACATTTGGAATTCATTTGGCATGGAAAATTAATCAATCAAGATGAACATCACAAGGTGTGACACACATTGTCACACCTAACTTAAAAATATCATAAATCAAAAATGACACATGATAAAAATGCAAACTCAACACCAAAATGTCCAGCCAAGAGTCTAGTTCCAACATGTGAAATTTCATGAGCATTGGATGAAAATTGGGCATTTCACAAATGAAGAAGAAAGGCAAGGTTAAAACATGATACATGTACAAGAACCCTAGGGCAAAACAAAAATCAGCCATGCACAATTTGCAAAATAATATTCATGAAATTCTAGACACAAAATGTGAAATAATGCAAAAAAACCACACAATTTTTGGATGAATTTTCCATTTGTTATAAATTTTCAAAGGTGAAGAAAAATTTAAAAAAATGAGGAAGAGCAATGTACATGAATACATGTGGAGAAAAATGAAATCAAAGAAGCATTTAACTAAAGTTGCACCGGCCGGATTCGAACTGAGTAGCCTTTTGAAATGGAATCGGCGCGCTTGCATGGGCTTTTCATGCAGCCAATGGGAAGCGAGCCCTAGCGCAACCTAAGGCAACGCTTTTCTGTGGCCAAACAGCATCAAGAAACCGTGGCCAAAAAACCTGGATTTCATCTTCTTCAACAGAACGCACAATGAACAGTAACCTTCAACCACCTCAAGAACATTTCTCCCAGTTTTCAAAATTGGACACATGTACATGAAGATCTTTCATCATAGATCAAGAATCAACTATTAACTAAGCCTAAAACATCATATCCAAAGAGAATCGAACAAATCAAGTTTTGCACATGAAACTTTAAATCACCATAACTTGTTCAATAATGCATGGATTTTAGTGGTTCAAAGCTCAGAATCATCACAACAAAGAGATCTACAACATTCACACAACAATTTCAAGAAATAAGAGAATCGAATTTGTGACCTCTTGATGAGCAGTTTTGAAATTCGTGTGTTTCTGGCCTTGCAATGCTTCAATCTTCCTCTAGCAAGCTTGTACAAGTGTTTGGAAGAGATCTTGAGGTTCAATTGATCACGATTCAACAGAATTTTGATTTCACCATTGATGAACTCAAGCTTTGAATATGCTTCAAACTGCACGAATCCTCTTGGTTCTAGCTTCAATCTTGCTCCATGATGATTCCAGATGATGAATTAGGCAATGAATTATGGTTTGATTTGAAGAAATTTGAAGAAAAAAGTGAGAGAGAATTTTTGAGATTTTGAGATTTCTAGATCTAGAATTGGGAATTGTGATGAATTCTGTTATGATTAAGCTATTTATATGCTATGCTAAACATGCTTAATTAACCTAAACCAAATGCTAATGAAAATGGATTAAGTTTGGAGGTGTTTTGACAAATTTTGGTTTTCACCCTTATGCATGGTGTACATGGATGAACAGTACAAATTTGGACTTAATTTCACTCAAAATGATGTTTTGAAGCCAATGGTGATGGTCCCATGTGCAAATAATTCACCAATTTCAAATTCCAATTTTTCCCTCCAAAAATCAAGTGAATTTTCAAATATTTATGTGAATGTAATGCATGCCATGTAATGCCAAATTTGGAAACTAGAGGTTAAAACAAGAACAATACAAAAAGAGCCACTTGATTTGGAGTTTTGGTGAAGAAGCTATGCTCATTTGAAGTTCCATGTTCACTTGGCCAAGTTTGATCCATATCTCCTTAACCACACATGAGAAATTGATGATCTTGGACTTTTTGGAAATGGGAGAGAAAGATCTACAACTTTCATGTTAAACAAAATTTCATTTGAAGCATTTTTGATGATGTAATCTTGAGTTGAAAACCTTTCCATTTTTGGCAATTTCAAATTACAAGTCACTTTCTATTTTTGGAAAGTTTTGTCCTGACTTTATTTTCTTCAATGTTGATGTTTGAAATGTCAAATGAGACTTGTTTGAACATGAATGAGGTATTTCTAATCACTTCCCACCTTCAAATCCAACAGTTGACTTGACAGTTGACTTTTGCAATTGATAGATGACTTGGCCATGCACAGATGAATTTGAGCCTCAATCTCCTAATGAAATGGCTCCAAAATGAAACCCTAGCTTATACAAGCTCAATAAAACCATATGATGATCTCCATCTCATTAAAGACCTCCTCTCCTTGAAAAACCCTGATTGGCACAATTCAACTGATTAGGGTCGACCAAAGGTCAAAACCCTAATCCCAAAGAATCTGAGCATGAACAATGAGCCTCTTGAGGATGACATAACCATGATGATGGTGATGTACCATTTCAACCAAGATAATGATCAATCTCCTTGAGGAACCAAGAAACCCTTATTGAAGCACAAACCCTCAGATGGCTAGTGATCAACTCAATAAGACCCTCAAGCTTGAATCTTTCAACCTCTTTATCTTCTGAACAAGACTTAGGAGGATGACTTGCTTATTGTTTCCACATGATATGCAAATATGCAATGACTAATGTCCTACAAAATGAGATGCAATATGCTAAGCTAGTCCCAAGAGAGGAGGGAAAATTTTGAGGTGTTACACACGGGTGGCCGTGTCAGGGTCACTGTATCTTCTAAAAACCCTTCTCCACGAGTCCGGAACGCCCGATTTCCTTGGCGAGTCTTTGGGATGTTTTTGCTTGAATCTGAAAACCAATAGAAACTACCAAAAGAAAGCATAAAACGTAATAAACTGACATAAACTAAAAATAATAACAAAACGAGAATGGAATTGTGAACATAAAACTTACTTGACAAAATAATAAAAAGATAAAACACAGTGTTATCGATTTTGCGGATTCATGTCAAATAAGTGTCAGAAAACTAGTAGAGTTGGTGACCGATCACAACCCCAAACTTATCACATTGGTTGTCCTCAAGTAATGCTCGGGACAGCAAGAAGGTCACCCCCAAATTCTGCCAATTCATCTTACCATAATACTGTCGTGATCTTTCGTGACTCCCTTTCCATTTTTCATTCATTGTTTCCTTCTTCCCCGACTTTTGACGTTCCGCCATACTTTCACATCTAAGTACCTCTTCACCTATAGCTTTTCACACTCTCACCAAATCTCTCTGGGTTAAAGTGTTTACACTCAATAGTCCGAGCATGCAAAGTCAACTCATAAGTTTGAATATAATTCTATTTTCATCTCAAATACACACCACACACACTATTCGAGGGATTTTAAGGTTGTAACGAGGATTAGGGACAAGGTGGAAAAAAGAAGAAGGGAAAAACGAGTGGTTTAGGCTCAAAGTTCGTGTTGTGACTCTCATCATTGTGTTTTATTGTCCATATTAAAGAGTTTTGGACACCGTTCTATTAGGATTCTTTAGTTTTTACTCAAGTGTTTGTTTGAGCTTGCTTTTCGTCAAACTAAATCCTCCTCTAGGTAAGTGCTTTATTCTACTTCTCATTTTTTTCTCTTATTTTTTTTCTTGAAGCTTTTCACATTTTTTTTTCTTTTCATATATTTATTTTTCAATTTGCACTTATCTAGTTCTTACCGGTGTCCCACCCTCAAACTTAGAATTTTTCACAGATCAACAATCTACAACACTTATCTGAGCAAGGTAAGGGAGTGTTTGGGCTTACGATTACTTAAGGCGATTCATAACAAACAAAAGGGTTATATGGCTAGAGATGGGTGAACGAAGGGTAATATTGAATGGTTGGCTGGAAAGGCTCGGGGTTAAAAACAAACAAGTGCCTTAGTGTGTATACGTGTGTATTGAAATTCCAACATCTACTTACACAAACTCAGAGTGGCCGAGACATACCTGAAGAACTCTCATGATGATAAGTGTTTGGCTTTTTATGATCCTCACCATGTTTGGAATAACTTACAGGTTCCAACATACCTCTAGTGTGATGTAGCTTCGTCTTCGTCTCGGGTCCAAAGTATTCATCTGTCAGTCCAGTGTCGAAAAGTTGCGTCCGATCATTCACTTCAGCAGTACCAACTTTCGGGGGTTTCCTGGAGAGCAATTATGGTGTGTGTCTTTCATCCACTAGCTATAAGCCTCATCATTCATCCGACACAAATACCATCGATCTGTAACACACGAAATACCAAACACACTAATTAAATTGACAATAAACAGACCAAAAATGAAATAATCAGAAAAATAAAAAAATAATACTGAAAGTAATACCCCCCCCCCCCCCCACATACACACACACACTTGAACCAAACATTGCCCTCAATGTTTAAATCCAAGATAGAGAGGAGACTCACAAAGCCTCGCTGCAGCGGAAGAAATTGCAACATTAACTATTTCATCAGTGTATACATCTCATCCATCACTGTTCCCTGACGAGCTTGCTCCACCCCTTGATGTGCCTACTCCGCTCGGAGGTCACCAATTTCAGTCTGTATCCACGACCATTGGTCTGGGGTCATAGATGATGACCCGACATCTGTATAAATGGTCTCCTCGCATGGAGGGACAAACTGCTCTTGCTCCTGCGTATCCTCCTCATGCTGGTCACCTGCAACAAAAGTCTCAGCATTGTGCTCGTCCATATCATCATGGACGACACTCTCATATAACCAGTTAGTAGTTATGGTAATGCATATCCTCGCAGGGTCAGGAAGTGCCATGATAAACTGGTTAGAACTCATCACATCATAATAATCTGAAATTTGAGAAATCATACCTTGTTGAACTAGAGCATTCATGTACAACTTATTCTTACCTGAAACCGGTGTCTCATTCAGGGCAGCAGGGTCGTATCCAAAATGATGGGCTATCTGTGTGATTATACCCCCAATGCAGATTCCTCCCTGAGCATCTTGACCAACTCTACTGAGGTAGTCAGCTGCAAATGCATCAACACTCACATCAACCCTGTTCTCCATGGCAAAAAGAAAGAACACCTCCCTATGGGTAGCTACCCTATTACTATCACCCCTACCAAAGAGTGTGAAAACTAGCATCTTTTAGGCGTAGTAAAAAAAGGGGTTCTGAATCCCCGATGCCTTAGCACCTTTTACCACATAATTGGTTTGACCTGCAATGGCTAACCAGAAAGCTTTCGCATCAAAACTATCTGGAACAGCTTCGCGACCATATAGGGGAGATCGAAGAATACCGCCTAACTGCTCAACCGTCAATTCATGATCAACATTATATAACCTAAAATGCATAGTACCACCATAGTACATCGTGGTCCCTGTAAACTCTTTCTTCAGTTTAAAATCAATTATGCTAAAAAGTTCCAGGGTTATGCGCTCGAAAGTTGGCGCCTCACAATGCATAAATTCTAACATGCCTAGCACATGAAACATTCTATCTACTTCTTAAGAAAAACCCAATTGAGATAGAGTGTCAGAGCACAAATACCTCGTTGGCGTGATCTTACGCTTAACATGAGACGAATAACGCCTCTCATGCTCGGGGTTATCAAAGATGGTGTTGTGAGCATTTGAATGGCGAATGGTTCTCTTCCGAGGCCTCGACCTCTCAACCTTTGCTTGCTTTCCCTTAACAATTCGTCTTAGAGGCATATTTGGTACCTGAAAAAAAAATTGAGCAAAAATAAAATATAGAGTTAGTAGAAATGATTACCATTAAGTTGTTGAGGGCGGAAAATGGAGCAGCTTTTGTGAAGGGAGTAAGCGGTTTGGGTGGTTTACGGTGATAAAGGTGTGAGCTTTAATGGTGGAGGCTACGGAGTTTTTGAGAGAAAAAAGAGGAAGAAGGAGAGTTAGGTGGGAAAGAGAGGGAAAAGTGGTGAAAATTTTGATTATTAGGAGTAAATATGAGTTAAGATGGTGATAATTGGTGAAAAACTCGAGTGGGGGCCACACAAGGGGAAGACTAAGCAACCACATTGCTGACCACGAACTTCCTAACACGGGCGACCGTGTCAGGCTTCTGGCCATCCACTCCCATGATTCAGTAGGGGTGACACGGGCCATGTCAGCCTATTGGAAAACTCAACTTCGCTCCTTTTGGTTATACCCTAACACATGTCGTGTCAGCTGACACTAGCACCCGTGTCAGACCCCTGTTTTTTCATATTTTTGTCGTTTTCGACCTATTTCTCCTTTTTCTCTTGGCACACTAAATTCTGTTGATTGAGTTCAAACATTTCTTTCCTTCCTACGGGATCACTGCGTGAACCTACAAGAAACTAAAACACACCAAAACAACAGAAATTGTTAGAAATAAAAAATATGGGTTGCCTCCCACGAAGCGTTTCGTTTAACATCGCACGACTCGACAATCGTCCATCTTATCCTCTAAGATGAACATTGTCTATCAACCCACTCTCTTGCCCTTTGTAATAATGCTTCAATCTTTGTCCGTTCACTTTAAATGTGTCCCAGTTAGTTTGATTTTTTAGTTTTATCGCTCCATGGGGCAACACTCTGTGAACCAAAAATGGACAGGACCATCTGGACTTCAATTTTCTCGGGATCTTCTGATCATGCCATTTTTTTGTATGATCTTTATAAAGTTTGGCATTCTCATAAGCTTGATTCCTAAATTTTTCTAGCTCATGGAGGTGAAGAATTTGGGATTCACCAACTTTGACAAGATCATAATTCAAGAAATTGGAAGCCCAAAATGCTTTATGCTCTAACTCGAGCGGCAAGTGACAAGCTTTACCATACACTAACTGATAGCGGACATACCTATAGGAGTTTTGAATGTTGTTATGTATGCCCACAGTGCATCTTTTAGCTTCATTGCCCAGTCTTTTCGAGATGCGCAAACAATATTTTCAAGGATTTGCTTTATCTGCCTATTAGACACTTCAACCTGGCCACTCGTTTGAGGATGATACAGGGTGGAAATCTTGTGCTCAATATTGTACTTCTTTATCAGATTTTCCATCAGTTTATTTAAGAAATGGGTACCTTCATCACTAATAAGTGCTCTCGGCATTCCAAATCTTGAGAAAATATTGTTCTTCAGAAAAGTCACTATAACTCTGGAATCATTAGTGGGCAATGCCACCGCTTCCACCCACTTTGACACATAATTCACTGCTACCAAGATGTAATTCTTTCCAAATGAGGGTGGAGACGGTCCCATGAAGTCTATTCCCCACACATAATACAATTCCACCTCTAGCATGGCGTTCTGCGGCATCTGATTCCTCTCAGAAATACCGATGCTGGAAAATACTCATTCAAGAAAGCCTTTTCCATCTATTCCCATGATGTAATACTGTCGGCCGGGAGAGAATAGAACCATTCTTCAGCCTCTTTAGCTAAATTGAATGGGAGCATTCTTAACTTCTTTGCTTCCTCCGTGTGACCATCAATTTTTCAAGTGTTGCTCATGGTCAAAAATCTCTGCAAATGCTTGTTTGCATCTTCATTTACCTTTCCAGTGAAATGCTTTCTTTTAAGTTAATTGATTATACTTGAGTGTAGCTAAAAATTAGGCACATTCACCGGTTGGTTGACAAGTGTTAATCTACCAGTCGGTACATTTGCGCCTCTGTAGTCACCCAACAGTCTTTCTGGTGGTGGTGGGTTCTCCCCCATTGTTTCGATCTCTCTCTCCGACTCTTAATTTGAACATGAATGAATGGAAGGTTGTTCTTCTTCTGATTCCAGTCTTGCTAATCTAGCTTGTCTGAGTCTTACACACAAAGTTCTTTCGATTTCTGCGTCAAAAGGAAAATCAACTGAGGTCTTACCTCGCATAAAAATATCAGACACAAATTAGTTGATAATGATCGAAATAAATAACTAAAAGAACAGAAATTAAATTTTAGTTGCAGAGCAACAAAATTTAATTGAACTAAATTTAAACTTTATATTTGGCAGTCCCTGGAAACGGCGCCAAAAACTTGATCAAGAAAATAGCAAGTGTACTATTTTGCCGATGTGGTAATAATAAGGAAATTTCCCAAATATCCATCTCGAGGACTGCGTAGGAATATAAGTTTAAATCGTGATTCAATTAAACAAAAATAGGAGTTTTGGTTTGGAATAAATCCACACTATAATAAAATTAAGCAGAATGTAAAATACAGGTTTTACACAAATATGAGAATTATGCCAGGGTACGGTGTGTGATTTTTTCCCTATAATGACCTTGAATTTAGATCTCCTCAACACGTTCATATATTCAATTACCAGATCTTAGTGTTGTTTCCTCCTAAAACCTTATAGTGAAACCTTTGGTCATTCATCCTAATATCTAAGTCCTTAGGGAATTATGATGAAACCAAGCTTTTGTTTTAAGAAGATATATCTGGTAACTAAAGGGTATCCCTAGCCCTAGGTGATATCTACTAAAGTTTAATCGTACAAAAACCTTAACAATTGTGATCCCGCAAATTGTTAACCGTAGAACAATCCTTATTTGTCCGATAACGAAAGCGTTAGAAACATTGCACAGTTAAGTTGAGTAATAAAAGATAAAATTGAGGGAATTAGGAATTCAAAGTCATTACATGATCAAATCAGGGACACCCCCTAGCATTGGGGGTTTAGCCGCTCATAATATTCAAAAAAATACAATATTCAAATTAGTCATTACAAGATATGTGGATTTTGTTGATCTTCAATCGCAATCACTCTTGAAGGATCTCCTTTCTCTGAAACCCTTGACAGTACCAATCTTAATCGTCAAATTCCTTTGTCATGCAAAAAGTCCCATCTCTTTTCCCCCAAAAGTCATCTAAATAGTCACTGATCGATTAACAGATGTCGCAAATATCCAAAACGCCCTATGGAGTCATAAACTCTAAAAATCAAAGAAAATCAAAAGATGAGGCGTCCAAGCCAACACGGGCCATGTCAGGAAACACGGACGGCCGTGTTGGCTCATTGTTTCTCTGTTCCAATAATACAAGTGCCAAGCTTGCTGACACGGGCACCCATGTTAGCCCATTATTTTTCTTCCCAACTTCTGATTTTATCCTTCTCCTGACACGGTCCGTGTTAGGTGACACGGGTGGCCGTGTCAGGGTCACTGTATCTTCCAAAAATCCTTCTCCACGAGTCCGGAACGCCTAATTTCCTTGACGAGTCTTTGGGATTTTTTGCTTGAATATGAAAACCAATAGAACTACCAAAAGAAAGCATAAAACATAATAAACTGACATGAACTAAAAATAATAACAAAATGAGAATGGAAATGCGAACATAAAACTTACTTGACAAAATAATAATAAAAAGATAAAATAAAGTGTTACCGATTTCACGGATTCATGCAGAATAAGTGTCAGAAAACTAGTAGAGTTGGTGACCGATCATGTGCCCATGTTTACCATAATGATAACATCTTCTATTGGAGCTCTTGAAATTCTTATAATGAGGATAAGCATGTCGAGCACAATGTTAGAGCATACGGCCCTTCTTGTTCATAAGGTTGTAGTTAAACTCTATTGCTACTGAAATTCTAAACTTTTTTTCTTGTATTTGGATTTCTTCTAGTAATTCAGCATCGGTCTTCAACCTTAACTTCTTTTATTCTTACACATTTTCTTCTAACATGTTAGAGCCTTTATTAAATCTCTCACCATTTTTTATGATGTCCTCAAGTTTGGATGTTAATACTGAAATTTCTTATTTTAGACATGTGATGATAGTAGCAAGTTGTTCTTTATCTTGATGAAGAACACTTATTATTTTCTTTTGTCTTTCTAAATCAATGCAACACTTAGTGATCAAAAGCCTAAAAGAGACAGTTATCTCTTCGCCATATATGTCTTCATCACAAGACTCGCCCTCAAAATCATGCTTACCAATGTAAGCGATTACTTTGTTGGTATTTTCTTCATCACTATCATTGTCATATTCAGACCAGGTGATTGATAATCCCAACTCCTGTTTCCTCAAGAAGGTAGGACATTCAGTTTTAAGGTGAGCATACCCTTCACACTCAAAGCATTGAATTGCTTTGCCTGTGTTGATGTCTGACCCTTTGTCTTTGTCATTTGTCTTCCACTTCATGTCTGTGTTCTTCAAGGAGATGCTGAACTTTTTTCCCAAGAAGAATTATAACATCTGTCTGACTTTCTTCTTTATCACTATGGCTTCCTTTAGAATTGGAGACAAATGTTATACCTTTGGTCTTCTTCTCTGATCTATCAATGATGGACATCTCAAAGGTTTGTAAGGAGCCAATGAGTTCATGAACCTTTATACTGCCCAAGTCCTTAGTTTCTTCAATAACAATCACTTTCATATTAAACCTCTTAGGTAATGATCTGAGAATTTTTCTAGCAAGCTTTTCTTCAGACATATTTTCACCTAAGTCAAAGGAAGTGTTGGAAATATCACACAATATGATATGGAATTAATAGATAGATTCATTTTCGTTCATCCTCGGATTCTCAAGCTTAGTGGTAAGTAGTTGCAACTTTGACATACAAACTTTAGAGGTGTCTTCATGAGCGGTTTTGAGAATCTCCCATGTTTCTTTAGCTACTAAACATGTGTTGATCAACCTGAACATGTTCTTGTCCACACCATTGAAGACAACATTCAAAGCTTTGGAACTTCCAAGAGCTTCCTCATCTTCAACATCAGTCCATTTAGCCTTTGGTTTTAAGCTCATAGTTCTATCTTTAGAAGTGATCATTGGATGTTTCCAACAAGATATTTGATTTATTAGATATTTGATTTGTTCATTGAATATCTCCAATCAGATATGATTTGTTTCAATTTAAATTCAAATTTAAATCTTCATTTAAATTCGGATTAATCTCCATCCAACTGTCAAACAAGTCACCTAATCATATTGCTAAGTCAATTAGCAATAAAATATAACTGAATCTTCTCCATATATTCATCCAAAAATGCAACATTATGGCGCCTGTTGAGCAAGGTCCATATGTCGTACCAACATGTTAGGCCACATGCTGGAGCGGCATGCCCATCATGTGTCCTTTTTACAGCTTAAGCAAGTTAGACCAATCTTGAATACTTAGACACTTCTCCATGTTGTTGTTTTGCTAAATGCGGCCAATCTAAAGAGGCAATCCAATAGGAACTACAACATCCATGTGGACGTGTGCATGGGTTGGGTCAACCCACAAAAGTCGGTCAAACCCCAAAAAAAATCCAAAAAGTGGGTTGGGTCGGATAATCTGATGGATATGAGTTTAAAAACTAAAAAACCATTAAAAAAATTGGGTTTTAGGTAAAACTGGATCCAAACACAAAAAACCCAATTACCCACTAATCAAATATTTATTATTACAATTTTAATGATTTTGATGAATATTAAATTAGTTGTTGCAATTTTTAGTCTCTTGAACATTTACTATTTTAGTGAGCCATGACTTTAACTAATTTTGGATGTTTCACTATTTAGTTATTATAATGTTAATATAATTTTATGTCGTGTAACTTTAGTTTGTTGCAAGTATTTTATGATAATTTTATTAGTTGATGTTATAATTTATTATTTTATAATGAAAAAAATAGTAAAAATAGGTTACCAATATTTAATCATTTATTATTTTATAATGTAATCATTTGTGAAAAAAATATAATGACTCGTCATTTAATCATTTAATATTAATAAAACACAAAAAATATTTTGACAACCCACAATCCAATCTAATTCAACCCAAAAATTAATAGATTGTCCAAATCAACTCAATTCATTAGTACAAGGTGATTATTTTATCTGACCAAATCAATTCATTAGTATAAGGTGATTATTTTATCTCACACAAATTAAAATATCCTATATAGATTGAATATCAAATTTGATCATACTCAATCTAAATCTACTCAAGTACACCTTTATAAAATAAAAACATATAAATGTTCCTAAGTTCCAACTATATTGTAAAGGTGGCAAAGTTATCCTCTTTTATCTCATATTTACTTTTCACCGTTTAATACCTTTATTTAATTCACTTTAATGACAAATTATAATATTTCTTTTCATAAACTTCTTCCTTTTTAACTTTTTTATTAATAGATTTTCTTTTATTATTTGTGCAACTTGAATTAATTTACCTGTATCATTCAGTACTATTCTATACTATATTAATGACACACTCTTCAACTATTTTTATCTGATTAAACCATAACATCTCTAATTTTAACATTTTTGTTGAACTAATTATTCCCGCAATTCTCCACCTCGTTCATAATTTGAAATATTCAAATTTTGGACGAATATGGAATAATGTTTAGCAAGTTCAAGCAGTGTTGAAATTTGCTACCTGATACAACCTTGGTTAACATGTCAGCTGGGTTATCATCAGTATGTACCTTCGTAAGAGAAATATGTCTTTCCTCTACGACATCCCGTACAAAATGATACCTTACATCAATATGCTTGGTCCGAGCATGATGAACCTGATTCTTAGCCAAATGGAGCGCACTTTGACTATCATAACTCAGTTTTACACATTCTTGTTTCATACCCAAATCATCTAGAAGACACCTTAGCCACAATGTTTCCTTAACTCCTTCTGCTATTGCCATATATTCAGCTTCTGTAGTAGAGAGTGCCACTGTAGACTGTAACATCGATCTCCAACTAACTGGTGCACTGTGTATTTGAAATACATAACCAGTAGTAGATCGCTGTCTATCTAGATCACTAGCATAATCTGAATCAACGAAGCCACTTATTTGACATGTATCTCCACCAAAACACAATCTGGTGTTAATGGTACCTTTCAAGTACCTCAAAATCCACTTCACCGCTTCCCAATGTGCCTTTCCCGGATTCGCCATGAACCTGATGACAACACTTACCGCTTGTGAAATATCTGGACGTGTACACACCATAGCGTACATCAAACTGCCAACTGCACTAGCATAAGGTACATTTTCCATGTTTGCCTTATCTTCTGCTGTAGTGGGAGACTGATTTCCAGAAAGCCTAAAATATGGAGATAATGGAGTAACCACCGACTTAGCACCTTTCATTCTGAACCTTTCAACAACCCGCTCTAGATAGCCTTTTTGACTCAAGAACAATTTTTGGTTTGTCCGCTCTCTTCTAATCTCCATACCCAGTATTTTCTTCGCAGCGCCCAAGTCTTTTGTCTCAAACTCTTTACCAAGTTTAGACTTCAACTTATCTATCTCCACCTTGCTTTTGGAAGCAATAAGCATGTCATCGACATACAATAATAGATAGATATAATCACCTCCAAGAAGCTTCTGAATATAGACACAATTGTCATAACTACTTCTATGGAAGCCTTGTTTTATCATAAAAGAATCAAATCTCTTGTACCACTGTCTAGGAGATTGTTTCAACCCATAAAGTGATTTCCTCAAGCGACATACATGACTCTCTTTACCTTCAACCTTGTATCCCTTAGGTTGATCCATATAGATTTCCTCATCTAAGTCTCCATGCAAGAAAGTTGTCTTCACGTCTAGTTGTTCCAGCTCAAGATCACCTTGAGCTACTAAACTTAATAGCACCCGGATAGAAGTATGTTTCACCACCGGAGAAAATATCTCATTGTAATCAACTCCTTCCTTTTGTGCAAACCCCTTGGCCACTAGTCTAGCCTTATATCTTGTGTCGCACGACTTAGTATGATCTTCTTTTCTTTTATACACCCACTTACAACCGATAGCAGTTGTCATACGGTGAACTGACTTAGGGTGTTTTGCTTTTAATCGCAATGTCGCGGATAGCAAGAGTCGCCACCGACTTTTCTTTTATCCAATAAGGAAAGGTGGAAAAGAACAGGAAAGACCTTAATTAGATTTTGGGTTTGGGAGGTACATTATACAAAGGGAAGGTGTTAGCACCCTTTGTATCCATGGTTATCCATGGGCTCTTAATTGCTTGATCACTTATGTTTGTCTGGAAAAAGTGGTTGTGCATTGTTTAGAAAGTGTTTTGAAAAGAGAATTTAACTTTGTAATGATTCTTGTATGAATGTATACAAAGTGGTTATCTCGTTTAGTTTTGAAAGTTGTTTAGAAAAATATAACTCGGTAATGATTCTAGCATGAATGTATACCAAGTGGTGATTTTCTAAAAGATGTTTTGAAAAGGTGTGAGGTGTGAAAAGTATTTCGATTTGTGAGTAAGCAATTAAGAGTTATACCTACCCAAGGTCTAGATGGGCATTTCCTATCCTTGTGAGGGTAAAACCGTCCTTATTATTGAGAAATAAGTAGTTTTATCCTTTGGATGTAAAAGGGTCATCGTAGGGTCATCGATTGGTCATTGAAAGCAACGGTTGTAAGGATACCTTAGCATTCGAAGGGACTATCATCATTTAACCGTAGGCTACACCGAAGGGTCATCGAGGGACAAAGGCAACATTCGAGGGACTATGATGATTTAACCGAAGGGTCTTTGCTAAGTGCATCCCCACATTCGCGGGACATGACCATAATACCGTAATATCGTAGGGTAACAAAGAGAGGTCCAAGATCGCATATTTAAAGGCAAAGTTTTACAATTAATTAGATAGCCATAATCGATTAAGTAATTAGGTCCACATTAAAATCAATGAAATCAATACAATAAAATCAGCTAGATATTTAGGAGGTGTCTCCACATTAAAATTAAGTAATTCAGAATCCATCTCCATAAGGGTATCCCACAAATAAAGTGGAATACGTAGCCGGCCGTTTCTTCGGGAATGTGTAAGCCTTTACACAATTCAGCACACGGGTTAGAACATCGAGATAAAGTACAATTGAAAATTGCACCATAAAATAAACACAACAGTCATAAAGTCAGGCCAAATAATGCAGAATTATAATAAATCTTGATTAGATAAACATAAGGCAGAACAGAAAAGAAACAACACAGCCACTGTCCCGTTCGCTCCTGCTTCGCCTAGCGAAGGCTTAGCGAGTGTTCGCTACAGGCTCGCTTAGCGATGTGCTAGCGAGCTGCTACGGGTTTTGAGTTTGATAGCAGTATGATCTCCGACACCCTGAACTTTATGGCATTTAATTACAGGAATAGCATGGACAAACATTCAGGATATTCAGGCATACTTAAATTCACATGTGAAATCAAATTACATATCCGAAAATTTAATCACGATGCCTTATGTATGTAGCGATTACCGATTAAAAGCATAAAACAGTAGTGATGCGCAAACCTGTTTGCAATGGAATTGCAGCTTCGGATCGGCAAATCGGGTCGAATTGGGCGGAGGCAACCTTGGTGCGGATGAGCGGCCTTCAGGGTTTCTTTACTCAGAATTCTCTGAGTTAGTCTCCAGGGTTTCTATGCCAGGGTTTCTGTCCGTCTTCCTCTGTCCCCGTCCGTCTTCGTCTGTTTTCGTTCTCCTTTTTCTGACTGAAGCTTGGCTATTTATAATGCTCTTGTTGTGACCTAATGGGCTCAGAATGAAGCCCAAAAATTCTGATATTCGCAAGCTTCGCTAGGCGAGCGTGTAGCGAAGGGTTCGCTAGGCGAAGGAGTTGCTCGCCTAGCGAGCATGCCAGTTTGGGCCATTTTCTGGATTGGGCCACTTGTGAGCTGGGCTTTTATTCCTTTGAGATCAGTGTCTTGAACAATAAGTGAGAGTGCCTTGAAAAATGTCTTATAATATTAGCGGGTAAATTTTGGGGTATGACAGCTGCCCCTGTTCAATATTCTTGAACCGAGAGAGTTAGGATGGCATGTATGCCATTCGTGGTCTGGAGGTGGAAGATTATTGAACACTAGAATGCCCCAAAAATTTGCACTTGTCAATTAGTCTTGATGGAGATGGGCTTAAGGATGCCATCCAGGAAGTTTGATGATGAGAGCTTCAGATTGTGTCGTACGTTAGACGATATCTGAAGACATGGGTGTCATACCGGGTCATACGCTAGACCGTATAGTGAGTCCTCCATTATGCTGTCGACTTCGCTGGGGAGTCAGAGTGCGTTATACGCTGCTGGGGATAAAGGATCAGAATGGATCATACGCTAGACCGTATCTGAATACCAGAGTGAGTTGTTCATTAGGCGGATGACTTCATTGGGGATGAGAGATCAGAATGGATCATACACTAGATCGTATCTGAGTTGCAGAATAACCCGTCCGTTAGGCTGTTTCTGATGACGAAAGGGGTAGTCATATGCTAGACTACACTTCAGAAATGTACCGTACGCTAGGTAGCATCTGAGGGAATGAACATCCAAACGGGTCGTACGCTAGACCGTCTCTGAGCAGAATGAGCCGTCCGTTAGACTGAATCTGATTACGAAAAGGGGGTAGTCACACGCTAGACTACACTTCAGAAATGTACCGTACACTAGGTAGCATCTGAGGACTTGAAGGTCTAACTGGGTCGTATGTTAGACCGTATTGGAGTTGTTGAAGGTCAGAATGGATCATACGTTAGATCGCATCTGAGTTGAATGAGTCATATGTTGAGCTGAATCAGAATGAACCGTACGCTAGGCTATATCCGATAGTATTTGTATATGTTGTATTTGCAATAAATGTCGGGGATGGGCTTATAGATGCCATCGTTAGGAGGATGTCAGGATGAATGTTGACATGGAGTATATCTGAAAGATGTATTTGAATCTTGAATGCAATCGATGAAGATATCCGTCTGAATGGATCTTTACTTTGACTGTATCAGGAGGATAATTAACCTGAAAAATAAAGTTAGCTTCATGCCATGTCATGATGCGTGAGATGTTTTATGCCTATGAAAATAAATGCGAACAATGTATGCATGCGTATGTTGTGAAATGGTGTAATGAATGAATTATGCGTCTGAAATAAATGCGAACATTGTATGCATGTATGTAATGAATGCACTATGCGTCTGAAACGTTCTTCCAGGGGACTCTACTGGGGAAATAAATCTCAGTCTTCTGGTCGGAGATATTTGTATTGATGATCCTTTCTTAGCTGGGATACTTGATTTCTGTCTGACGATGGAAACACTCAACAGAGCCTGGCTGGGGATGGAAGAGATGACCAATCTGTCTGGTGATGCCAACCTCTTCTAGGAAATAGCTGGTTTTTGTTGGGGAATAGAACTAGCAACGGGATTCATCGGAAAGCATGGTTAGACCTTATCCACGATCCTGAAGTCTTTTAGTAACTGCCATTGCTATTTTATGCATGTATTTTGAAAAAACATTGATTATATTCAAATGCATATATCAATTCAAGTTAAATCAATGGACGTTTACGCAAACAAGACAGAGAAAGTAAAACAAAAGCATCTTTTTGGAAATGAAATTGTATTGATTTTGAAAGAGGGCCTATAAACAGGCAATTTGTGTACGGGGAGACAGAAATCCTAGTAAGAGGAGATTGTCAAGAAAACGAAGAAAAAGCTATGAAGAAAAAGTCCTATTGATTTTAATTCCACTACTGTCATTATGTCTTCAAGCCTCTCATCTCCTGCTGTCGGATAAAAGTGATTGGCTTGTTCAGTCCCTTTGACTTGGGTGAAGCTGACCGAGAACGGGACATAGTCATACGCTTTAAATCCCTAATTTTTGCTTGGACCACCTTTTCAGGTTTTCAGTCCACCAGGATACCCCTTTTTGCCCAAGCCGCCTTTTCAGGTTTTCGACTTGCCGGGTGTACATGCGTAGTATTTTTTAACTATGTCCGTGTTCACGGGATGCAGGGGCTCTTCGTCATCCACTGTAGCAAGCATCATGGCTCCACCAGAGAATACCTTCTTAACTACAAATGGCCCTTCGTATATGGGAGTCCATTTGCCTCTAGAATCACCTTGTGGTAGAATGATATGCTTTATTACCAAGTCGCCACTTCGGAATTATGGTGTTTTATTTTGAACTACGTGCAGAGTTCAGTAATCATCTTGTTGTTCAAATTAGCACCATTATCAGTGATAGCTCTTTCAGGAGACAGCAGGTTTCTCAAATGTGTATTTGATAAGATCCATCTTAGAAATCAATAAAGCGGTATGATTCAACATATACTGTCTTAGTCGGCGAGCAGCCCAAGCCAAAGCATAGCAAGCTTTCTCGAGCTGTGAGTATCTTGTTTCACAGCTGGTACCTTTTGCTAAGGTAGTATATGGCATGTTCTTTTCGACCAGACTCGTCATGTTGCCCCAGCACACCCTATTGGATTTTCTAACACGGTCGAATACATGATTAGAGGTCTTCCTTCAACAGGTGATAGGAGATACTTCTTGATTTTGTCAAAAAGCTTCCTGACATTCATCATCTCTTGACTATTCTCAGTAATTTGAAGATGGGTTTGCAAGTAGCAGTCACATGGGAGATAAATCGGGCGATGTGGTCCAGATTCACAATTTCGATCGATGCCTCATGCGACTGAATAGTCCTTTCTTCTTGCAGTAGTCTGGCAAGTTCTCAGGTACTTCACAATCTTCCTCACTTCCATCCCCGACCTAGTAGATCGGATTTTCAAAGTCATAATGAACAGTAGCAGAGTTATTACCAACAGGATCCAGAGTGGATATGGATCGGAAAATTGTTACGTGAGTGTGTGCAAGAAAACATAGCTTATTTGAAAGATGACAGGAAAGATAAAGAGCGCAATATTTGAATGCAAAAAGGTCCATTGATTTTTTGAATGTGAATATGCTTATAAAAATGACAAAACCTTTAACAAAATTTAATACATTAAAATAAGCAATAACAATTACTCCTAACTAAAGGAAATCAGAATAGTGTCTTCAGCCTTCCAATTATTGAGTTCGTCACCAATTGTTAGGAAAATCCAACTATCCAAGTCACAATCGTTATCAGCATCTTCCACAGCATTGACAGTCTCGTCATGGTTAGGCAGAGGGGCAATGATGTCATTAGGAGTCTCCGGAGACTCAGAGGTGGCCGCCTGTATCTTTCCACTTCGAACGCCGCTTTCAACATGTTCACCTGTTAATATAAGCTCAGTGAAACCCAATGAGGAACTCCTCAATAGATGGCTGTAGAATGGGCCAGTCAGTGTGCTCATGAACATGTCCACTAACTCTCTGTCAGTCAGAGGAGGTTTGACTCTGCCAGCCAAATCTCTCCATTTTTGAGCATATTCTTTGAAGCTTTCTTTAGATCCCATAGTCATATTCTGCAACTGTAACCGAGTAGGTGCTAATTCAGAATTATACTGGTAATGCTTGTAGAAAGTTGTCGCTAAGTCAGTCCAGGTGTGAATGTCAGAGCTCTCGAGCTGATAGTACCATTCTAACTGTGTGCCAGACAGACTCTCTTGGAAGAAATGGATCCATAGTTTCCTATTAGTGGTACACGGCTGAATCTTTCTCACATAAGCTCTCAGATGCATCTGAGGACAAGATGCCCCATCGTATATAGTGAAAGTGGGGATCTTGAATTTGCGAGGAATGACCACATCAGAGACCAGACCTAAGCTTTCGAAACCCAGACTGGGCGCCTTATGACTCTCCATAGCCAGCATGCGTTCTTCCAACAACTTATACTTATCCTCCTTTGGAGAGTACTGTTCATCTTCATAATCTTCATCGTCGTCCTCCTGGTTGAGGGGGTCAGCATTCTCATCTTCCGAATCATTTTCCGTCTCTTCTTCTTGATCCTTCGGAATTCTAATCTTGACTCCTGCAGCCTGTCCCTTAAGCCTTCTTCCCGGGTTAATGTAACTCACAGGTTTCTTGTCCTTTTTCTTCTCGAGCAAGAGAGCCTTCAGTTCCTCCTGCCCCTTGGATAAGCTCAGCATCATCTCCTGGAGTTGAGCATTCTGAGCATGGAGATCTTTGACAGTTTGTTCGAGGTCCATTTTTCTGTTTGGAGGAAAACCGTGAGAACATTGATCCCTTTAGAGTACCTGTTATGCAATATGATGTTATGCTATGCCATGTATGAAATATTTTCCATGTTTTAAAGTCCTTGAAATGGTTAGTACAATGCCATGATGTCATGATGTTATGATGTTATGATGTTATGATGTTATAAGGTTATGTAAATAACAAGCACAAGCAAGTCACACAATCATCATTCCTAAGTTTTAAGGCTTGCATGAGTTCCATAGGTAAGTACCCTCCCCATTGAAGTTTGGTTGGTTCAACCTGTCCTAGAATAGTAACCGGGTTCTAGAAGGATCTCAAATCATCGACCTTCCTTTAAGTCCACTTCAGTGCAACACCAAGTGGTTGACCGAAGCTTCCCTAAAGTCCAATCTCAAAGAGTGTAGTATCGAGTCTCAACCAACCTTAGTCGGAACCGAAGCCAGTTATCTCACTACTTTCTAATGGCTAGGATGAGTCAATTAGGGTTCTAAAGGTCTGGTTAATGCTTTGATGACACCACGCGGGAGCCAAATTTTTCCTCAAGTAAACATGAGGAACATCAGGACATCCAAAGTGTCACATTAACCGTAGCCATCATTTTGACCATTCCAGTATACGCCGGATAGTCGCGATGATCTTTTGCTACTTACCTAAGGTACACTAGATCCGGGTGTAGGATCTTTCACTCAAGCATAAAATACCCAAGCAATCCCTTAAAAGTAAATCAGACAATAAGTGATCTTGTTTTTTAAGGTAACCTCTCTTTTTAAGGGTCCCCAGCAGAGTCGCCAGTTCTGTCATACGGTGAACTGACTTAGGGTGTTTTGCTTTTAATCGCAATGTCGCGGATAGCAAGAGTCGCCACCGACTTTTCTTTTATCCAATAAGGAAAGGTGGAAAAGAACAGGAAAGACCTTAATTAGATTTTGGGTTCGGGAGGTACATTATACAAAGGGAAGGTGTTAGCACCCTTTGTATCCATGGTTATCCATGGACTCTTAATTGCTTGATCACTTATGTTTGTCTGGAAAAAGTGGTTGTGCATTGTTTAGAAAGTGTTTTGAAAAGAGAATTTAACTTTGTAATGATTCTTGTATGAATGTATACAAAGTGGTTATCTCGTTTAGTTTTGAAAGTTGTTTAGAAAAATATAACTCGGTAATGATTCTAGCATGAATGTATACCAAGTGGTGATTTTCTAAAAGATGTTTTGAAAAGGTGTGAGGTGTGAAAAGTATTTCGATTTGTGAGTAAGCAATTAAGAGTTATACCTACCCAAGGTCTTGATGGGCATTTCCTATCCTTGTGAGGGTAAAACCGTCCTTATTATTGAGAAATAAGTAGTTTTATCCTTTGGATGTAAAAGGGTCATCGTAGGGTCATCGATTGGTCATTGAAAGCAACGGTTGTAAGGATACCTTAGCATTCGAAGGGACTATCATCATTTAACCGTAGGCTACACCGAAGGGTCATCGAGGGACAAAGGCAACATTCGAGGGACTATGATGATTTAACCGAAGGGTTTTTGCTAAGTGCATCCCCACATTCGCGGGACATGACCATAATACCGTAATATCGTAGGGTAACAAAGAGAGGTCCAAGATCGCATATTTAAAGGCAAAGTTTTACAATTAATTAGATAGCCGTAATCGATTAAGTAATTAGGTCCACATTAAAATCGAAGAAATCAATACATTAAAATCAGCTAGATAATTTAGGAGGTGTCTCCACATTAAAATTAAGTAATTCAGAATCCATCTCCATAAGGGTATCCCACAAATAAAGTGGAATACGTAGCCGGCCGTTTCTTCGGGAATGTGTAAGCCTTTACACAATTCAGCACACGGGTTAGAACATCGAGATAAAGTACAATCGAAAATTGCACCACAAAATAAACACAACAGTCATAAAGTCAGGCCAAATAATGCAGAGTTATAATAAATCTTGATTAGATAAACATAAGGCAGAACAGAAAAGAAACAACACAGCCACTGTCCCGTTCGCTCCTGCTTCGCCTAGCGAAGGCTTAGCGAGTGTTCGCTACAGGCTCGCTTAGCGATGTGCTAGCGAGCTGCTACGGGTTTTGAGTTTGATAGCAGCATGATCTCCGACACCCTGAACTTTATGGCATTTAATTACAGGAATAGCATGGACAAACATTCAGGATATTCAGGCATACTTAAATTCACATGTGAAATCAAATTACATATCCGAAAATTTAATCACGATGCCTTATGTATGTAGCGATTACCGATTAAAAGCATAAAACAGTAGTGATGCGCAAACCTGTTTGCAATGGAATTGCAGCTTCGGATCGGCAAATCGGGTCGAATTGGGCGGAGGCAACCTTGGTGCGGATGAGCGGCCTTCAGGGTTTCTTTACTCGGAATTCTCTGAGTTAGTCTCCAGGGTTTCTATGCCAGGGTTTCTGTCCGTCTTCCTCTGTCCCCGTCCGTCTTCGTCTGTTTTCGTTCTCCTTTTTCTGACTGAAACTTGGCTATTTATAATGCTCTTGTTGTGACCTAATGGGCTCAGAATGAAGCCCAAAAATTCTGATATTCGCAAGCTTCGCTAGGCGAGCGTGTAGCGAAGGGTTCGCTAGGCGAAGGAGTTGCTCGCCTAGCGAGCATGCCAGTTTGGGCCATTTTCTGGATTGGGTCACTTGTGAGCTGGGCTTTTATTCCTTTGAGATCAGTGTCTTGATCAATAAGTGAGAGTGCCTTGAAAAATGTCTTATAATATTAGCGGGTAAATTTTGGGGTATGACAGCAGTCTTTCCCACGGGCAATGGGACTACCTCCCATGTCTTATTCTTATGAAGAGTTTGCATCTCTTCCTCCATAGCAACCAACCAACTCTCTCTATCTTTGTCTTTAATAGCTTGCTTGAAGGTGATCGGCTCATCATCTTCAACTGAGAGTGCATATTCCACCAAGTTTACCTGCCCATAATGCCTTAGAGGTTTATCTGACCCAAACTTCTGAACTATTTTATAATTTCTCTTTGGCCTAGTGGTTTCCAAAGATTCCTGTTGTTGTTGTTGTAACACATGTGTATTTTCTTGCTGAACCTCCTCATGATCATGTTCATCCTCTTCCTCGTCTTCACTGGCGATAGGATTCTCCACTTGACCACGACTAGAATCTGGTTGGTCTTCAGATTCTATCTCAATAACTTGATTCAATATTTTAACATCACCATCGTTAGGCACCATAGATTTTTCATCAAATGTGACATCCCTGCTTATCACAAACTTAGAATCTTCTACACTCCAAAGGCGATAGCCTTTGACCCCTTTTGCATATCCTAGAAAGATAGCTTTCTTGGCTCTATTATCAAGTTTGTTATCCTTGACGTGATAATAGGTTGTGCATCCGAAATTTTTCAGTCTTTCATAATCAGCATGTTCACCTGACCATACCCTATAGGGCGTGTCTCCACCTAAACTGGAATGTGGGGATCTGTTTACTACATAACAAGCTGTAGCAACCGATTCCGTCCACCATTCTCGACCTAACCCAGAATTAGAGCGCATACACCTTGCTTTCTCAAGAAGTGTACGGTTCAGTCTTTCTGCGACTCCATTCTGTTGTGGTGTGCCTCTGACCGTCCAGTGTCTAACAGTGCCTTCCTGATCACAAAACCTCTTGAAAGCTCCATCCGTATACTCTGTACCATTATCCGATCGCAGAGTTTTCAGCTTTTTACCTGTTCTGTTCTCAACCATTGCTTTCCAACACTTGAAAATATCAAATACCTCATTCTTATGCTTAAGAAAATAAATCCAAGCATACCTTGAATGATCATCAACATATGTAACAAAGTACCTGGAACCACCCTTAGAAGTAACTAGAGTCGGACCCCAAACATCAGTATGCACGTAGTCTAGTATTCCCTTGCTTTTATGCTTGCTTGTAGAAAACCGCAACCTATGTGCTTTTCCATACACACAATGTTCACAAAATTCCATGCATGGCTTTTCCACGTTCTTCAGCAAACCTTTCTCACCAAGCAGTGATAGACCCTTTTCAGACATATGCCCAAGGCGCATGTGCCACATCCTCGTACATTTAGTCTGGTCTTTACTTTTATTGATTCCAACTGCCAAATCACTCGTGACAGTTTCCGCCATAAGAGGATAAAGATTCCTGTGACGAACACCCTTCATCACAACCAACGAACCACGAACAACCTTTAAGACTCCATTTTCCAAGATTATTTTGCAACCATTTTCCTCTAGTACACCAAGATAAATAAGGTTTTTTCGCAAATTAGGGACATGTCTCACGTTCCTCAAAGTCCTTACCGCTCCATCATGCATCTTGATTCGTATTGTACCATACCCCATAATTCTACAGGCATGATTATTCCCCATTAAAACTGTACCACCATCTGTATTTTGGTAGGTAGTAAACCACTTCCTATTTGGGCACATATGGTGTGAAGCTCCTGAATCAAGCATCCATCTTCTGGAGATATCATGGACTTGCTCTGAAATCGAGAAGCAATCATCCTCGCCATTTGAGACATAACTCGCCTCCTGCAAATCTTGTTGTTTACCTCTTGAGTTATTTTCGTTGTTGGTATAATTTTAAAATAATACCCTCTTATTTGGACAATTTGCTTTAAAGTGTCCAAGCTCACCACATTTAAAGCATGTTCTTTCCGCATGAGCTCTAGATTTTGATCTAGACTTGCCGCCCCTGCCCTTAGATCTTTCATTGTTCCTTCCCCTACTAGCAAACAACCCTTGTGCCTGTTCGTTATTTTCTACACCATTACCAGACATCCCACTAGTAGCAATCTTTCGAAGATCATCCGCTAATAACAATGTTCTAGTCTCATCCATAGTTAGAGTATCACCCACAAGCATCAATGTTTGAACTAGATTTTCACACTTCTTGGTCAATGAAAGAAGCAACATAAGTGCTTGGTCTTTATCATCAATCTTCACTCCTATATCTTTCAAGTCTGATATAATCCTATCAAACTTGTTAACATAATCTCGGATTGAGGTGCCTTCCTCCATCTTGCATGTATACAATTTAGATTTTAAGTAGATCCTATTTGTTAGAGTTTTCGTCATAAAATTATTCTCTAACTTTGACCACACGGCGGCAGCCGTTGCTTCTTCGTTAACCAAGAAAGCAACATCCCTCTCAAGGCATAAGATTATCGCTGCCCGTGCTTCAAGATCTAGCTCTTCCCAATCCTCATCCTTCATACTCACATGTTTTTGTTCTTTCCCCGCTAACGCCTTATGCAACTTTTTGTGATATAAGTAGATTTTTCATCTGCATCCTCCAATAAGAAAAATCATTTTTTCCATTGAACTTCTCTATTTCATATTTCCCAACCTTGACGGTTCCACTAGTAGAAGCCATTATAGGCTTTGATGCCAATTGTTGGAGTTGTGTTTAATACAAACTAATGATTCATCTTACATAGTAATCCACATACTATAAAATGACTGAAGCATATTACAAAACACATATAAACCATGTTATTCCTATTATTGCTCCTTACTAATGTTGCATCTTGTCATAATTAGTTTTGACTAATTATTCCCACAATTATTTATTTATATATTCGTCCATGTAAAACATTTTCTAAAATAAATGCCTAAATTTTAAATCGTCTAAAATTACTACTATTACATATACATTTTTTAATACTATTTCATAAATTAAAAAATTCGTGTACATTAAAATAAAAACAACATTTTAAAAACAATTACCCCATATTCAACTCCTTCTATTTCAGCTTGTAATATATCTCCATCAACATTAAACATTCTTATATTATGTGAAACTATGATACTTCATTTATAGTGAAACTAGTACATACTTCATTGTTTTCAAAAGTACGGGTTAGGACTAATGTTCTGCCACTAGAGTTAAACTTAATGGTGATTTTCTTGCTTGCTAATTACAAACTAAAAACCATTGGATGCTAAAAAATATGATTAACAAAATCATATATCCAAATTAAATTACACCGAATTATAAAAAACTAAAACCATTCAATCACATATTATAAACAATTCAACTAACCAACTTAAGTTAAAAACTACTCCCTTCATTTTTTTAGTTTTTGTTTCATTTGCAAAGTTCAAAATTATTTCAAAATTATTTTTAGGTAATTATTACAGAAAAATAAAAAATAAAATAGATATAATAAAAAATTAAGAATAATATAGATAAAAATAAATATAATTTAAAAAGTAATAATTTTAATTAATTTTATTGATATGTGTAAAAAGTAAAAAAATACATTTAAATAGAAATGGAGGGAGTAGTTTAAACTCTTAACTGAATATTTTGAAAAACATTATTTAAAATTAAGAAAATGTATTTTTTTTAAATTCCTGAAAATAAATTTTTTCATGAAGAATTTTAAAAAATATTTTTTTTCTTATAAAGTATTATTGTTTTCAAAATTAAAAAAAAATGTTTTATGGATAAAATAATCCAAAAATAAAATAAAAATAAATTTGGATGTAAGTTTTTTTCCAAAATTAAAAAATGGAAATAAAAACAATTACAAAAACCTAATTTTGTTTTGGAAATTAAAAACATGGAAATAGTAAAAATTCTGAAGAATCTTAAAATAAAACCAAAAAAAAATTCTAAATATTTTGTTTCCGAAAATAAATAAAAAAATCCAAAAAAATATTATTTTGGAAAATAAAAAAAAATGGTTTAAAAGAATCAAAACATAAAACTAGTTTATAAATACAAACTCATTACAAATACAAACTGATTATAAACTAATTTATAAATGCAAATAAGTTTAAATTGATTTTAAACATAATTGAAAACGTTTTAAAAATTCATTATATTTTTATTGAAGTAATTATTGTAATCTCAATCAAACCATTAATGTGATTTAGTTCAATACACTTCATGAACCATGATCACACCTAATTTAAAGACCTTGATATCATTTTTGGTCTCGTATCTTAACTTCGAAATTCATTTTGGTCCCTTAATTAAAAAAAAGTCCATATTACTTCTTTGACTCTTCAAAATATTCCATATAAATCTTTTCAGTCTTATTAGTGACGGGAAAACTAAAAAATCGATCGTTAAATCCGTCACTAGTTAGACAAAATGACTAACTTTATAATATCTCATATATCCTTAAATGATCAATTGGTTATCAGTTGAGACCAACTGAGTTTCTATGTACTCTATCTCTTGTCAGTTGTAACAATTTGAGCTCCTGTATACTCCGAGTGTTATCAGTTGGAACCAATAGAGTAACAAATTGACTCTTAAGATGTCAATCCTTATTAAAAGAGACTCATCATTATAAATAAGTACAATATGGAAAATTTTGATAACATTAATAATTGGTCAATTGGGACTAGAAGATAAGAATATCACTTGAGAATATTTTGTATCATTACATAATATTATATATATATTATATACATATTCATATATATATATATATATATATATATATATATATATATATATATATATATATATATATATATATATATATATATATATATATATATATTTGTGTGGATAAGAAAGAAAGAAAAAAGATAAAGTATCGGGAAGAAGAAAAGAAAAGGAAAACGTGGGAAAGAGAAAGAAGAGAAGAAGAGGAAGGAAGGAAGAAGAAGAGAAAAGCCATGGAAACATTCATCATCTTCATCATATCATCGCCATCATCTCTAATTCTCATCATCATCTTCATAAGGTGAGTTCCATAGTTAGATTTAGTCTTGGGTGGGAGAAATTTATGTGTGGAAAACTAGGGTTTGTGTTGTTGATGTTGCTTTTATGTTGTTCTTGTTGTCTTTGATTCCCATGGTAGCATATGTATGTTGTTCTTGAATCATACTTCATAATCCCTTGATTAGTGTAGGTTCATGTTTTGGATTGATTTTCTATGAAAGTTATGTTGTGGTTGATATGGATTGTTGTATTATGTCTTGTTTCTTGAAGCTATAACTTATAATCACTTGATTTGGTGTGGGTTTATGTTAGTCTATGGTTTAGAACGATAAATGATGGAAGAAGACATGTTTAGAAATGTCATTTTTGAAAAAGTTGCATCTATCAATCGATTGACACCATGGACCAATCGATTGGTCCCTTCCATTTTAGTGAAAAATCGTGACAGAATGTTGATCCAATCGATTGGGCCATGATAACAATCGATTGGTTCCCCTGTTTTCACTCTAAAATGAGTTTCGTAACTCGAAATGAGGCTCAATCGGATGCGTTGGAAATCTAGTTAAATAATTTATTGCTTGTTAATATGGAATCATGCTTATAAGTAAATTATCACTTGCTTGCTGGTATTATACTATTATGTATGTTTACAAATTGTTTCCTTATTTCCACTATAAAATGGGAACGGTAACTGCGATAAACGTGACGTCAGACACATTAGAAAGGTAGTCCAATGCTTCATCAATTGATGAGAAGAAAAACATGTTTGTACTACAATTATTTTCTATGTTTTGGTAATGAATTTATTATGCGTATTTATGAACTATGTTGGGAAATTGTTGTTGTGTTTATTGTCTAAGTATAAGATTAAAACTTATGAGTAAGGTAAACCTAGGTGAATACTAGGTAAATGAATTAGAAAGATAACTTAAGTCATGGAATGAGTTAGATAGTGATGCTTGGATGTAATTGTACCGCACTGTGTACAACAGACAAGTAGTCACGGAAATGATATATTAACAAGCTTTGTACGGAACATGTGTGATTTATATAATGAGAATGGATCATGTTATGATATCATGAGAATTAAGTTGATATTTTTGGTGAGGAACCTTTGTTCCAAAAGTCCTATTTGTTGTTGAGAACTAATCATGTATTCAGAATTATTTGTGATTGTACACATACCATTTGAGAGGCTTATGTAAAGCGAAAAATGGGGATGTGGCACTAATGATTCGTGCCTCAATTGGGTTTGAGTCCCAGCCATAGCATACATGGGGGAAAGGTGGACACATAAATGGGTTAGAGTCACATATGATGAAAGATACCCTAAGTGGGTTAGAGGCCCATACGGGTGACGGTTGCTTGAACTCGGGATTAAGCCTCATAGAGGACCCGATATCCACCATCAAAATCGAACCATACGAGCATGCATGAACCAAGCCTGACTTAGACATAGGTCCGTTCGGGGATTGATGTTTCGTGAATCCGAATAGTAATTTATTTAGTTATGTGAACTCAAGTGACATGTTTCCATACATTGTGAATATCCCTTAGTTGCTCAAGTCCTACTTACATTGCGTGAATGATGCACAAGTAACGAAAGGTGAATACTTGAGTTAGAAATCAGGTAGCAACCCTGTAGAGCCGAGTGGACCCATATGATAGGGGAACTCACTGAGATTATCATCTCACCCCAATATCGTTGTTATTTTTCAGGTATTCCTTGCAGGTTGAATTTAACAGAAGTTGTCTACTAATGTTTCAAGGGATGCAGTCATTGTGATCTTCCGCTGTGGAGTTGTGTACAATGAAGATATTGTACATAGTTCTTAGATTTTTTTATTTTTAGGAGCTATTGTATAACATGTGTCATTGATGTTTTTAGTTGGACACGTGTATATAATGATGCCTTTAGGCTCTTATGTTGTATCAGTACCAAATAATAACACTTGTATGATATTATTCTAGATATATATTCTACGGGCTGTTACAAACTTGATACTTTTTAAAGAGTTAATAGATCAATATGGATCTTTTATAAGTTAACGGACAAAAACGAAATTTGTAGTTAAGATATGAGATTAAAAAGGATATTAAACCTAATTTTAATACTCATTTTCATTGTTTATGTGTTGTACATGTGAGTCACATACTTCAACTGACAATAGAACTCGCGGTATATGTTGATTTTTAATGAAGTGGCTTAAATAATGTTGTCAAGCTAATCTTAGTTGGTACAATTTCATAACTGATGCCTAAAAGTGATAAAAAAAATAGAATTTTAATACGGGTAATGATAACTTGTGCCTTAGGACACAAGTTAAGAAACCCATAAATAAAAAGTTTATGTTAAAAAAGACAATAAAAAAATTAATTATCAACTTTCAATAAAATCAATGTACAATTTTTAAGATTTTTTTTTTGTATTCAACCCTTAACTTATGTCCTTAAGAAATATATTAGCATTACCCTTTTATTAGGGGTGACAAACGGGTATGCCCATCCCTTTTAGGCCCGCCCCATAAAAGCCCATAAAAAAATGGGGCAGGCGGTAATAGTTGAGGATGCAGGCTTAAAACCTAGGTCCACCCTACAAAAAAAGTGAGGACGGAGCGGGAAAAGTCTGTGAACACTGAACCTTTTAAGCCTAAAAACATAAAAATTTATGAAAATGCATGTCCTTGCAAAAGCTCGCGAAGAAAACGGTGCAGGGTGAGGCGAACATATTGGAGGATGATGGTCTAAACTCTTAATTCGTTCAGCATTAGATTGCGGGCAAAATGGACATGTCCAACGGACCGTACCCGTTTTGCCACCCTTACCTTTTATGGTGGAATAACTTTAAGTGTATTATCCTTCCCTAATTTATGCAAGCATGGCTACATATATAATTATTATATTTTGGACTTATAATTTTGACCTTATAATTTTGAAAGCTTGTCACGATGATTAATACTCTTGTTCCTTTTTTAGTATCATTTTTTAATTTTTTTATAAATATTAAGACAGCTAATGATTGTTGTTACTTTTTAAACAATTTTTTTTTTATAATACCCATAATTTTTTAATAATTTACTTAACTTTCTTCTCTTTTTATAATAAATGACTAATGGTAATTTTTACAAAACTACAATCAATACTACTTTCAACTTTGAAATAACACTTAAAAAAAACAAATCTCCTCTAATAATAATAATTTTAATTACCATAAAAATTACATATTAACCCACTTAAAACACCACATTAGACATCTAATTTCATGTCCCTAATTGTCAATTCCATTTAAAATATATTGCATTAATGTCAATTAACAACTATAATGATTATAACATTTTTAATTATATTCTTGGTATATTTTGTTCATTGTACGATCTTTCTTCTGCAATTGGTCTATTATGTTATTGGTCGTCTTTGTTCTGTGTAGCGTTTTTTCTTTCAAATCATTTATCATTTTCATCTTACTTTCTAATTTAGAGTCGGTTTGTTTTGGTTTTTTTTAAATGATTTTTATAGCGTAACATATTTTGATATAAAAAAAATTTATAAAGAAACTTTTTATAAAAGTTTTAAATAAAAATATGGTTTGAATAATTATTCTTAAAATGTTATTTTAAGTATTTCATCATTTTATCGAAAAAAAATTGGATATCAAAATTTTAAAAAATCACTTAATTTTGAAGCTATTTCAAATAGCATTTCATAAAAATCATTTTTAAAATAGATTTTTTTGAAAAATCTGTGATTTTTACTATACTTTTTAATCTTCATTGTAGGTTTATGTCATAGTATATCAAAATTAGTTTTTTAATTTATAAAAGATAAATTTAGAAAAATCTTTAATATTTTGAAAAACGTTTTTGTAAAATTCATTTTTAAAAATAAAAAGAAAAAATCTATTTTTTTAAACTAAAACAAACCGGTTCTTAATCATCCGTTATTGAGGAAGTGAATTTGCAATTTACAAAAATTTATCTTTCATGAAGATGAACCCTCTGCATATACATTCCTTTAATCCTTTTCTTTCTCTTTCTCATACAATATCAGTTCAGAAACATTGCAACTTCTTCATATCTTTTTCGGATTCGACATCCTCTCAGAAACCTTTCAACTTCTCCATATAAGTATTCAGATTTGATTTGGATTTCCAACCTCTGCATATCCACCGTCAGGGTTCCTTAACTTTTTTCTTTGTTTATTTCCCTTAATTTCGGCATATGTTACCGCATATATTCCATTAACCAAGTTTAGGTTTTTATTTTCAGTTTTAATCTAATTTAATTTTACATATATGTATTTTATTGTTAGAGTAGAAATTGACCTGACTTTAATTTCAGTTGTAATAATGTCTCTAATTTTAAATTTATTCATATTCATGGTTATTAGTAGAAATTGATAAGAATGTGTTTTGATTATAAATTTATGCATATTCGATATTAGGAGTAAAGTTAAAATTGATAAGGTTTTGCTTTAATTTTAAAGTTATGCCACTGTTAGGAGTCAAAATTATTAGTTCCAAATATTTTTGTTATATTGATGTAGGTTAATGATATAATGTTAATTGCATATTGGTTATTATTTCATCCATATGGTATTTTAAGCTATGCATTGAATCAATATATTGTGTAAAAGTTTGTTATTGGCACGACATGGCTCAACCAGATTCTACAAGTTTGTTAAGAGCAAAATTGGATAGAATTTTGATTCAAATTGTGATGATGTCTCTAATAACAACATTAATGCATATGCACGTTTGGTTGTATATATTGATTTAGGGTGATAGGATTCAGGTTCAGATTTTCCTCACACACCAAAGTGGAAAGAATATATTAAATAAAATATGACATGCATTAATATATGACAATGATTTTCAGTTGAATCTAACTTATAATAATATATAAGTTGACATACTATTTTAAATTAGGGGCAATATTATTAACTGCAGTCTAAGGGAAAGTTATGGATATCAGTTTTTAACATATTACAATGATGTCATAAATTCTAGGGCTATCTTTGTTATTCTCACACATATAATGATAAAGGATTGTCAAGGTTGTCATATTTATATTTATAGTGGATGTTTGTTTAAACACTTTGATATACAAATCCTTGAAATACAAATCTTTTTTGATTGAGTATGAAATGTGGAGACTCAAGTTCAACGTTTATTTACTATTTGGTATTGTTGTTATTTCTTACTTTTTATATATTATTATAGGTTACCTAAATCTGAGTAGATTGAGAAGCCAACTCAATCATCAAGGTCATTGTCTAATTGGTCAAATAGTTCACAATATACATCTATAAATAAGTTTGTTTATAATGTAAAATGTATGTCCTTAACTGAATTTTGCAAGCTAAAGCAGGTATGTGTTACAATTTGTATTCCATGTATCCACCCCTTTCGATGTCGTTAATTGAATGTCATTTATTTAATTTAAGTATATGTTATTAGGAAACTCTTTGTGTTACTGTGGTCACCACTTTGAAGTTTATTACTTCAAAATATGGTTACACAAAGTGTTCTTTAAAAGCAGTTGATTATAACAAATCATATCATTGTTCGTGTGGAGAAGATGTGAAACAATCTATCTGATATATAAAATTATACTATCGCCTACGTAGAAGTTTATTTCAACATGATACATATTTTGTCTGTCTGTTATAGATAATAGATGCAGAGTTGAAATATATGTTAACAAGGGTAATGCTGAGTATCAATTCATATTTTGGGATGGTGATTGTGCTGCTATTATTGAAAAAACAGCGGATGATATGCGTATAATGATGTTGGAGGTCTACATATTTTTTGTCTATTCAAATGGTACGATAAATATGTTATACATTTAAATTATATAATTGCCCAAATTATTTGAGTAGGATGGAGAAGATGATCATATGGCTTATCCAAATGATTTCGTTGAACTGGAATATAGCATTTAGAGTGAAAGTTTTGTTGGAATTAAATCTATAACAAGTATTCACATATACATGTTCTACATATTATGTCATATACTTTAGTGCGGAGTAAAATAGATAATAAAAATATGTATATAATTACAGAATCTATGATAGTATATGAGAGAAGAGATTGCAGGAATATCTGGATCAATTGAGAAAAAATTTCATTGGCGGTAATTCTGAAAGTTAGAAGACAAATAACAAACACATGTGACTTGTATGGTTCTTCCTCAACCGATACTCTTAATGCCTTGAATACTCTTCAAATGGGGCTCAACCGATACTTTTAATGCCTTGAATACTCTTCAAATGGGGAGAAGAGATAAATTGTTTGAGTGCGGTATATTGGGGATCATAACTTATATATAAGGCGATGACCAATTAGGATTCCCATTATTCTGAAATGGATCATCATGACATCCCCTCATATTTGAGTCCATATCTAATTAATTAAGTAATTAATTACTAAATATAAATATAAATAACCTTTTAAATTTATTTGACCACTTAATCAGTTAAGGCTATTGATTTGATAAATAGCTAATATAATTAAAATCTATATGTTCACGTAATAATTATTGAAATATAATAATTAAATAATATTTAAGTTGTAAAATATTTCAACAATCTTTCACTTGGGCAATATATTTTTAACAATTATTTCACAATTCTTTAGGCACGCATCTGAATGTTATTTATTTTTAAATTTCAACTTTACAATCTGGTCTACCTCATACATCAATAATGGGACCACCGCGGTTGTTGTCGCTGACGTATAACGTGACAGAACCCCGATGACCACCATATCAATGTAATTGATGACATAGATTAATATGGTTGAGAGACATGGAAATTTCATGTAATGTGATCTCTGAATCATGCCTATCTCGAAGTGGTCCAATTGAATTCTTTATTGAGATCAAACTGAAGTTTGCAAATTCAATATTTGCACAAACGATACATAAATGGTTATAACAATAATAACCTCATAAACTTTATTTCTGCAGATAATCTTAACATAAAGTCTATATTGATATCAAAACAATATTATAAAACATAAAGAAAGAGTGACTCTCACTAATCTAGGATATCCTTAGTGATAACAATCATATGAAAGATCTTATATTGATTTTTGAGTCTTTATCTTAAATTCCATATGTATATATTCTATTTTCAATAATAATAATTCATAAGTCAACAGACATTTTAAAATCTATTATTGAAACACTATATGACTGTCTTACAACACAATATAACTTGAGAGGTATTTCAAATCCTGATATTGAATTGTAACCGAATTACATAAATACATACATTCATTTATTTTATATTAGAATATCTATTTGACATCTAAAATATCGAAGTCTAACCTGCTGATGATCTTCTCATTGTCTGATCTCCGATTTGTGAGCACAAACTATTTTATTCTCTATAATAATCCTCATGGTTGTCCTCCTTTTCTTTCCCAACAATTCAATATTGATTTGTTCAAGTGTATAGATTTTCCATATACATATAAGAAACTCATATATAAAATACTTACAAAAACATAAGAAAATACTCAATTTTTCAAATTTTCATGTTTACTTTCACTACGCCAAATAAGGGAAAAGAGGACGCTTATTTTGGCCTATAACAGCGCTTTTAAGCGCCCTCTAAAGTGGCGCTGGCATAGGTAAAGACAGCGCTTTATTTTCCTGGAGAAAGCGCTGTCTAAAGTGGCCCTTTAAGGGCCACATTCTAGTGCGCTTTCATAAAAAAGCGCCCTCTGGAGTGGTCCATAAAGGGCCACCTTAGAGGGCGCTTTCTGGATAAAGCGCCCTCTAAAGTTGTCATGTAAAGCCACCTTAGAGAGCCACCTTAGAGGGCACTTTCTGGATAAAGCGCCCTCTAAAGTTGTCATGTAAAGCCACCTTAGAGAGCCACCTTAGAGGGCGCTTTCTGGATAAAGCGCCATCTAAAGTTGTCAATGTAAAGCCACCTTAGAGGGCGCTTTCTGGACAAAGCGCCCTCTAAAGTTGTCAATGTAAAGTGTTCAGAGGGCGCTTCCTGCAGAAAGCGCCCTCTAAAGTGTTAGTTATTTTAAAAAAAATTGTTTGAAAAGCAGTGGGTATTTAATTGGGAACCTGTTCGCATGCTGCAAAAGTGTAAAATTCATATTGATTTCATCCTTTAATCCAATGTTATACACCATTAATCCATTGATATATACAACATGAATCCATTTATATACAACATTAATCCTCCATATATACAACATTAATATATGATTTTTTGATCAACAATATACAACAACATATTCATGATTTAGTAAAACTAGTACAACAACAATATACAACATATATACAACAACAACATACAACAACAACATTCCATACATATATGTACAACAATATACAACCTAGCTATATGATTCTTTGATCAATAATGAATTGACACAATTCATCCTTCATTTCATCCAAATGAGCTCTTGAGTAAGATTTGTATTCGTTAAAATATTACAATTAAGAGAATAAAACATATTCAAGATTTAGTAACAAATTAGATGAAATATCCGATAATATTAAAATAAACCCTAAGTTATTATTCCATACCATTTTTGGGATGTCTATACGATTCAACGCAATGATATCTCTCATAAATCTCAATACAAAAAATCCGCAATCGACCGAATTGTTTTGCTGAGGACACTACACAGAAAAACAAACAATATATATATAGTTAATTTCTTACAAACACTATTATAAGCAAAAAATAAACACTATTATAATTAAACAAAAATAAGATACTTAATATATACCTCAACTCTGACCCAGGTAATGTCCTTCCTATTACGATAATTCTTTTTCGATCTAAATTTTAGTATTGCCCTAACAAAATAAAAACGTATATTGAGATCAATCTGACAGACATAATTAAATATACAAATACACACGAATATTTAGGGGAATTTCACTTACGCGTCAACCGTCTTCTTCATACTCGGATATTTACTCCAATCACCCGATAACGAATCCAGATAATACACTATGAGTCTCGAAAGATCCATAGCAACCAACACCCAGTGACCACTGTAAAATAAAACAAAAATTTAGATGAATGAAAATTTTCTACGTAAAAGATATACATAGATTAGAATGAAATTATTAGAAAGAAAATCTAACCCGTTGCCAGAATTAAACGGTAAAAAATACAAACTGGGTGTAGTATTATCGTCGGCCGCCATGAATCTATCGACTAGATCATTCTTTACGGATGTTGGATTTTTCGTTATTAACGTTGCGTTGATACGGGAAGCAACAATAAAATTGAAACGGTTACACAATTCAGTTCCCCGCATCAATGTTACATACATATACCTTAAATAGAAACATAATAAACATTAGACTACTCATTGAAATGTGTAAATAAATTGTTCAACTAAGTAAATTATAGATTGATCGGAGTACCATATGTATGTATGAATGACAGCGATGCCCAATTCGTCGTGTTCAAAAAGTTGTTGCATGTCCTCCTTTGCAATTATTTCGAAATGAGCAATTCCGAAAACACCTTCATCAAAATCTATACTACGAATGGCCCCGTGCATAATATCGGACTCTTCCACCATTTTCTCAAGACGCATCATAATTTGAGATTTTGTCCCGGACGTCGTTGGAATATCCTGACCAGCGCTTTTCAACTTTCGACCGGGAACCTAAAAATTCATATAAAATAAATCATGACTTTTTGTGATGCAACAGAATCGTTGCGTATATAATTAAATGGGTATATATATTTGTACCTCTTTTTGAGATGCAACTGACTCGATGCGTCTTGAAATCCCTGTACCAGCTTTATGTGTGGGTCTTGTAGTAGTCTAACATTACCATGTAATAAGGATTGATTAAATATCATAATTGTAGCTGAATTGAAATGTGAATACTAAATATTCATAATCATTTAGAACATATATATCTCGGCATCGGGGAAAGTTAGATCTGACGGCCAACCAACAAAGGATCCGACTGCATCTCGCATCAACGTTGTCTCTGAAACAACGTCAGGTAATGGTAGAAGGGCATCCGTATCTAATACAAGGTCAACCGAAACTTTCATATATCCCACCGGGAGGGGATTATGGTGAAGTAATTCACCCGAAGTATTGTGCATTTTTCCCTTGCCAACTATGCGATAAGTTGGTGACGATAGATACAGCTGACAAGGTGAAATGCCCTAAACCAATAATAAATGTTATTGTTAACATGTATATGTGTCAAGTAAAAAAGTGCTATTTTAATTTCATAATAACATATATAATTACCTCGGGAAATTTCGGTTGACAATTGATACTAGCTCGGTCACTAGTATCTTTTGCCTCGGAAGCGCACCTTTCCTCTCTATACCTTGCATTCTCGTTTTGCAGTTGGAGTACTTGTGCCCTTAACTCCGCCAAGGTCTCCATCACCTCTTTGTTGGTAGGATTTTTTGTTTTTGGTTTTTTATAAAATGACGACGGAGTCACACCAAAACCCTTACCCCTCACACGACCGGAATACTCAGGAACATTTAGTACTCAACTAAGTACGCTCCTGCAATCCTGGACCTCGGTTGAAGGTAAGGTTTGGGATAAAGTCTCCTGAAATATTATTAGAGGAGATTAAAAATGAATTATATGTCTAACAAAATTTTCGATATAATTAAAGAAATAATGTTACATATACTTACACATTCGTCATAAACATTTTGGACCGCTTCAACGACAGCCCCATCCTTCCCAACCCGAGCAGCCTTCCACAATACGTGCTCCGGAAGAGATGTTGCGTCACTTTTCTCCTCGGCTAGCTACACATTGAATTAGATTATAAGATCATTAATTATAACATATTGTGACAATGTATAAGCTCATAGCATTTGAATATACTCACAATTCTTTGTTGTAACCGTGCATATCCCGTACGCCCTTTTTTGTACGGATACGCGGGTTTTGATGCCCTTTTCCGATTTTTGTCGCTTACTTCCTGGATAAAAAAGTTTAAGGCATATTAGAACCAAGTAACTTAACAATTGTATAATACCATAATTAATAGACATTACATGGAATTTTTCGTTTCTTCGTTTGGCGACAAAGTTATCCCATTCATCGGCTGAAATAATCTCGGCATACTTCATTGGCCGTTCTGCTTCAACAAATTTTCCTTCCTCATCCTTGAGAAATTTGTTGGACAAAAAGGATCGAAATCCTCAGAGTCTTTTTCCGGCCAATTGAATACAATATTTTTGCCAGCTTTCATCGATGTGAAAGGATCTCTAAAAAACATACACATGGAGTGTGTTATTATAAGTAATATTATAACAATATATGGTCAACAAATAGTCAACCAAAAAAACATATAACAATATATGGTAAGTACCTGTATCTCGGACCATATTTTTTCTTTGCCAACCTTCAATTCCGGACTTCTCCAATTATCACATGTAATCGGAATATGTTGTCGAACAAGAAAACCAATGTAACTTGCCAACATTGAACCGTTAGGCTCAATTAGTTGGTCTTCAGCACTCCAATGTACTTCAAATTTTACACCCTTGTCTCTTGCACGAATGATTGACTTCATAACAGTCAATCCTCGTTTGATTTCTTTTTCAACATTGTTACGTGATCCATTCGCGTCATGGGTATCGTCTTGGTTAGCCATTTTATCTGTAATATAGAAATGATTCAATAAGACCCAAGTAAGACAATGACCATATTCGTGAAGCTACACAAAAAACACATTCATATACCTTCCATTTCTCTCATGTTACAACAATCTAAACTTTTTTTTTTATCATTATTGAATACAAACTCACACACACCTACTGCATACAAAAGACCAATGCAAACTTATGGTGTTTGGAACATGAACAAACTTGCATCCATAATCATCAAACTTCCAAGCACAAGCTCAAACACACTTCAAATGATATCAGTTTTCAATCAGAAATAAAAAACTCAGTTTGCCCTAAACAACATTAATCAACATAATGCACAAAATGTAAAACTAAGTTTAGAAAATGCCCTAATCAAACACATGAAGAAAGTGAACGGTAACGATGGAGAAGAGAAATACCTTCAAGGTGACGGTAACGATGGAGAAGAAAGTGAACAGTGACGGTGGACGCAGATAACTCAGTGAACGTGAACGCAGCAGCAGAAAAAGGCGACGGCGACGACGACGGTGAGGGAGGGAGAACGAACGGAGGACGAGAGTAATCGCAGTAGAGAGTAATCACAGTAGAGAGAAAACCCAGTTACGTAAACGAAATAGCTTGTAGAGAGGGAAAATAAAGAGACATGCAGTATATGTTATAATTTTAATGTTTACTAAAGGGGACCTTAGAGGGCGCTTTTGTAAAAAAAGCGCCCTCTAAAGGGGGCCTAAGAGGGCGCTTCTGAAAGCGCTCTCTAAAGCTTTCCAAAAGCGCCTTCTAAACTGGAAATGTACATGGACTTAGAGAGCGCTTTTTTAAAAGCGCCCTCTAAGGGTAACCTTAGAGGGCGCTTTCATTAAAGCGCCCTCTATTGGTGTCCATCCATTTCCTCATTATTTTTTATTTGGCTTCACTTTAGAGGGCGCTTTGTTACAAAAGCGCCCTCTAAAGGGGGCCTAAGAGGGCGCTTCTAAAAGCGCTCTCTAAGGCTTTCCATAAGCGCCTTCTAAACTGGAAATGTACATGGACATAGAGAGCGCTTTTTTAAAAGCGCCCTCTAAGGTTACCTTTAGAGGGCGCTTTCAATAAAGCGTCCTCTATTGGTGTCCCTCCATTTCCTCATTATTTTTTCGCTTCACTTTAGAGTGCGCTTTGTTACAAAAGCGCCCTCTAAAGTGCGCTGTCTATTCCAGTAGTATGCTCCTTATTTTTTCTCTTCACTTTAGAGTGCGCTTTTTTAATAAAGCGCCCTCTAAGGGGCACTGTCTATTCCAGTTTTTGGCGTAGTGTTTAAGGTAGTTATAATTGAGACCCAATAGTCTAAATTAGTAATTGAAATATCCCAAATATTAGTGTATTTCATGTCGAATTTGCTTTCAACCTTATTGATGAAACTCTTTTATGATATCCGAAAGGTACCTTGAGAATAATCTATAATTACCAAAATAACTTAATATAAAAGAGGTTTTCCTAAGCTAAATTTTCATTAGAGATTTCTTGGTTTCACATAATTAACTATATCATTTTCACTTAATACAATAAAATTGACATGTTATATATAAGAAACATAAATTTACTCCCACCGATTTTATAATGCCCATAATTTTTTCCTCTTATTCATCTCAAAATCAAATGAGAAAACTAACTTTAGAATATTTATTCTAAAATCAAATAAGACAAATATTATCATAATATTCATCTCAAAATCAAATGAGACAATTACCTTATGAAATATTGTGGTATCACTAATAAGACAATTTCATTAACTCAAAAAGTTCTTACTAACTTTAGAATATTTATTCTAAAATCAAATAAGACAAATATTATCATAATATTCATCTCAAAATCAAATGAGACAATTACCTTATGAAATATTGTGGTATCACTAATAAGACAATTTCATTAACTCAAAAAGTTCTTATTTGTTCAAAAATCATAAACTTTGTATTTATTGACACAAAATTTTCTCTCGTTGCACCATATTGTATTTCTTAATGTCTCAATTAAGAAACGCTAACTTGATATCCATCTTATGAAGCTCCAAAATTATAACAAGTAACAAATATCACAACTATCATAATAGATTATTTCAATCATACATAATATAATTTCTATTTTCAGCCAATTCTTTATGACACTTGATACTTTAGTTATTGATGATGTTGAGTTTCTTCAAGAATTATTTTCTTAATTTAATTGAGAGAAAGAAAAATAATATCCTTATGAAAGTCCAAATTTGCTATATAAATAACAACTATATGAATTGAGTTAGAAACAATTCTTTCTCACTCAATTTTGTTCTTTGATCATATCTCTTTCCTAAACTCAATATTCTCAAGACACATTACAATATTTGTCTCAAAATATTCTTTAACTTGAGACTAAAGTTTATATTTCTCAAACTTTTCAATAATTCTAGATTGTCACAAGTCATGACTGAATTAACTATAATAATATTTAAATTCAAAAGACAAATTGAATCCATCATTAAAAAAAAAGAAGTTATCATATTAAAACAAAATTTTATTCATTCACCAAATTGTCTTTTAAATACAAATTTAGGCTTATAAGGACAATCTAAAATAGTTAAAAATAAATAAATAAATATCAATCTTCATCAAATTTGTCTCCTTTAAATTGATGTATCTTTCAACACCATTGAATATTTGTCAGTTCAGATTATATTTTCTTATTACTCTTTATTTATCCTTATCCTTTGAGGTATTTATCGAATGAACACTATTTTATTTTTTATTGCTTCAATCTTTTCTTTATTGCATACTTTATAAAATTATTCTATTAAAGAATAATTTTTAACTTTAATATTATAAACTTAATTGTGTAAAGAGAATATCATATGCTAATTTTTCAACAAAGTCATCTAATTGACGAAACTATAGCGCATTAGCAAGATTAAATAATTTCATAATGCACTTCTGATATTTTCTTTGGTTAATAATCTTAATAAAAAGTCATCACTCCAATGAGAGTTTGTCTTGTTATTGCCTTAAAAATACCATAGATTAAACAAAGAAAATGTGGAAAGATTTGTGTCATCTTAAATGATACAAAAAATTAGGAAATGTCATATTTTATGATCATAAGTTAGATTAACTTTAAAATAGAACAAAAAAATGGAGCAAAATTTATCACCAAAATACCAAATTCACCATTGATATTAAGTCTTAGGCAATAAAATCCATTGCTAGTAGTATTTATTTTCAATGATCAAACACTGACAATTAATATTTATAAACAATAAATTCTTACGATTATTATATAGACATTCATTTTTACTTATAAATTAATATTTATATATTCTTTATTATATTGACATTCATTTTCTTATGGCTTTTGCAGCTAGCTATTCCTTATAGATGTGATATATGCTTAAAACTTTTCAGCAAAATTGTAGTAACTTCGATATGGATAGTCATGACAACGTTATAGACTTTGATACAAAAGAACATATCAGTTATGCACCTCCAGTTTCTAATAATGCTGGTTTGTTGCCTCAAAAGCATAAAAATCGACCAGAAGCATGGAATCATTTTACACTGATGTCGCCGAACACAAAAATGTCAAAGTTAGAAAAATGCAAGCATTGTGGCTCCTTGATCAAGTATAATGGTGGAACAAGCGCTATGCTAGCTCATTTGAGAAGATGTAGTGATATTCCAGATAATGCGGTGAATGTGACGATGCATGAACCATCTTCAAGGTCAATGGAAAATACGGAACCAATTCTTAGTTCATCCCCTTCGGTTCCCAAATTTGACCAAGAAGTAAGCCAAATGGACTTGACAAAAATGTTTGTAGCCATGGAACTTCCGTTTCAAAAGGTAGAGCATCCATATTTACATAAGTTCATTTATGGCTTACAACCAAAACTTAAGTTCCCATCACGCAATACATTGGCACGCGATATTTTGAAGAATTGGGACGTGGAGAAAGCAAAGATGGAGGCTATTTTATCACAAAATTGTCGTCGAGTTTGTATCACTACAGACACATGGACATCTACCCAAGACTCTAATTACACGTGTCTCACTGGGCATTACATTGATAACAATTGGAAGCTACAAAAATAGATTTTGTATTTTACTCAAGTCAGAGACTACACATAAAAGATTAAGGCCAAAACAGTTAAAAAGTGCATAAATGGTTGGGAACTAAATCACGTGCTTAGTGTTACAGTGGACAATGCATCTTCAAATGATGTTGTAATTCAAAATCTCAAAAGATGGCTTCTCTTTCAGAATGGCATAGTTTTGAATGGAGAATACATTCATACACGATGTTGTGCCCACATATTAAACCTTATTGTGAAGGAAAGGATGAAACAAGTTGGTGATTATATTGTAAGAATTCGTGCAGTGGTGAGGTGTACTACTTCGAGGTTTTAGAGATTTAAGAAATGTATTGATCATGAAACAATTAGATATAAAGGTTATGTTGGGAGAGATTGTGAGACTTGGTGGAACTCAACATATATAATGTTAAAGGGTGCATTAAAACATAACAAGATCTTTACAAAGTTAGAATTTAGAGATCGAAAATATTTTAATGAAATGAGTAAGGACAGAGGAGTGCCTAGACTAGAAGATTGAGAGCATGTTGAGTTAATCCTTCCATTTCTACAGATATTTCATGAAGCTACTGAGCGCATTTTTGGATCTTCTTATGTGACACGCAACATGTATATGCTTGAGGTTTTTTGTGTTAGAAGAAGCATTCTGAACATGTGTAATTCGAAAGATCAAAAGGTAAGGTCAGTGGCTATAAAGGTGAAGGTAAAGTATAATAAATATTGGGGAAAACCTGACCAACTTAACATGTTGTTGTTGATTGCTGTGGTATTAGACCCTCAATGTAAAATGAAGCTTGTGGTATAGATGGCAACTAGGATTTATGATACTGGTGATGCATAATATTTGAAAACCAAATTGGATTCATATTTGAAGTCTATTTTTGATGAATACTCTGGTAGTGCATTGTCTCGTCTAGGTAGTTTAGTTAATTTATCATGTGGTTTTAATGCAGTTAACGATCCATACCATTGCCCTGAATTCTACCAGTCAGATGAGTGCAACATATTAGAGACAAAATTACATAAGTATATTCAAGAAAAAGTAGAAAACCGTCCTCCAAATTTTGATGTGCTAGAGTGGTGGCACTTATTTGTACTAAAGATTAGCTTAAAGGAGTAGTTCCAACTTTTCTTATTATTGAGGATCTTGATAATATTGATCGAACTGAGGATGGTAAGATGTTAAAAGATGTAAAACATAGTGTCTTATTACTTTATTGACACGTGTTCTATCTTTTGCAGAACTATATTCTACGCCAGATGCTGGAAGTTGCCCAGCCTTTGTGTCAGTTGTTGATAGTTGAAGGTAAGTCACTGGGATATTTTCTCTGCTTGTCTTCTGCTAGGTTATTTCTAATACAAATTTTTACCATATCAATTAAGTATGGATTTGATTTGTTTTGCATAAACTATGGATTATATGACCAATGTCACTCATTAATCTTACATTAATGATGAATGAGCTAAATGAATGATACGTTAAGGTTTTTTGTGAAAATGTAGCTTGGTGATTTTTATGTGGTGCAGACCATTAGTTTACCAGCCTCCCCAACTGATTTTATTTCCATTACACACTTTCTTAAAACTCTCGTTTGAATACAACTACATCTGACAGGTTGCATTCAGCAGGACATTTGCTTGATATTTGTTTACCAGCCTCCCCAACTGAAAATTTGTAATTATGCTACTATGAATCTCATATTTTTTTCTTGTTTATTGTCTAGGTTGCATTCAACAGGACATTTGCTTGATATTTGTTTGCCAAAAATTAGATTAGGACAATAATCATATGTATCAATGTTATAGTTTTTCAACTAAAGTTTCTGATATCTCCATGTTTGTAACTCATTTTTGTGTTTAATTCTGCAGGTTTACTTTTTTAACTATATTTTTCACTCACAGTAAGTGTCATGTTTGTCTTCTGTGATGCCTTTTGTCGACTTCAAGTAAATGAATTTTCTATTTTGCTTACACTGTAGGGGAAAACACAGTGAGCACTCTTGGTCATTTTGTGCTGCTTATATGGCTATTTGTTATCCTCTTTTATCTCATATTTACTTTTCAAGTTATCCTCTTTTATCTCATATTTACTTTTCACCGTTTAATACCTTTATTTAATTCACTTTAATGACAAATTATAATATTTCTTTTCATAAACTTCTTCCTTTTTAACTTTTTTATTAATAGATTTTCTTTTATTATTTGTGCAACTTGAATTAATTTACCTGTATCATTCAGTACTATTCTATACTATATTAATGACACACTCTTCAACTATTTTTATCTGATTAAACCATAACATCTCTAATTTTAACATTTTTGTTGGACTAATTATTCCCGCAATTCTCCACCTCGTTCATAATTTGAAATATTCAAATTTTGGACGAATATGGAATAATGTTTAGCAAGTTCAAGCAGTGTTGAAATTTGCTACCTGATACAACCTTGGTTAACATGTCAGCTGGGTTATCATCAGTATGTACCTTCGTAAGAGAAATATGTCTTTCCTCTACGACATCCCGTACAAAATGATACCTTACATCAATATGCTTGGTCCGAGCATGATGAACCTGATTCTTAGCCAAATGGAGCGCACTTTGACTATCATAACTCAGTTTTACACATTCTTGTTTCATACCCAAATCATCTAGAAGACACCTTAGCCACAATGCTTCCTTAACTCCTTCTGCTATTGCCATATATTCAGCTTCTGTAGTAGAGAGTGCCACTGTAGACTGTAACATCGATCTCCAACTAACTGGTGCACCGTGTATTTGAAATACATAACCAGTAGTAGATCGCTGTCTATCTATATCACCAGCATAATCTGAATCAACGAAGCCACTTATTTGATATGTATCTCCACCAAAACACAATCTGGTGTTAATGGTACCTTTCAAGTACCTCAAAATCCACTTCACCGCTTCCCAATGTGCCTTTCCCGGATTCGCCATGAACCTGATGACAACACTTACCGCTAGTGAAATATCTGGACGTGTACACACCATAGCGTACATCAAACTGCCAACTGCACTAGCATAAGGTACATTTTCCATGTTTGCCTTATCTTCTGCTGTAGTGGGAGACTGATTTCCAGAAAGCCTAAAATGTGGAGATAATGGAGTAACCACCGACTTAGCACCTTTCATTCTGAACCTTTCAACAACCCGCTCTAGATAGCCTTTTTGACACAAGAACAATTTTTGGTTTGTCCGCTCTCTTCTAATCTCCATACCCAGTATTTTCTTCGCAGCGCCCAAGTCTTTTGTCTCAAACTCTTTACCAAGTTTAGACTTCAACTTATCTATCTCCACCTTGCTTTTGGAAGCAATAAGCATGTCATCGACATACAATAATAGATAGATATAATCACCTCCAAGAAGCTTCTGAATATAGACACAATTGTCATAACTACTTCTATGGAAGCCTTGTTTTATCATAAAAGAAACAAATCTCTTGTACCACTGTCTAGGAGATTGTTTCAACCCATAAAGTGATTTCCTCAAGCGACATACATGACTCTCTTTACCTTCAACCTTGTATCCCTTAGGTTGATCCATATAGATTTCCTCATCTAAGTCTCCATGCAAGAAAGTTGTCTTCACGTCTAGTTGTTCCAGCTCAAGATCACCATGAGTTACTAAACTTAATAGCACCCGGATAGAAGTATGTTTCACCACCGAAGAAAATATCTCATTGTAATCAACTCCTTCCTTTTGTGCAAACCCCTTGGCCACTAGTCTAGCCTTATATCTTGTGTCGCACGACTTAGTATGATCTTCTTTTCTTTTATACACCCACTTACAACCGATAGCAGTCTTTCCCACGGGCAATGGGACTACCTCCCATGTCTTATTCTTATGAAGAGATTGCATCTCTTCCTCCATAGCAACCAACCAACTCTCTCTATCTTTGTCTTTAATAGCTTGCTTGAAGGTGATCGGCTCATCATCTTCAACTGAGAGTGCATATTCCACCAAGTTTACCTGCCCATAATGCCTCAGAGGTTTATCTGACCCAAACTTCTGAACTATTTTATAATTTCTCTTTGGCCTAGTGGTTTCCAAAGATTCCTGCTGTTGTTGTTGTAACACATGTGTATTTTCTTGCTGAACCTCCTCATGATCATGTTCATCCTCTTCCTCGTCTTCACTGGCGATAGGATTCTCCACTTGACCACGACTAGAATCTGGTTGGTCTTCAGATTCTATCTCAATAACTTGATTCAATATTTTAACATCACCATCGTTAGGCACCATAGATTTTTCATCAAACGTGACATCCCTGCTTATCACAAACTTAGAATCTTCTACACTCCAAAGGCGATAGCCTTTGACCCCTTTTGCATATCCTAGAAAGATAGCTTTCTTGGCTCTATTATCAAGTTTGTTATCCTTGACGTGATAATAGGTTGTGCATCCGGAAATTTTCAGTCTTTCATAATCAGCATGTTCACCTGACCATACCCTATAGGGCGTGTCTCCACCTAAACTGGAATGTGGGGATCTGTTTACTACATAACAAGCTGTAGCAACCGATTCCGCCCACCATTCTTGACCTAACCCAGAATTAGAGCGCATACACCTTGCTTTCTCAAGAAGTGTACGGTTCAGTCTTTCTGCGACTCCATTCTGTTGTGGTGTGCCTCTGACCGTCCAGTGTCTAACAGTGCCTTCCTGATCACAAAACCTCTTGAAAGTTCCATCCGTATACTCTGTACCATTATCCGATCGCAGAGTTTTCAGCTTTTTACCTGTTCTGTTCTCAACCATTGCTTTCCAACACTTGAAAATATCAAATACCTCATTCTTATGCTTAAGAAAATAAATCCAAGCATACCTTGAATGATCATCAACATATGTAACAAAGTACCTGGAACCACCCTTAGAGGTAACTAGAGTCGGACCCCAAACATCAGTATGCACGTAGTCTAGTATTCCCCTACTTTTATGCTTGCTTGTAGAAAACCGCAACCTATGTGCTTTTCCATACACACAATGTTCACAAAATTCCATGCATGGCTTTTCCATGTTCTTCAGCAAACCTTTCTCACCAAGCAGTGATAGACCCTTTTCAGACATATGCCCAAGGCGCATGTGCCACATCCTCGTACATTTAGTCTGGTCTTTACTTCTATTGATTTCAACTGCCAAATCACTCGTGACAGTTTCCACCATAAGAGGATAAAGATTCCTGTGACGAACACCCTTCATCACAACCAACGAACCACGATTTTCCTCTAGTACACCAAGATAAATAAGGTTTTTTCGCAAATTAGGGACATGTCTCACATTCCTCAAAGTCCTTATCGCTCCATCATGCATCTTGATTCGTATTGTACCATACCCCATAATTCTACAGGCATGATTATTCCCCATTAAAACTGTACCACCATCTGTATTTTGGTAGGTAGTAAACCACTTCCTATTTGGGCACATATGGTGTGAAGCTCCTGAATCAAGCATCCATCTTCTGAAGATATCATGGACTTGCTCTAAAACCGAGAAGCAATCATCCTCGCCATTTGAGACATAACTCGCCTCCTGCAAATCTTGTTGTTTACCTCTTGAGTTATTTTCGTTGTTGGTATAATTTTAAAATAATACCCTCTTATTTGGACAATTTGCTTTAAAGTGCCCAAGCTCACCACATTTAAAGCATGTTCTTTCCGCATGAGCTCTAGATTTTGATCTAGACTTGCCGCCCCTGCCCTTAGATCTTTCATTGTTCCTTCCCCTACTAGCAAACAACCCTTGTGCCTGTTCGTTATTTTCTCCACCATTACCAGACATCCCACTAGTAGCAATCTTTCGAATATCATCCGCTAATAACAATGTTCTAGTCTCATCCATAGTTAGAGTATCACCCACAAGCATCAATGTTTGAACTAGATTTTCATACTTCTTGGTCAATGAAAGAAGCAACATAAGTGCTTGGTCTTTATCATCAATCTTCACTCCCCAACTGAAAATTTGTAATTATGCTACTATGAATCTCATATTTTTTTCTTGTTTATTGTCTAGGTTGCATTCAGCAGGACATTTGCTTGATATTTGTTTGCCAAAAATTAGATTAGGACAATAATCATATGTATCAATGTTATAGTTTTTCAACTAAAGTTTCTGATATCTCCATGTTTGTAACTCATTTTTGTGTTTAATTCTGCAGGTTTACTTTTTTAACTATATTTTTCACTCACAGTAAGTGTCATGTTTGTCTTCTGTGGTGCCTTTTGTCGACTTCAAGTAAATGAATTTTCTATTTTGCTTACACTGTAGGGGAAAACACAGTGAGCACTCTTGGTCATTTTGTGCTGCTTATATGGCTATTTGTAGTTCTAATAATCAACTCGAGTTACACGACAAGCCCGACTTCAATCTTCACAGTGCAACAACTTTCGTCACCTATTAAAGGCAATGAAAGTTTAGTAAAAATATGAAAGAATCTATTGGTTACTTGCAAGGCTCTTTTTCCCGGTCCTATTTGATTGATAAAATCGGTATTCATGAATCCATATTAGTTCCTCTAAAAACACCTGAAGAGACTGCAAAAGCGCTGGAAAAAGGTCCCCCAAATGGTGGTGTTTTTGATTCATAATAATTTAGTTCATTCAAAGTGTTCTCATGATATTTCCTATCTTTATGATGCATATAAGTTTTTATTTCAAATTTCATTGTTCAAATGTCATCTTGCTAAATGTTTCGTATCAAAAAATAGTAAGAGAATGTTTTAAAGTATAGTAATGGAAGATTAAAGAAAGTGATGTCCTCTAAGTTCCATTTATTCATTATAATCCTAAAGGAAATGTAACAGAACTTTTATTTTTAAGTGTTAAGGGGAAATATTTTATAGTATTCCTTTCATTGTATTCCACAATTGCTGATTTTGGTTACTACATATCCTGACAATAACATAAGCAACATGTATGAGTCCAATGACAATTCCAATGAAAAAAATATGATAAGGAAGGAACATTCACAACTTGTGATGCAGAAATTGCTATTTAAACCAAAAAATTTAAGCCAAAAAGTTTTTAAAAAACACCTATATAAACCAATGTTTTTAAAAAATCCAGATTTGAATTCAATTTTATTATAAAAACCACAAAAAACAGTTTTTTTTTTAAATTAAAAAAAATATAATTTGGAATTTGGTGAAAAAAATAATCCAATTTTTTAAAAAGTTGATTTTAAATTGATTAAAAATTATGAACCGGTCCTGAATTGGTTCTAAATTAAATTGAATTGGTTAATCAGATTAATCACTTTTTATTAAAGTGATTTTTAAAAACTTTATTAACCACTAATACGGTTGTGTACGATTCAATTTATCAACCACCAACATCCTATTTAAGATCCATCTTCTAACCCACCTTTTTTTTTCTTTCTATTTTTCCTTTTCTTCTCATTTTCTATAACATTGACACAAACCCTTAAAAATAACAACCAAGAACAATCACCACCTCTCTCACATACTTCATCTTCTTCATTAATCAGTAATTTTTCACTCTTAACTTCCTCACCTAAAAAATATTCAGGTTACTATTGATTCATATTTTTTAAATATTAGTATGTATTTTTATTTATTTTTCAATATATTATATTTGTTTTGTGTTGATCTGCATTTATTACTCAAAAACTCATATGAGTTATTCAGATTCTTGCTGATCTCTTTGTATTTAAGGGAAACGGGTGAAAAAGATTATTTTTTTAGTTATCTTGAACTAATCAAAGCAACGCCTTTTTAGCGGTGTGCGATTTCGCGGTGGTAGATCTGTTGTGGCGGCAACGTATTTTCAACGGCAATCGCGGTGGTGGTCAAATTTGAAAGTGTGTTAATTTCATGTTTTAATCTAAAAACGTGGTTCAGATTTTGTTATTGGTTTATGATTTTCTGAATGTATTGTTTTTTACAGCTAGCTCTGTTTTTTTTTAGGATTAAGCATTTGAAGATTTGTGAAAATGAGATTTGTGGAGCTTTAGTATGTTGCTTCATTGCCGGTAGTTAAAGTGTTATTGATAACTGCACTTGAATTGTTTCTTGCAATATATTACATTGATGTGTTGGGAGAAGATGCAAGACGTAAACTGACTAACATAATTTACTGAAAAATACTTTAAAATTTGGTATCTTTTTCTTTGGTTCATGTCAGTCAATGTTCTTAGCACATTCATATTAGGTTCAACTTTAGCATGGTTTATGATTAAAATTACAAGGCCTCCAAAGCACTTGGAAGGTCTCATTAGATTGTTGTTCTGCAGGTATACTTATCCTCTACACAAACAATGAAATATTACAGTTTCTTCTTTATAGATTTTATATGTTAGTTTTGCATTTGGGATGTATATAATTTGTGTGCAGTTCCAAATTTGATACATCTTTGATTGAGCTAATGAATGAGATCAATGTGAACGGGAAATTTAGGAAACTTGCCTATAATCATTATTCCATCTATGTGTAAAGAGAAAGGAAGTCCTTTTGGGGACCCTGGCCTCTATCATAAATATGGAATGGCTTATGTCTCACTTTCTATAATTCAGATTATATCATCTGTTTATAGCATGTGTTTTCTTATTATATTCTTCTGGTAATAAAAGAGAATCTTGTGTTACAGTGGCTGAGGTGGGGAGTTCTTCGGGACAATAATTTTATTCACCGAGATCTGAAACCACATGTATCCTAATACTTAAAACACATAGGCTAAAGGTCAGATATCCCTATGTGTCCAAGATCAGATTAACAGAGTATCTCAAATAAAAACATTATGATTAAGTAACAACTGAATAAAATTATAATTCAAAGGATTCATAGAAAGTCAAACCAACATATAATGCCAACAAGATTGAATAAGGTTCATCATCACATAACCTAACTTAGAGAAGCTTAATTACTCATAGTTAAATTTACAATATCAATTGAATATAGAAGAATAACATATGAATACCCTTTGAGGATTGGCCTCTAATGGCTTCCAAAGCTTTCAAGATCATCCTTTGATGCTATAAAATTGTGTTCTCAGTGCCAAATTTCATAACCCTTGTGAAAGTGCAGAACTTCCCCTCTTAAAGATGTCAGAATGAATTAAAACGCGTCAGAAAAATGCTCAAAAAAGTGACAAGCACGCACATGATACCTGCATCGCGCGATGCAACTATTAATGCCCTATCGCGTGCGCGATGATGAATGCAATTATTTCTGAAGCTTTACTCTATTTTGCTCACTTTTCGCTCAAATTCATTAAGTTCACAATTTGCCCACTTAGCTATTTTTCCTTTATTCTTTGGTCATTCCTTCTCATATTTGTTCGACTTTCATTTGTTTTGCTCCAATTCTTCAACTAAATACATACAATGACGGACTGTCATCAGTGATTCCAACTATTATTATGTTAAATGTGATGGGACCTATAAATGATCCCTCAAGAGAATGTGAAAGTTTTAAACTTGGCAGATAGCAGTGGAGAATGAAATCTGGTTTGGCTTAGAAGGTTCCTCTAGCAGGTAATGATAGACAAATTGACAACTATTCATCCTTTAAGGTGAGATATAAGTGTTGATGTTTGTTTTGGGAGCGACAATGATAAGTTTATTGTATCCAATGCTTTTGAGACGACTACAAATTTTAACATTGGCTCAACATGTGAACAATGGAGCAAACTATGGAATATAAATGTGACTAAAAGGCCGAGGATGTTTGTATGGGTGATGAAAAATAGTAGTCTAAAAACGAATCAACTATTACACAATTTGAAACTTAAAGATTCATATTGTCTAAATTGTGTATGGGTTGTTGAAAATATTATTCATGCCTTGCGAGATTGTAAAATTGTTAGACAAACTTAGATTATGCTTGTGAAAGATAATTATTGGAATCATTTTTTTAGTCTGAATTTGCAGGATTGGTTGGAATACAATTTGCAGAATCAACTAAGTTGGAGAGTTTATGAAGACTATCAAGTTGTTATCATTTCTTAATTGCTTTCTATTTTCAAGCGTTAAACCTTTTGTAGCGCAAAAAAATAAAATAAAATAAAGCCACATGTAATTTTTTTATAAAATAATTAAAATTAAAAGTAAGTTTGCGCCTCGTTAACAAACAAATATGTTATAAATTATATAATCCTTTTTTATTTCAAAATAATAATATTTAAATGATAGTCAAATTTTTAATGGATGAATTTAATTGAATCGATTAAAAATAAATTATAACATATTATAATATTATTGAATAATTAAGAAGAAGAATAAGAATGATATATCTGATAGAATTTGAGAGAAGGAATTTAGTGTATGTTAACCGTTTAACGGGGTAACATTTAAATAACTAAACGGGGAAGGGCAAATACCTTTCATTAGACTTAATTGAATGATCTAACATATTATCCTATGCTTCATCCAGACATAAAACTCAATTAAATAATTTATTAATAATTAATGTTTAATAATAATTGATTATACTATATTTAAATTTAATTAACAATTGAGGCATCCCATTTAATTAATTAAATAATTAATCTAACATTTATTTTCTTAAGTTTTACTTTTTATTTAAAAAATTATCAATCTATCTTATCTAATCATTAATCATTATATAAACTTGAGAAAACTAATACTAACTACTATAAAATGTACAAAAGATTCTTTTAAGACACGTGCTTTTTTATGGATAAATTTGTCTTTGAATATAGAATATAAATATTATATATTAAAATAATAATTGTATAATTTTTATATAATATCTAAACTAGAATTTTTTTAAATAATCATATTTTTCAAATTAATTTCAAAAATAACCAATATTTTAAAAAAATTATCGAAATAACCACATTTTCAAACAGATGCGTCAGATCAACTAGCGCATTCATTTAAAAGGAAGAGGATGCGCCACTGATGCTGGCACATGCTTTCAAAGCATTGCATGAGGCGTCAGCAACTATGACGTCTATGCATATGTTTTTGTGTATGCGCCAATTCATCTTGTGCGTACACGTTAAGATTTTTTTTTTAAATTTGTATTGGTTTATTTAATAAATAATTAAATAAAATATTGTAAAAAAAATTATTTATGGTATAATAAAAGTTACATGGGATTCACAAAAATTCAATGACCGGCCCGATCGAAACGTCCTCCCGTTCCACATCCAGGTGCGTTAGTCTGTCTTCGAGGTCTCCCACGATTTTCCTGAGGTGTTTGGGGTCTTTATGTGCTGACTTGATCCAATGATGGCTGGTGTGAAAGTCCGGTGGAAGTTCTAGTGGTATTTGATAGACGTGTCATCATTTGTTCCCAATAGTCGGGAGGGGCTCTGGTCAACGGCGCTTCCGTAATGCATTTCGGTGCCCATGTTGTCGTAGTTGGGTCGATGTTGTTAGGAGAATTATGGATGATATAGTTGCCTGAATTAGGACACTGAATCATTTTGGAAACGAAGCAATGGTTCCTGGGGTGTATTATAGTTAAACAATTGTTAAGTGTTGTGGTGATGGGATGTTTGGGTGGTCATTGGTGGGGAGCTACGATGAAGTGAATCATATAAATCATCTGGGTTATAAACTGTTGTGGTGGATGCGTATGGTTGTTGGTGGGTAGGGTGACATGAATGGATTGTGAGGTTGGGTGTTTGGCATGAATGTGTTGCGAACTTGGGTGTTTGGTTGTTTGGTGTATGTGGTAAGGTGAGGATGTGAGGTTGGTTGTTGGGTTTGGGTGGTTTGACATTGGTGTTGGACGGGGACCATTGTTGAGGGATAGTTAGGACTCCATATTGTAGCACAATACCACTACACTTCATCATATAGGAAGGTTTGGATAGTTAGGACAAAGGCGGTTGAAAAAATGTATGGCAATTGGGAGGAGTCTTACAAGCAACTTTCAAAATACTTGTTGGCTCTTAAATAATATGCTCTGGGGACTATTGTCAAGTTGGAAATGTTGTCGACGTATACACCAGAGGGGACTTATGCTATTGAAAATGGAATATTCCACCGTCTTTTCTGGACGTATCAACCATGCATCAAAGGTTTTTCTTTCTATAAACCTATTATACAAATTGATGGTACATGGTTGTATGAGAAATATAAAGGAACGTTACTAATGGCATTGACACAAGATGGCAACAACAATATTTTTCCAATCGCCTTTGCTCTTGTTGAAGGGGGGACTACTAAGGGATGGAGTTTTTTCCTAAGAAATCTCTGATTGCACGTTGCACCACAACCTAACTTATGTTTGATCTCCGACCGAAACCCTTCAATCGTCAGTGCATACAAAAACATTGATAATGGCTGGCAGGATCCTCCTTCGACGCATGTCTTCTGCATTAGACATATCGCTTAGAATTTTATGCGGGAGATCAAAGACAAAACGTTGCGGAAGAAGGTTGTCAACGCAGATTACGCATTATCATAACCCTCTTTCAAACACTACCGCAAAGAAATAAGATTGTCAAACGCAGATGTAGTACGGTGGATCGACAATATTCCATTGGAGAAGTGGACTAGGGCATACGACAACGGTCAACGTTGGGGCCACATGACAACAAATCTTGTGGAATCAATGAACTCTGTCTTCAAAGGCATTTGAAACCTACCTATAACCGCTTTGGTGCATGCAACATATTTCAGGCTAAAGGTGTTGTTTAAGACCAGACGTTCCAAATGGAGTTCAATGTTGCAATCTGGGCAGTTGTTCAGTGATACTTCAGTGAAATTCATTAGACACAAAGCTGGCAAAGCAAACACACACGTGGTCACGGTGTTTGACCGTACTGAAGGTTGGTACAGTGTTGTTGAGTCTATGGATCACAATGAAGGCATGCCGATGGGACAATACAGAGTGGAACTAGATAAAGGTTGGTGCGACTGCGGAAAGTTCCAAGTCTTTTGTACGCCCTGCTCCCATGTTATTGCGGCATGTTCAAAGGTTCGAAGGGATACATCCTACTTACTATCTGACGTTTACAAAGTCATAAGCCTATCAAATGTTTACAAAAATAGTTTTTCAGTAGTGGCAAAAGAGGATTACTAGCTAGATATCAAGAGGACATTGTCTGGCACAACGAAGTTATGAGAAGAAAGAAAAAAAGTTGCCTAAACAACACCGGTATTCAAACTGAAATGGATACGGCGAACAAAATGGTTCGATTATGTAGTTCATGCCATCAGTCAGATCTCAATCGTACTAATTGTCATAGTGTTGGAATGAGCACAACAAGATAAATTTACATGTACCTCTTTTGCAATATATAAAAAACAAAATTTATTTCATATGATAAGTTTGTGAGGAAATACCATCACAAATAAATACAACACATTCAACACACAGACAACACATAAACAACACAAACAACTAAAACAATTAAAATATCATTACAATAACTAAGCGATTACAACCATCAAAACAATTTTGAACATATTATGCATCATCCTATGAATGTCTTTGTCAGTCTTAATATCCACTCATTCACGCACTTCTCCATTTTGGTTGAACGTGGACACAAGCCATTGGATTCTTCTAATCCATTCACCATCTGCAATTTCTCCATCTAACCAACGGTTCAACGTCCGATTAAGACGTTCAAACGAATTTATATTCCAAAGTCGAATCTTTATCGGAGACGCGACGACGGGAAAGATTAAATCGACATTTCTCTTGTGAATGTATTCAGACATGGTTAAAAGTAAAAAAACTTGAAGGAGATTGAAGTAGAATGAAAGAAAATGTGGTTGTAGGGAAAAAGTTGTGTGAACAAATATGGGTGAAGGGCAAGGTACTTATAAAAGAACTTCAAAATGCATGCGCCAAATGGCTAGGCGTCACACATCTGATGCACATGCATGCGCCAGAAGCATGGGTGCAAGCACATGCATGCGCCAACAACGTTGGCGCCTCTATGCATTGCTTTTAAAGCATGCATCAATTGTGTTGGCGCCTCCTCTTCCTTTTAAATGGATGCGTCAGTTGATCTGACGTATCTGTTTGAAAAGTTGGTTATTCCGGTAATTTTTTTGAAATATTGGTTATTTTAGAAATTAATTTGAAAAATATGATTATTTTAAAAAAAAAATATCTCCAAACTATTTAATATTATTGTCATTTGATTTCTTATCATATGTCTTTTATTTTAAATTAAAAACTCTTATACTTTTTATTCATTCTTATAACTCATAATTTATGTCAACTAAAAAATCAACAAAAAAAAGTTGTCTTTAATACACATAATTCATATATGGAATAATTTCTAATTATAACTAATAAATTAGTTAAATTTAAAGTTTTACATCTTTAAAATAAAAAATAAAAAATAATTAGAATTAGAATAAATAATAATTTGATTTTAATTAATATAAAATCATACATGAAACAAACGTTGCTTTTGTAAAAACGGTTATGCATATAATGAAAACGGCTCTGCAGTAAGGAGACTCTCTCTCTCAGGTTCGGCAGCTTTGGAATATATACTAATTTAATTTTAATTAATATAAAAATCATACATGGAGCAAATGTTGTTTTTGTGAAAACTATTCTACAGTAAGTGGATAATAAAAATGGTTCTGCAGCAACAAGACTTTATCCCGTAAATTTGGAACAAATCATACATGGAGCAAATGTGGTTATGGAGGGTTTTTTATTGGGCCCATAGACATTTATCCTATTACGTAGGATGGGCAAATTCCATCTAGGTCACTCATGTCCCTTAGCATGCTTCATGGAGTACCCATCAATTGTCTTTATGGTCATCCAGTTACGAACAACGTTTGATCAACAATAAGGCACTCGACTCTACATCTAGGGTTCATAGTGGTTTCAGGTCGAAGGGTGGTATACACCATTATCACCATGAGAATAACTTATGACACTTTGCATAACATTCTATATAGTATTCTCATAGTGGATCAATCCAGTATAAATATTACTCTTAATATTCATACCTATGTTTAAGACTTGATAACTCCTTATCCATGATCCATGAGATGTGATCATCAGTCTATATACATAATAGTCTTAATGCTTTAATGTTATCCCACTTCACAATAAAACTCAACTACGGATACTTTAAGAATAACGTCTTTATGTTTAATGTGATCTCATGATTAAGTCACACTTGATACATTAAACGGACTAGCTATTCTAGGGACTTTATTAAACAAACGTAATAAAGAAAAAACCTTTTATTATTAATAAATAAATCGATACAAGTACCAAAAATATTGGCCTCTAGGGCTTACACCAACAATCTCCCATTAGCACTAGAGCCAATCAGGCATACCCCTAATGCCCATAGATCTAGTATGGCCATCATGATTCTTCTGCGCAAGAGGCTTTGTCAGTGGATCAACAATATTGTCAAGTGTAGGTACTCTGCATATTTTCACATCTCCTCTATCTATTATCTCTCGAATGAGGTGATAACGCCTAAGTATGTGTTTGGATCGTTGGTGAGATCTAGGCTCCTTAGCTTGTGCGATAGCACCATTGTTTTCACAATAGAGACCAATGGGATCCACAATGTTAGGAACTATGCCAAGTTTACTAATGAACTTTTTGATCCAAACAGCTTCCTTTGCTGCACTTGAGGCAGCAATATACTCGGCCTCGGTTGTAGAATTAGCAACTGTATCTTGCTTTGATCTTTTCCAGCTCACAGCGCCACCGTTTAAGCAAAACACATAACCAGATTGCGATCTAAAGTCATCCTTATCTGTCTGGAAGCTAGCATCGGTGTATCCAATTACAGCAAGCTCTTCCTGACCTCCATATATCAAGAATGAGCCCTTAGTCCTTCTCAAATACTTAAGGATATTCTTGACAGCTACCCAATGAGCATCTACAAGGATCAGATTGGTACCCACTCGTTGCACTTAAAGCATACGAGACATCTGGTCGAGTACATAACATGGCATACATGATAGATCCTATTGTAGATGCATATGGAATCTTATTCATGTGATCCTTGTCTTCCTTAGTTGAAGGGGATTGTGTTTTTGATAGACCCAAGCCATGTTGCATAGGTATGAATCCTTTCTTGGAATCATGCATATTAAAGCGTCTCAGCACTTTGTCTATGTATGTACTCTGACTTAGGCCAAGCAATTTTTGTGATCTATCTTTATAGATTTTGATTCCTAATATATAGGTTGTTTCACCTAGGTCCTTCATAGAAAAGCATTTCCCCAACCAAGACTTTACTTGTTGTAGGGTAGGGACATCATTTCCAATGAGTAATATGTCATCTACATATAATACCAGGAAAATGATCATGCTCCCACTAACCTTCTTGTAGACACAAGGCTCATCTTCGTTCTTGATGAATCCATATTGTTTTACTGTTTCATCAAAACGAAGATTCCAGCTTCTGGAAGCTTGCTTCAATCCATAGATTGATCTTTGTAACTTAAATATCTTTTGGGATTCTTCTGGTATGTCAAACCCTTTAGGTTGTGTCATGTACACATCCTTAAGAAGATTCCCATTAAGGAAAGCAGTTTTGACATCCATCTACCATATTTCATAATCATGATATGCAGCGATAGCAAGTAAAATCCGAACAGATTTAAGCATCGCAACTGGTGAAAAGGTTTCATCATAGTCAACCCCATGAATTTGTTTATATCCTTTTACAACCAGTCTTACCTTATAGGTATGCACCTTACCATCCATGTCAGTCTTCTTTTTGAAGACCCACTTGCATCCTATAGGGTTAACTCCTACAGGAGGCTCTACCAAGGTCCAAACTTGGTTTGTGTACATGGAATCCATTTCAGATTTCATGGCTTTTATCCACTTCTCAGACTCGGGACCAGTTATGGCCTCTTGGTAGGTCACAGGCTCATCTTGATCCATGAGTAATACATCACCTTGATCTGTTATGAGATATCTATAACACCCCGATTAAAATAAGAGAATTATTTAATTGAGTTAATATTATTTTATTAATTTAATTAAATAAAGTTGAATTATTGGATTATTATTATTATTATTATAGATGTTATTTATTTTAATAATAATTAAATAAATAAAATAATGGGAATATGAAGAGTGGAAGGGTAAAAGTGGAAATTGGATAAAAGAGGCCAAAGTGAGAACTCAGGTTGTTTTCACGTGTTTTGCCTCAGAGTCAGAGAAAGGGGGAGAAACGCTGAAGAGAAAGAGAAGGAAGAGGAAAAGGCCAAAGATTGCTCAGAGCTTCCTTCAATCCAAAGAGGTAAGGGGTCTGAACCTTATTAAACGATAATATGCGAGCAATTTCATGATATCTGTTGGTTTATCGATGGATTTTGGGGATTTTAGGGAGATTGGGAAAGTTGGGGTTTTGATGGAAAATCCTCCGATCTGTGAGTTTTGTTGAGTTATATGCATTATAATCGAAGTATGTTGTGTATATATGACTGTTAAATGTCGATATTGGGTTGTTAGCTGTGGGGTATGAGTTGTGGCGAGTAGAGAAGCAAAGCTGCGCTGGTTTCCTCAGCAGAGGGCTTCTGTTCGCGCGCGATTCGCGGCGCGAAGCCCAGTTCGCGGCGCGAACTGGGCAGGATTCAGAGGAGTTCTGTAACTCATCGTTCGCGGCGCGAACCCTGTTTCGCGGCGCGTACTGAAGCGAAATAAATTGTTCGCGACGCGATCCTTCGTTCGCGGCGCGAACTGTGCTGTATTGGAGGAGTTCGCGGCGCGTCCCTATGTTGGCGGCGCAAACTGTGCTGTGAAGTCAATGTTAGTGAGGTTTGAGTACGTTGAGTTGCGAGACTCTTAGTAAGTCGCTGTAATTGCATTATAAACAATTAACAGTGATTATATGATTGTGTATGAGGTGTTTATGATGATGATATGTTGAATTTACGTGTTTACTTATAGATGTGTTATGCGACGATGTGATATCGTTGTAATGTTGTTGTTTTGTTGAGTTGAATGTCATGCTATTAATGATGATGATAACATGACTATATGATGTTGTTGTTGCTATGTTGATTATGATGCATGTTTGATGTGCATGCATTCATGAAAGGCCGATGCCTAGTGATGAACGGACTGAGTTCCAATGATGTTGTTGACTCCGGGCTTGTTGAGAGGCTTGGTTCCTTGTGGGGAACTCGGATTCTATGGTGATGAATCTGGGAGTGGTGATCCTGTAGTTGGTCACAAAATGGGTATACCGAGTCGTGTTGAGTCATGCATGGGTGTGTGCATTGCATTTGATATGTTGTTTTGTTGATGTTCATGAGTATGTGATTATGATGATTATGATGAGCTGTGTTGGCATATGTGAAATATAATTATGTTTATAATTCTGTCGTTATATTATTATTTAATAATGTAATTCTCACCCCTTCTGCATGTGTTTATGTTCATCTATGATGAGCAATGTGCAGATAAAGCGGAGTAGCTATTGTTGAGGTTTGAAGAATAAGTGTAGAGTTATTCTACAGAGTCGAGTCAAATGCTCTGGTCATGTGACACCGGGGTTATGGGATTCGATAGATAGTTGGTTATTAATTACGTTGTTTATGATGACTAAATGTTGAGATGTTTTGTTGAGATAATGTTGAAATATTATTATGAATTGTTATATGATGAATTATAATAATAATGTTGTTGTCCGCTGCGAAGTTTTAAATATTAAATAATATGTTTTATGTTGTAATGCAATAAGTGTTATGTTGTAAGAAATGTAAACTCTTCTACATGTTGTACTCTGATAATATATTTAAATATGTCGTTTGGGTAGAAGGGTGTTACATTAGTGGTATCAGAGCATAGTCAGTCCAGTCGAGTCATAATGTGATGTTTTCCCTGTTGGTCGATTAGTGTAAATGACACTGTCGATATTTAACGGTTGTGGTGGTGTTGTGCAGAGTATGGCTGGAGAAAATGACCGTGTGATTGCTGAGGCTTTGGCTGCTATGGCGCAGGCTATGCAGGCGCAGCAGAATCCGCCGGTCGACGAGTTTAGGAATTTGGGAAGGTTTCTGAAGAATAACCCTCATACATTCAAGGGGCGCTATGATCCAGATGGTGCTCAGATTTGGCTGAGGGAAATTGAGAAGATTTTCCGGGTGATGACGTGTACTGAAGCACAGAAGGTGCAGTTTGGTACGCATATGTTATCTGAAGAGGCTGAAAACTGGTGGGATAACACTCGCCAGAGAATTGAAGTACCAGGTGCTGAGATGACTTGGGAAAGGTTCAAGACGGCCTTTCTGGAGAAATATTTTCCTGCTGATGTGCGATGTAAGAAGGAGATGGAATTTCTAGAACTGAAGCAGGGCAACATGTCTGTTGCTGATTACGCTTCGAAGTTTGAGGAGCTGGTGCAGTATTGTCCTCATTATAATGATGTTGATGCTGAGGAATCCAAGTGTGTCAAGTTTGAGAACGGGTTGCGTCCCGAGATCAAACAAGGCATTGGTTACCAGGAGATTCGTAGGTTTCCTACACTGGTTAATAAGTGCAGGATATTTGACGAAGATAGCAAGGCTAGGACTGCTCACTACAAGAGTCTTAGTGAGAAGAAGAATAAGGATCGTGGTAGTCCTTATGCATCTCCGAATGGTAAAGGTAAGCAGAAAGTGGTAGATGCGAAGAAGCCAAGTGGGGGAGGATCTCCCATAGCTGGTAAATGTTTCAAGTGTGGCGAGCCAGGCCACCGTGCTGATAGCTGTACCAAGAAAGTGCTGAGATGTTTCCGATGCGGTCAGGCTGGTCATAGAGTTACTGAATGTAAGGATGCTGGTCCGACATGTTTTAATTGTGGCGAGAAAGGCCATATCAGTTCGCAGTGCTCGAAACCGAAGAAGGCGGCTACTGCAGCTCATACTACTGGTAGGGTGTTTGCTCTGAGTGGGACTGAAGCTCCTAAAGGAGATAATCTGATTAAAGGTACTTGCTTGATTAATAATGTTGAATTGCTTGCTATTGTTGACACTGGTGCTACTCATTCGTTTATTTCGTATGAGTGTGCGACTAGGATTGGTGTGATTATGTCGTCCCTAGGCGGAAGTATGGTGATAGATACTCCTGCTAATGGTTCTGTGGAGACTTCTGTTGTCTGTCGAGGTTGTCATTTGACGATCTTTGAGAGAGAGTTCGTGGTTGATTTGGTGTGCTTACCCTTGCACCAAATTGATATTATTATGGGAATGAATTGGCTAGAATTCTATGGCGTGTTTATCAACTGCTATAGTAAGACGGTGCGGTTTTCTGAAGTTGGTGAGAATGATGAGGCAAGATTTCTATCTGCTAGGCAGGTGGGGGAATTTGTGAAAGATGAAGCTCAGATATTCGCTTTATTTGCGTCTCTGCAAGCGGATAGGAAAGTGGTGAGTGTAGATTTGCCGGTTGTCTGTGAATTTCAGGATGTGTTTCCGGAGGATGTAAGTGAATTACCTCCAGAACGTGAAGTCGAATTTGCCATTGACTTAGTACCAGGTACGAGTCCAGTGTCGATGTCTCCTTATAGAATGTCGGCAACTGAATTAGTTGAATTGAAGAAGCAACTTGAAGAATTGCTTGAGAAGAAGTTTGTGCGTCCAAGTGTTTCTCCTTGGGGTGCACCAGTATTGTTAGTGAAGAAGAAGGAAGGTACGATGAGGTTGTGTGTCGATTATCGGCAGTTGAATAAGGTGACTATCAAGAATCGGTATCCATTGCCGAGGATTGATGATTTGATGGACCAGTTGGTTGGAGCTCATGTTTTCAGTAAGATTGATTTGCGGTCGGGTTATCATCAGATCCGAGTGAAGTCAGATGATATCGCGAAGACTGCTTTCCGTACGAGGTATGGTCATTATGAATACACTGTGATGCCGTTTGGTGTGTCTAATGCTCCAGGTGTGTTTATGGAATATATGAATCGTATATTTCATCCGTACCTTGATAATTTTGTTGTGGTGTTCATAGATGATATATTGATATATTCTAAGACGGAAGAAGAGCATGCAAGACATCTGAGGATTGTTTTGCAGGTGTTAAGAGAGAAGAAATTATATGCAAAGTTATCTAAATGTGAGTTCTGGTTGAAAGAAGTGAGTTTCCTTGGCCATGTGATTTCGAGTGGTGGGATTTCTGTTGATCCTGCTAAAGTTGTTGTTGTATTACAGTGGGAGACTCCGAAGTCTGCTACTGAGATACGCAGTTTTCTGGGGTTAACTGGTTATTATCGCAGATTTATTGAGGGCTTCTCTAAGTTGGCATTGCCGTTGACGCAGTTGACTAAGAAGGGTCAAGTGTATGTGTGGGATGCAGCTTGTGAAGTGAGTTTTGTTGAGTTGAAGAGGCGGTTGACCAGTGCTCCAGTGTTGATCTTGCCTAATCCTGGTGAGTCCTTCGTTGTTTATTGTGATGCTTCGTTGATGGGTCTTGGTGGTGTTTTGATGCAGAATGGTAAAGTTGTAGCTTATGCTTCTAGACAGTTGAAAGTTCATGAGAGGAATTATCCTACGCATGATCTAGAACTTGCAGCTGTTGTATTTGTGTTGAAAATGTGGAGGCATTATCTGTATGGTTCCAGATTCGAAGTGTTCAGTGATCACAAGAGTCTGAAGTATCTGTTTGATCAGAAAGAGTTAAATATGAGGCAGAGAAGGTGGTTAGAATTACTGAAGGATTTTGACTTTGAATTGAGTTATCATCCCGGTAAGGCTAATGTAGTTGCAGATGCGCTGAGTAGAAAGTCTCTACATATGTCTATGATGATGGTTCGGGAGCTTGAGTTAATTGAACAGTTCCGTGATATGAGTTTGGGTTGTGAAGTTTCCGCTGTTAGTGTAAAGTTGGGTATGCTGAAGTTGACTAGTGGAATTCTGGAAGATATTCGGAATGGTCAGCAAGTTGATGTCGCTCTAGTTGATCATATTACTATGGTTAACCAGGGTAATGGTGGTAATTTTGAGATTGATGAGAATGGCATCCTGCAATTTAAAGGTAGAGTTTGTGTTCCTGAGGTGTCTGAATTGAAAAAGAGTATTCTTGAAGAGGGCCATAGGAGTGGATTGAGTATCCATCCAGGTGCAACTAAAATGTATCAGGATTTGAAGAAGTTGTTTTGGTGGGCGGGTATGAAAAGAGATGTTGCTAAGTTTGTGTATGCCTGTTTGACCTGTCAGAAGTCAAAGATTGAACATCAGAAACCGGCAGGTATGATGCAACCTTTGAAGATTCCTGAATGGAAGTGGGATAGCATTTCCATGGATTTTGTGACGGGATTGCCGAGGACGGTGAAAGGTAATGATTCTATTTGGGTGATTGTGGATCGATTGACTAAGTCGGCGCATTTCTTGCCGATGAAGATTAATCACTCTTTAGAGAAGTTGGCAGAGTTGTATATTGAGGAGATAGTGAGGCTGCATGGTATTCCATCAAGTATTGTGTCTGATAGAGATCCCAGATTTACTTCTAGATTTTGGGAAAGTTTGCAGAAAGCATTGGGGACTAAGTTGAGGTTGAGTTCAGCTTATCATCCTCAGACTGATGGTCAGACTGAAAGAACTATCCAATCCTTGGAGGATTTGTTGAGAGCTTGTGTGTTGGAGCAGAGTGGTTCTTGGGATAGTTATTTGCCGTTGGTGGAGTTTACTTATAATAATAGTTTTCATGCTAGTATCGGTATGGCTCCATATGAAGCATTGTATGGTAGGAGGTGTTGAACTCCATTGTGTTGGTATGAATCAGGTGAGAGTGTTGTACTCGGACCTGAGATTGTGCAGCAGACGACTGAAAGGGTCAAGATGATTCAGGAGAAAATGAAGATTTCTCAGAGTCGTCAGAAGAGTTATCATGATAAGAGGAGAAAGGCACTTGAGTTCCAAGAGGGAGATCATGTGTTCTTGAGAGTTACTCCAACGACAGGTGTGGGTAGAGCTTTAAAGTCTAAAAAGCTTACTCCGAGGTTTGTGGGTCCGTATCAGATTTTGAAGAGGGTTGGGGAAGTGGCGTATCGGATAGCTTTACCGCCGTCGCTTTCTAATCTGCATGATGTGTTTCATGTATCTCAGTTGAGAAAATATATTGCGGATCCTTCGCATGTTGTTCAGTTGGATGATATCCAGATGAGGGATAATTTGACCGTTGAGGTGTTGCCAATTCGGATAGATGACCGAGAAGAGAAGACCCTGAGAGGTAAGAAGATTGCTCTAGTGAAAGTTGTTTGGGGAGGTCCAGCTGGTGAGAGCTTGACTTGGGAGCGTGAAGATCAGATGAAGGAGTCGTATCCGGCTCTATTTGCTTGAGGTATGTTTTCGAGGACGAAAACTCTTTTAGTGGGGGAGAGTTATAACACCCCGATTAAAATAAGAGAATTATTTAATTGAGTTAATATTATTTTATTAATTTAATTAAATAAAGTTGAATTATTGGATTATTATTATTATTATTATAGATGTTATTTATTTTAATAATAATTAAATAAATAAAATAATGGGAATATGAAGAGTGGAAGGGTAAAAGTGGAAATTGGATAAAAGAGGCCAAAGTGAGAACTCAGGTTGTTTTCACGTGTTTTGCCTCAGAGTCAGAGAAAGGGGGAGAAACGCTGAAGAGAAAGAGAAGGAAGAGGAAAAGGCCAAAGATTGCTCAGAGCTTCCTTCAATCCAAAGAGGTAAGGGGTCTGAACCTTATTAAACGATAATATGCGAGCAATTTCATGATATCTGTTGGATTATCGATGGATTTTGGGGATTTTAGGGAGATTGGGAAAGTTGGGGTTTTGATGGAAAATCCTCCGATCTGTGAGTTTTGTTGAGTTATATGCATTATAATCGAAGTATGTTGTGTATATATGACTGTTAAATGTCGATATTGGGTTGTTAGCTGTGGGGTATGAGTTGTGGCGAGTAGAGAAGCAAAGCTGCGCTGGTTTCCTCAGCAGAGGGCTTCTGTTCGCGCGCGATTCGCGGCGCGAAGCCCAGTTCGCGGCGCGAACTGGGCAGGATTCAGAGGAGTTCTGTAACTCATCGTTCGCGGCGCGAACCCTGCTTCGCGGCGCGTACTGAAGCGAAATAAATTGTTCGCGGCGCGAACTGTGCTGTATTGGAGGAGTTCGCGGCGCGTCCCTATGTTGGCGGCGCAAACTGTGCTGTGAAGTCAATGTTAGTGAGGTTTGAGTACGTTGAGTTGCGAGACTCTTAGTAAGTCGCTGTAATTGCATTATAAACAATTAACAGTGATTATATGATTGTGTATGAGGTGTTTATGATGATGATATGTTGAATTTACGTGTTTACTTATAGATGTGTTATGCGACGATGTGATATCGTTGTAATGTTGTTGTTTTGTTGAGTTGAATGTCATGCTATTAATGATGATGATAACATGACTATATGATGTTGTTATTGCTATGTTGATTATGATGCATGTTTGATGTGCATGCATTCATGAAAGGCCGATGCCTAGTGATGAACGGACTGAGTTCCAATGATGTTGTTGACTCCGGGCTTGTTGAGAGGCTTGGTTCCTTGTGGGGAACTCGGATTCTATGGTGATGAATCTGGGAGTGGTGATCCTGTAGTTGGTCACAAAATGGGTATACCGAGTCGTGTTGAGTCATGCATGGGTGTGTGCATTGCATTTGATATGTTGTTTTGTTGATGTTCATGAGTATGTGATTATAATGATTATGATGAGCTGTGTTGGCATATGTGAAATATAATTATGTTTATAATTCTGTCGTTATATTATTATTTAATAATGTAATTCTCACCCCTTCTGCATGTGTTTATGTTCATCTATGATGAGCAATGTGCAGATAAAGCGGAGTAGCTATTGTTGAGGTTTGAAGAATAAGTGTAGAGTTATTCTACAGAGTCGAGTCAAATGCTCTGGTCATGTGACACCGGGGTTATGGGATTCGATAGATAGTTGGTTATTAATTACGTTGTTTATGATGACTAAATGTTGAGATGTTTTGTTGAGATAATGTTGAAATATTATTATGAATTGTTATATGATGAATTATAATAATAATGTTGTTGTCCGCTGCGAAGTTTTAAATATTAAATAATATGTTTTATGTTGTAATGCAATAAGTGTTATGTTGTAAGAAATGTAAACTCTTCTACATGTTGTACTCTGATAATATATTTAAATATGTCGTTTGGGTAGAAGGGTGTTACAATATCCATATCTCTCATGTAGGTGACGTATCCTGTTTGACCTACGCTGGTCTTGTTCTACTTGAGCAGGTTGCTCTTCCACAACCACTTGTGTTTCCTGCTCTAATTCCTCCATAGGTGTATCGATGCTTTGTGATTCTTGAATTTCTTCAAGCTCTACTTTCCTCCCACTGATTCCTTTGGAAATAAAATCCTTTTCTAGGAAAACTCCAGTTCGAGCGACAAACACTTTGCCCTCAGAAGGATTGTAGAAGTAATACCCTCTTGTTTCTTTAGGATACCCCACAAATAAGCATTTGTCAGATTTGGGCTCAAGCATAGTTAAAATTTGTCGTTTCACATAAACTCCGCAACCCCAAATCTTCATGTAAGACATATGTGGTTTTTTACCACTCCATATCTCATATGGTGTCTTCTCAACCTTTTTGGATGGAACACGGTTAAATGTGTAAGCTGCTGTCAATAGTGCATGTCCCCAAAAGGAGTTTTGAAGATCAGCGTGACTCATCATTGATCGGGCCATGTCTAATAGGGTTCGATTTCTTCTCTCAGATACACCATTCCATTGGGGTGTTCCAGAAGGAGTAAGTTGGGATAGGATCCCACACTCTTTCAGATGGTCATCAAACTCTAAGCTTAAATACTCACCACCTTGATCTGATAGAAGAGTTTTAATATTTTTACCTAGTTAGTTTTGTACTTCATTCTTGAATTCCTTGAACTTTTCAAAGGACTCTGATTTGTGTTTCATTAAATACACATAACCATATCTACTAAAATCATCAGTAAATGTGATGAAGTACTGAAAACCTCCTCTGGCTGGTATGTTCAGTGGTCCACATACATCAGTATGTATGAGGGCCAAAAGATCATTAGCTCTTTCACCTTTTCCTGTGAATGGAGACTTTGTCATCTTTCCAATTAAACAAGATTTGGATGTCTCATATGATTCATAATCAAAAGAGTCCAAGAGTCCATCTTTATGGAGTTTGGAAATGTGTTTCTCATTTATGTGGCCTAATCGACAATGCCAAAGGTAAGTTGGATTTAACTCATTAGGTTTCATCCTTTTAGTATTAATGTTATAAATAGGCATTTCAAGATCAAGGACATATAGTCCATTGTTCATTTGTGCAGTAGCATAGAATATATCATTCAAATAAATTGAGCGACAATTGTTCTTTATTATAAATGAAAAACCAAACTTGTCCAAAGAAGAAACGGAAATAATATTCTTGCTAATTGCAGGTATATAATAACAGTTCTCTAACTGAATTATTAAACCACTAGGTAAAGTTAGTACATAAGTTCCTACGGCTAAAGCAACAACCTTTGCTCCATTGCCAACTCGTAGGTCAACTTCACCTTTTGCCAAATCTTTACTCCTTTTTAGCCCTTGCACATTGGTACAAATGTGAGAACCGCATCCAGTATCTAATACCCATGATGCAGAAGTAGATAAATTAATTTCAATAACAAAAATACCTGAAGTTGAAGTCTTTACTCAATTCTTCTTACCTTTCAGGTACTTTGGGCAGTTTCTCTTCAAGTGTCTGGTCTTGCCGTAATGGAAGCAGGTGCCTTCCTTTGCTATGCCTCCACTAGGCTTCAAAGCAGCAACAATGGGTTTGGGTTTGGCAACTTCCTTGCCTTTCCCTTTATCACCCTGCTTGGTGGGTCTTTTGTTATGTCTCTTTCCATTTCCGATCATCAGAATGGACTTCCCTTTTGACTTCAGATTCTGCTCAGTAGTTCTTAACATGGCTAGCAGTTCAGGAAGAGATTTGTCCATATCATTCATATTGAAATTTAGGACAAATTGACTGAATCTATCTGGCAACGATTGTAAGATCAAATCAGTCGCAAGTTCCTTTCCGAGGGGAAAACCCAACCTCTTAAGGTTTTCCACATACCCAATCATCTTGAGCACATGGGGGCCTACAGGGGCTCCCTCAGCTAACTTGCCTTGAAAAAGAGCTTTTGAAACTTCAAACCTTTCATGCCTTGCTTGCTCTTGATATAACATCTTCAGGTGTTCGATCATATCGAACGCTTCCATGTTCTCATGTTGCTTTTGCAACTCTGAGTTCATGGTAGCTAGCATGAGACAAGCAGTTTCATTGGCATCATCGGCATGCTTCTTATAAGCATCTCTTTCTGCCTTAGGTGCAAAACTAGGAGGTTCCTCTTCAGGAACAGGTTTCTCCAAGACATACAGCTTTCTATCATGTTTGAGGACAATCCTCAGATTTTGGTGCCAATCCAAAACATTTATCCCAGACAATTTTTCCTTGTCAAGGATTGATCGCAAAATGTTGTTAGAGGTGTTTGTTTTCATGGTAATCTACATGAAAATAATGAAAATATAAGTATCAATAACATATTTAATAATGCCTTTAATTAAATATGCTCTCACTATTTTAATCAAAACAAATGACCCTCACCATTTGATTAGGAAAATCCCGTTGAAAGATTTTCTAGTGGGTCGAGATCCATATTTCACTTTGTTTTAAGTCCGCGTAGGCGGATTACACAAAACTAGGTTATTTAGGTAGGAACTCCTTCCAATTGTATCTAATACAACTCTCGAATATTTTAGTTGGGTGAATAACTCCTTATTCCAATCCATCACATGGATCATTTCCAACTCTTGCTTCTAAACATATATAATCTTATTATAACTTGTTTAGTTAAGTTTGACTCATTGTTTTAACAATTGAATATTACAATTATCCCATTGCACCTTACTAATATAGAACATACACCTCGCGTAGGCGAAACCTACATTATCCGATACTAGTCTTGATGAGTGCTAAAACTTGGAAAGCATAAAGTTAATATTTAATTAGATGGAATTTGCAATTATTCTGATATCACCGGCTTATTTATCATATAAATCTTCTCTCACATGCATCAACATACATTCACATGCATCAATATAGATAATGAAACAGTTATGGTCCCTAGCGCAATTGTTCTCCCAAGCCAATGAGAGAACCTAAGCTAACCTAATAACGATCTAAGCTTCTGCAAGCAAGATCTTCAAGGTTGTCCTCCTTTGATATTTAATTCTTCTCTTTCTTCATAACATTACATTACATAAAAGAAACTCGTCTTACATACGAGGGAGTGAGATGAGAAAAGAAGTTACATTAAGAGATTAAAAGAGAGGCACGACGCGCAGGTTGTACTTTAAAATCCCAAAACAAAATAAAGGAAAACTAAGGCCATAACCGATCACCACAAGACAATAATAATAAACACATTATTATTATTAATTTTAATTCTTTTAATTAATTAAAACCAAATTAAATTTCGGCGACCGATCACACTACGCAGAGTTAGCCGGGGTTCCGCTGCCTGGTCAAAAAACAGAAAAATAGAGAATACAAACTTTGTGAATGTGACGACCGCCACAAAGCATGTCACGACCGTCACGACCAGCCTGTGACGGTTGTCACAGGCCCATCAAGAACGTCACGCGGCCAAAATTAGCGCTTTGAAACAGTCAATAGACGTGATCAAACAAGCCCTCAATTCATAACTCTTTGACAACACAAACCTTGTGTCGTCACTAACCCTAATGCACCAATTTCAGACCGTCAAACACACCTCGATTGTTGATTCAGTATGATTGATCAACAGGTCATTGCTTCACCATACTAATGTCGGGTCAAGAAGCAAACAACCATTGATCGCTCAAAGGAAAACAACCATTAAGTGTTTGAATGAACGAAACAGAAATGGTATATCATATATACCGTATTTTGCATTAGTATTACTTATATCATATATATAACTTGATCGATCTCAATTACGTAACCTATGGACGATCGATGTATCGCTGCTTCACCATACTAATATCGGATTCCGAAGCATAGTCAACATTAATCATCCAAATCATACACACATGATGCCAAATTTAATTACTCGTTTATTCTTTGATTCATTCTGTCTTTTAATCATATTAATACAGAAAATAAACAACTATCAGATGCATGATTTTGTAAGTGGCTCTGATACCACTGAAGGAGAATAGCGATCCAAAACGCAGCGGAATTTAAAATTTTCTCCTTTAGTGATCTTTACGAATGAGCATGATCAGTGATAGAATCGTTACCTCTTGTGACGATTGAAACCTTTGAAGCAGATCTACGAAGCGATCACGAACATTGAACGATGACAACGCCTCTACTCAGTCCACACGAACGGATTCCTTCAATCTCAGTGTTAGCTGCTACGAATGAAGGCTTTGAGTGTGAGAGAGAGAAACGAAATTGCAACTGCTCAAATGCTTCTGCGCAAGGATTCTATTTATAGAACCACTTGTGTGGGCTTCAAGTTAAAAAGCCCATTTAAGTGTATGTGGCCCATATCTTATAATATGCCAAAATCACTTAAGCGTGTGGTACCTTACCATATTTCGTATTCTACTTAAGTACATTGTATCTTACGATGTTCTACAATTCACTTAAGTGCACCATACCTTACGGTGTTCCTTAGTTACTCTATCTCTCATCAATCCGTCCTTTTGTGTGTGACCTTGTAGGTTTTCGCGGTATTGACAATTATATTAAATCACGTATTTAACATAATAAACAGTGAGCGGTATCTAGCAACACATCACTGCTACCCAAGACACAAAAATGTCATGTGATCTGACAAATCCTTTTGTGATAATACTTATATGTACAATTACCCTTTTGCTCTTATGTCTATATTGAACACAAGGCATAGACCATGTCATCCTTGTCCAGTTCAATATTGGGCCCATAGAAATTTATCTTGTTACGCAAGATGGACAAATTCCATCTAGTTCACTTATGTCCCTTAGCATGCTTCGTGGAGTACCAATCAACTGTCTTTATGGTCATCCAGTTACGGACAACGTTTGATCAGCAATAAGGCACTCGACTCTACATCTAGGGTCCATAGTGGTTTCAGGTCGAAGGGTGGTATACACCATTATCAGCACGAGAATAACTTATGACACTTTGCATAACATTCTATATAGTATTCTCATAGCGGGTCAATCCAGTATAAATACTACTCTTAATATTTATACCTATGTTTAAGACTTGATAACTCCTTATCCATGATCCATGAGATGTGATCATCAGTCTATATACATAATAGTCTTATTACTTTAATGTTATCCCACTTCACAATAAAGCTCGACTACGGATACTTTAAGAATATCGTCCTTATGTTTAATGTGATCTCATGACTAAGTCACACTTGATACATTAAACAGACTAGCTATTCTAGGGACTTTATTAAACAAACGTAATAAAGAAAAAGTCTTTTATTATTAATAAATAATTCGATACAAGTACCAAAAGTATTGGCCTGTAGGGCTTACACCAACAGTTTCAATAGGACAAAAATGGGAAATTGAGTTAATGGCAATAAATGCATTACAAATAGTCCAACATAGAAAGTGAAGCTAACATTAAAAACATTTATAAAGACATTGAAACATTAAACGCACCGAAGGAGGCAAAGAGGATAAGGTGTCACATGGACATATGTGGTGGTCCCAAGCATTATGTCACATGTCACATCCAAACAACCCCTCGCCGGTTCCGAAGGTATGGTTGTAGAGAAGCTAGTGGCGGCTTGTAGGCGACACTTGAGCACTTAGGCACAACGTTGTGTTAATGAGACGATGCTCCGACGGTCGGCCTTCGGCTTGCATGCTGCAAATTAATTATAAGTATTGCTCTAGGATTTTGGTCGTTGCTTACAATTTAAATTTAGAATTCAAAATATACAACACTTCATGAAGTGGTGCGTTGTATTATTATAGGTGAAACATTGCAACATATGATGGAAAAGGTGTTGTTTCATCAAGAGTTGAAAACTTATGAAACAACACATGCATGACCTATAAATACATGATTATGAATTCGAAAATCATTCATTAAATTTTTTTGCACATCCTCTTAAACATTTTAGACACACTTCCTTGCATTTGAGTTCTTCACATGTCTTGTGCAGACTCGATTAAAAAAGGCTGAATTATCCTGGGCATTCTTGCTTTCCGACTCAAAGACATCAAAGAGAGTGCTTAAAATACTTTTAAGGAAAGTGACTTTGTCCACGACTCAACATGGATCCATTTAATCTTGTCAAAATATCTAACAGTCTTAAAAGTATTTATACAATGGCTTCTGACGCTGCAGTTTCAAGCATTAAAGTTATGAATCAGGATCTTGTCAAGTTGGATCACTTTGATGGAACCAACTACACCAGATGGCAAGATAAGATGTCATTCTTACTACTGCCCTGAAGGTTCACTATGTCTTAGATCCTGACTTAGCACCCATTCTTGAACCATCAGAAAATGACTCTAAAGAAGTCAAGAAGGAGCATAAGAAACGTAAGGAGGACGAACTGATATGTCATGGACATATTCTGAATACGCTGTCTGATCGTCTCTACGACCTCTATACGGATGATCCGTCTGCAACAGAAATCTGGAAAGCACTCGAATTCAAATTCAAGGTCGAAGAGGAAGGTATGAAGAAGTTTTTAATTTCTAAATATTTTGATTTTAAATTTATCGACTGCAAGCCCATTCTTCCTCAAGTGCATGAGTTGCAAGTCCTCGTGAATAAAATAAAAGCGGTGAAAATAGACATCCATGGGACCTTTCAAGTCGGTGCAATCTTTGAAAAATTTCCACCTTCGTGGAAAGGCTACAGAAAGAAATTGTTGTACAGTTCTGAGGACTTCTCTTTGAAGAAAATCCAGAAACATCTTTGAAACAAGGAGGAATCGAAGGAGAGGGAGAAACCAAAGGAAAGAAGAAACATGATGGAATAAAAAGTCATCTTGGACCAAAAAAGGAACATCACAAGTTCAAGAATTATGGCGGCCATAAGGGTCTGAAAAACGGATGTTTTGTTTGTGGAAAACTTGGACACTATGCTAGAGATTGCAGGCACAACAAGTCAAAAAACGAGATCAATGCAGTTCATGCAAATGATGACATAATTGCTACAGTGAGAGAAGTTATGGCAATCAATGGCAAAGTTCAAGGTTGGTAGTATGATACATGCGCTACGGTGCATGCCTCTTACAACAAGGCTGCTTTCAAAACCTATTCTGAGACAAATGATGGACAAGAAGTGCATATGGGAAATAAAGTACGATCTAAAGTTGTTGGAACCGGATCGGTCGAACTCAACTTCACTTCAGGAAAGAAAGTCACTCTTGTCAATGTGCTTCATGTCCCTGACATGAATAGGAATCTTGTTAGTGGGGATTTATTGGGAAAATTGGGCATTAAATCTGTTTATGAATCGGGAAAACTTATATTGACCCGTAATGATGTATTTGTTGGAAAAGGATATCCCGTTGAGGGAATAATCAAACTATGTATTACCGAAAATATTATTAATGAAATTTCTAGTTCCGCTTACATGCTTGAATCTGTTTCTTTATGACATAATAGACTAGTACATTCTGATATTAGTTCTATTAAGAGACTAATTAAATCTTGATTGATTTCATGTAATATAAATTATTTCAAAAAATGTGAGTTATGTGTTAAATCAAAGATGATTAAGAAACCTTTCAAAATGTTGAAAGAAACACAAATCTACTTGATCTTGTACACTAGGATTTATGCAAATTTAATGCATGTTAACCCGTGGGGGAAATAGATATTTTATTACATTCATCGACGATTATTCTAGATACACACATGTATATCTCTTAAAGCATAAAGATGATGTTTTTAATGCCTTTAAGATTTATAAAGCAGAAGTGAAAAATCAATTGAGTAGAAGTATCAAAGTCCTTAGGAGTAATATGGGCGGTGAATACTTTTCCTACTAAATTCGATGCATTTTGTGAAGAACACGACATAATACATTAATGTTCGACACCTCGCACACCGCAACAAAATGGCATGGCCGAAAGAAAGAATCAAACATATAAAGAGATGATGAATTCCATGTTGATACATTCTGAATTACCCTTAAAGTTGTGGGGTGAGGCCTTATTATCCGCTTGCCATATAATTAATAGAATTCCTTTAAAGAAAACCGATATCTCTCCATATGAGGCTTGGAAAGGAAGAACATCAAATATTGGTTACTTTAAAGTGCGGGGGTGTGTGGCTTACTACAAAAACATGGATCCTAAGATGTGCTTTTGTAGGATATGCACAAAATAGTAAAGCATATAGACTCTTAACTTTATAGACTAATATAATTATAGAATCCCGGGATGTAGAATTCTTTGAAAATCTTATCACCAAGGATAAAGAATCAAAGTTGGTCGCAACTAAAGAATCTTGTGGAAAAGATTCCTCTCGGATTGTATAAATACAACCTGAAGGCACTTCTCGAATCATTGAATCACAACCTGAGCCTAAGATAAGCAAAAGATTTCGGAAAACAAAGAATCTAAGACCAGACAAAATTAATCCTTAATTTATTTCCTTTTATCTAGTTGAAGGAAATTGTAAGAATTTTGTGCAAAGTATTCTGGTCATTCTTCAATTAGGGGATGGCCCTAAAACTTACAAGGAACCAATAACTTCAAGGGACTCCCCTTTTTAGAAGGATGTTATCCAAGATGAAACAAATTCAATTGTTTCAAACCACACTTTAGAACTTGTTGACTTACCAAAGGGATCAAGGTCCATTAGATGTAAGTGGGTGTTTAAAAGGATATATCATAGTGATGGTACCTTAAGCACTTATAAGGCCAGATTAATGGCAAAAGGATTTAGACAAAAGGAAGGTATATATTGCTTTAACACATATGCACCAGTAGCAAGGACAACTACAATTAGATTGCTGTTTGCCTTATCCTCTTTAAATTACCTTATAGTTCATCAGATGGATGTTAAAACAACGTTCCTAAATGGAGATCTTGATGAGGAAATCTACATGGAACAACCAGAAGGCTACGTGCTTTCTGGAAATGAACTAAAGGTGTATAAGCTTGTCAAATCCTTATATGGATTAAAGCAAACATCAAAACAATGGCATTAAAAATTTGATTCTATGATACTTTTAAATGGATTTATTCCCAATATTTATGACAAGTGTTTATACACAAAAGTGTGCAAAACCACTGTGATATTTCTTTGCCTCTGTGTTGATGACATGCTAATAATTAGAAAAGATTTGAATGGAATTCTAGAGACAAAGAGGTTTCTAACTTCCACTTTAAAAATGAAAGATCTTGGACTTGTTGACACAATTCTAAGGATCAAAGTTAAGCGAAATAGTGGGGGTTATGAACTTAGTCAAACACACTATATTGAGAAAATGCTTGATAAGTTCAAACACCTAAAATTTAAGGAAGTAACCACTTCATTTGATCATGTCGTCAAACTTCAAAACAACAATGGAAGAGCAGTAGTTCAATTGGAATATGCAAGTGCAATAGGGTGTCTTATGTACTTAATGCAATGTACCAGACCCGGTATATCATTTGCAGTTAGTAAAATGAGTAGATTTACTAGTAATCCAAGTAATGAACACTGGAAGACATCACGAGGACTTTTGGCTATCTACTGAAAACCAAAAACATTGGCCTTAATTATGGTAGGTTCCATACCATACTAGAAGGATATACTTATGCGAGTTGGATATCTAACATTGGAGATCATAAATCTACAACTGGATGGATATTTACACTAGATGGAGGAGCAATTTCTTGGAAGATCAAGAAACAAACATGTATTACTCTTTCAACCATGGAATCAGAGTTTGTGGCTCTCGCTTCCTGATCGATAAAATAACAAGTGTACTATTTGCACCGATGTAATAATAAAATGGGAGTTATCCCGAGTATCGATCTCGAGGACTGCGTATTAAGTACAAACCTTTACAATAATCCCATTGAACAAAAGATCAAAAGGGGTTTGTTGATTGTTTTTGAAATGATAATTACGAGAATAAATTACACAAAGATTATAAAAATCTTTTAATCGATATAATAAAGCATGCTAGGGAAAGATGTATGAATTGCTTTGTACTACACTACTTTCATATTATATAATATCTAAGTTGTAATTATTCACGCCGATTCTCAAGAATTGTTTTCTCTAATTCCTTAGCCGAAAACCATTAACAGTCATTTTCCATCCTAATTCCTTAGCTATTCAAAATGACGTTAAGAAAAATGCAGTTGTAACAAGAATTTACGACTACTACAGTTTGGTCATTATTCCTAAGCGATTATACCGAAGTATTATTATACAAAAAGTGATAAGGCGGTTTGTCCGACCTAAACCCTAACCATAGATCAAAATTCTATTTGTCCGATAGAAAAAAGCATTAAGAACTTTGTATAATAATTTGAATTAAGAACAACATTGATGACCATAAAACATAGAAATATTGTTCATACATAAGCAATTCAGGGACACCCCCTAGCATTGGGGGGTTTAGCTTCTCATAGTATTCAAAGAAAGCAAATTACAAAATAGAGACATTACAATTCTTTGGTGATGAAGGTTGATCTTCAATCTCTTCCGATCTTCAAAATCTCTTCTTCTCCAAAACCCTTGAAAGCTTTGTTCTCTTCTCTGTCTATTCTTCGTACCATCAAAAGTCCCTTTTCTCTTCACCAATAGTAGACTAAATAGTTCCAAATCATCTAAAAGCATCGTGAAATACCAAGACTGCCCTCCGGACTTACAAAGAGACTTGAAAAATAAAAATCAGCAAAAGGGGCGAATTGGCCAACACGGGCGCCCGTGTTGGCTCCCTGTTGTCATACCCCAAAATTCACCCTACTCCGATACGATTTTCATCTGATCCATGGCTCTACTGCACATGCATGCTTTCATTATTTCATTGTCATAATTTCATTGAACTTTCATAACCAAATACATATTACATGGACTCAAGGCATGGTGTTTACACCCGGAAAAAACTGGGGTTATCCGATTAAAGTTCTGGAAAAAGAAAGAAAAAAAAAATTGACTGGGTAATCGATTACCATAATCATGGTAATCGATTACCCAGAACAAAAATTGATTTTTTTGGCCATTTTGGACTGTGTAATCGATTACCCTAATCATGTTAATCGATTACACAGACCAAAAAATGATTTTTTGGCCATTTTGGACTGTGTAATCAATTACCCTAATCATGGTAATCGATTACACATGCGCAGGCACCAATAGTGACTCTGTTTTTTACACCGAGGACCTTTTGGTTCATCCACTTCAACCCCTTTGCTTCCTCTATAAATAGAGCCATATTCCCACTCATTTTTAAAGATTGAAAGCCACAAAACCTCTGTCCAAATCACATTCAAGCTCCCTTTTTTCAACCTAAACCCTAACTCACCCAAACCCTCTTTTCTTCTTTGAACCACCCAACCACCATGTAAAAATCCACAATCTCCACACAACAAAAACAGTAGCAAACTTGTGACCTTCACTTACATAATCATTCACCACCACCACATAAACATACAACTTCCTTCCCTTTCATTTTTCTACCATAACAACCATAGCCACCCTCTTCCAAGCTTTTTGCTTCATTCTCAAACCCAAACACAACAACAACCTAGTTTTGACACCACAATATTGGTAATATCTTGGACTCAAACTCCTTGACATTTTTGGTTTTTTTGTGTGTTTGGAAATGAGTTTTTACTCTTGGGTTGTGTTTTGAGAGAGATTTGAGTCAACTTTGAGACAAGTGGTTTTTGTTGGATTTACACCCTTTTGGGGATTTTTTTTGCTCTTACTACTTTTTATCCACCATTTTCAATCAAACCTTGTTTATTGTTATCATTTAATATTTATCTTTGACTTGTTGTTCACATTTATTTGGTTGGTGAGATCTATTAGATCATGGCTATGGTTGTTTAGAGTTGATAAAACCTTCAATATTTCAAACTTATTAATGATTGATCGATAGATCCTTCATGATACTTTGAGGCATTGATAGGTTGCCTCTATTTCAACCATGTTTGGGTCATTTGATACATAGATGAAACCATTTTCTTTACATTAACTTGTTATTCTATTTGCTTATTGTTATTCTACTAACCACTAACTACTAACTAGTAACTACTAACTCCTAACATTTACATTATTGCACTTTACTTCCTTGCAATTTATTTTATTGTTCATTTACATTCACTAACCATTATTATTGTGATATTGTCACTCTTTATCTTGTGATTTACTTTTATGTCATTACCTTGTAATTTACATTCAAGTACTCATTATCATCATCATTGTGCAAACTCAACATGCATGTTTATTTACTTGTTATTTATTTTATTATCATCATACATTAAAAACAACAAAAACATGATAAAATGGTAAGACCAAAAATATTCACTCCACTCTTAATCAACTTGGACTTAGAGGATTTCATCTTAGGACATTTCCTTGGAGGCCTTCCTTTACTCTTTGTGATACTTTGTAAACACTCAGATTTTCATCCGTAACTTACATGCATGTTGTAAGAATGGCATCATGGCACCACCTTAGGGGGACATGTTTGTAAGACCATTATCCTTTGTTTAGCTTAGGTCACTTTTGCACACAAAAGGCTTTCTCTTGGGCTACCTTACAATGAGACTCTTTAATTTCTTGTTGGTTACTTTGCATTCATGTTGCATAAGCCAAATTTCATAATCAAAATAAAATAAACCCTTGATTCAACGTCAAGTGGCATTTTCATAATCAAATTCAAAACACCTAATAATTACGATTGTTATTGTGCGCCACGAGCCTTAAGTGGTGGAGAATGAGTGAGAATGGAGCATTCTTACCCTTACTCTGATTATTTTGGATGCAAGATGCTTGGCTCGTTGTCTAGAATAATCACCTCCGCTCATAGACTTTAGTACAAAATAATCACAAACATTCTTTTATAAAACCCTTATCCAAGGTAAAAACAATACAACTCATCAAACTCGTTTTTGTGCCTTAGGGCATCATCCTGAAAACCCTTTTCTCAAAGGTAAAATCAACCAACACACAAATATTTTCTACTCTGAACTACGGAGCTCTGATTCCTCATCCCCGAATGAGTGATACGTAGGCACAAGGGCCTCAATCCTTGACGAGCACTATAATAACAAAAACACCCCCTTCTTTTCACACATTCTTTTGAAAATAAAACAATAATAGATAAATCCCATGTATGTAAATCAACCCAAATGGGTCCCATGGAGTACCATGGACGTAAGGGGTGCTAATACCTTCCCCTTACGTAACCGACTTCTGAACCCAAATCTCGGTTGCGAGACCGATTCCTTATTCTCTTTTAGCGCTTCCCGTGCGCGTCACTTTTCCGAGGGTTTTATCGACTATTTCCCCTGTCCTCTTCGATAGAGGTAAACTAAATAAAATTCGGTGGCGACTCTTCTGACTTTACCTCTTTGGCATCTCTTTAGTCCCGGTTTAGTTATCGTGAAATCCCGGTAGCGACGCCTGTTAACTCTTTTTCCTTCAGACTTTGCTGACACGGGCCATGTCAGCTGACACAGGCACCCATGTCAGCCTCCTGTTTTCTGCTTCCTTGCTCTCCACTCCTGCACAGGCTGACACGGGTTGTGTCAGCTGACACAGACACCCGTGTCAGCACCCTGTTTTTGCCTTCACGTTTTCTACCTTCTACATAAGCTGACACGGGACGTGTCAGGCACCTATTTTACACATATTTTGCTTTGCAAACTATTTTTGACTCCCGTTCTTCCCTTACGCATCTTTCAGGCATATTGCTGGACCTGGAAACCAAATAGAACTACCACGGAAACGTATAAAATGCGACAAAAAGAGATGAACCACTAATAAAACATAAAACAAGAAGGAAATTATGAAATGCGATAAAACTTGGGAAATCAACTAAAAGAAAGAACAAAGTGTTACCGATTCTTGAAGATTCATGTTGGATGGATGATGAAAACTAAGTGCAAATGGTGACCGATCACAACCCCAAACTTATCTCATTGCTTGTCCTCAAGTGATGTAAGATACAACATAGAGGTCAACCATGGATTTTCTTCTTTCCACAATACAGCTGGTGTTATTCGCAACTTATCTTCCTCCTTCCCGATTAAGCTTCTAGTTCACCCATTCCAACTATCCACCGCATTATCATATGAGAGTGTTTCTTCACCTGCAAACTTCTTCACACCACTCACCAAATCTCTCGGGGTTAAAGTGTTTAGCACTCATAATATCAAGGTATGCAATATCAAATCTTAATTTTTGAATAAATCCTACGTTCACTACACAAACTAAATTCACACACTTTTAGAGGTCTTTCGGGTTGTAACTACACTTAGGTACGGTAGGGATAGACAAGGAAATGGATGACAAAGGTTTAAAACTCGGCATTCATGTTGTTTCTTTTCTTTGTGCACAAATTATTTCACGGGGTGTTGTCCAACTTGACTCTTTTTTTTGTCACTCAATTTTTCTTTCTTTGAGTATCTCATTATGGCATAAGTCTTTTACTTAGGCAAGTGCTTTTACCTCATCTCTATTTTTCATTTCTTTTCTCTTTTTTTTTCTTTTTTCGGTAGAAGTATATGTTTTCACAAACTTTTTTTTCATTTGTTGCACTTTCCCTTTTTCAATTATTCTAAGGATCACACCCCAAACTTATCTTTTTGCACGAATTTGGAACTACAACAGTCATGTCGAGCAAAGGTAGGAAGTGTTTGGCTTATGGTTAACATAATGGTTTTCACAAACAAGGGGGCACAAGCTCAATGGGGTTAACAATGGATAAATACAACATTACTGATGGCTAGAAAGGCTAAAGGGTGAAAACAAACAACGTGCCTCAGTGTGCGTCTTTGTATTATGTTGTATCAGTAGAACTTACGCAAAACCAGAGTGATAAAGTCATACCTGAATTTTTTGCAGTCCCCGGCAACGGCGCCAAAAACTTGATCGGGAAAATAGCAAGTGTACTATTTTGCCTTTTATAGTAATAATGGGGAAATTCCCCGAATGTCGATCTCAAGGACTGCAAGTTAATATTGAGTTTAACTTATCATTTAATTAAACAAAAAGTATAAATTTGGTTTTTAAGTGTAAAAATATAGTAATAAAAGTAAAGGTAAAGAAGGATGAAAATAAGGGTTTATAGAGAAAAAGGAACAATGTCAGGGAAGGTGTATGATTTATCCCTGTAATAACTTTGAGTCACTATTGCATCAACAAATATCAATTACTATCAGTTCTCAAGGGTATTTTCTCCCAAGTCCTTGGTGAGAAAACCTTTAATCAATCTACCCTAATTCCTATGTCCATAGTCAATTAGGGTGAAGTTAAGCTGTATAATATCAAGAATACTCTGGTTCATACAGGGTATCCCTAGTCCTAGGTGATACCTATTGTAGAGTAACCTTATGAAAACCTTATCAATGGCGGTCCAGCCTAATTATTAACCACAAATCAATCTCAATTGGTCCGAAAGAAAAAGCAATAAACACATCAAAAGGTTACCGTAAAAACAATATTATAAATGCAAATGTAAACTCAAATTCATTACAATTCTAAATCAGGGACACCCCCCTAGCATTGGGGGTTTAGCTACTCATATTGTTCAAAACAAATTCAAGATAAAAATTACACATTACAAGTAATTGGATGACTTTGATCTTCAATCGCTCCCGCTCATGAACACCTTCAGCTCTCCGAATGCCTTGATCTCTGTAATACTTGATTGTTTCATAATACTGTGTTTTGCCGTATTCCAAGATGATTTTTCCTTTAGCAGAAGACCTTCTTTTATAGTGAAAATTCCCAGCAGCAATTGGACAGGTTCAAAGATATCTCTAAAAAGCCCGACAAACGAAAAGCCCGAGAAAACTGAATTTTTGGGCTTGGGCTGACACGGCCCGTGTCAGCCTACTGTTCTAACTGACACGCCCCTGACAGGGGTGACACGGTTGAGGATATTGCCTGACGCGGCCCATGTCAGCTGACACGGGTGGCTGTGTCAAGCTACTGTTTTTTTCACTTGTCTTCCCTTGCCCTGACACGGCTCGTGTCAGGTGACACGGGTGGTCGTGTCAGGCCTCCTGTACCGGGGTTCTATGCTCCTTTGCTTGCCGAAATCTCGCACTGTCTCGTTCTGAGTTCTCTGGTTCTTCTACCTGGATCTGTTGGACAAAAACACAGTTACCCCACGCATAAAATCACGACAATAAAAAGTAAAACATAACAAAGATTAAAAATGCGTAAATAAAATGACATAAGTAAAACTAACTCGAAATGTACCATAAATGCTTGCACAGTGTGTCAAATGCCTCTGTTTCGCATCCGGTCAGTAATGAAAACTCAATGTAAATGGTGACTGATCACAACCCCAAACTTAGCTCATTTCTTGTCCCAAGTAATGTTTCATTATCACTCCCCAGAATTCTTCATGTTTTCCACCACTGCTGAGATCATTCGCTAACGTCTTCCATTTTCCTTTCACAAGTCTTGCCTATCCTTGTAAGTTATTATTCACACTTCCTCTTCAAAGCACTATTTCACCTGTCAGCTTATATCACATTCTCATCAATTCTCTCGGGGTAAGCTGTTTACACTCATAATTCAAAGTATGCAATATCACTCACAAGTTTGAATAGTCTCTCTTTTCTCATCACCTACACATAACACACACACTTTTGAGGTCTTTCGGGTTGTAGTTTGGCTTGGGTTAGGGTATGGACTAAAAAAGGAAAACAATTGGCTTTTGGTTCAGAGTCGATGTTACATCATGTGTTTGTTTCTTTTATTTCCTCGGTTTTCTTTTCTTATTTCTTTTTCACCGACTGCCCTTTTTCGTGCTTCTTTCTTTTGAATCTTCGAGTTATCATTTTTCTCTTTTTATTTTTCTTTCTTTTTCTCGATTCATCAATTTTTTCTTTTTCTCTTGTTTTTGCACTTTCTTGTGCTTTGGGAGCTTTTGGGGTTTTTTACCCCAAACTTAGCTTTTCAACACAACTTTGAATGCATTATCATGACTCTGAACAAGGTGAGGAAGTGTTTTGGCAAACGGTTACATTTATGTTGTTTAAACAAAAAAAATGGATATAGGCTCAAATGGGGTTAACGATGGATATAATTAATCGGGATGGCTAGAAAGGCTCGGGGTTAATTACAAACAACGTGCCTCAATGTGTGTATCATGCAGTGACAGTCCCAGAGAGTCTACGCAAATTTAGAGTGATAAAGACAAACCTGAATGACGCTCATGATGATCAATGTGTTTGGCTTTTTATGACTCACTTGGTTTGGTTCCGCTTTGACAGGATCCACAGTACTCATTAATTTGGTGTGATTGCTTTTCTACTTCGGAATGTACAGGATACTCGTGTCAGTTAATTTGTATTCGTTGCGTCCGATCTTTACTTTCAGCAGTGTCATTTTCTGGGGAGATCCTTCACAACAAGATATGGTGAGTGGTGTGATCCTTTCATCCATTCTCAATCGTGATCCTTACTATTTCCAACCTATCAACACAGACTTGACACACTCGCAACATAATGTACCTTCGACAGACAAATTAAATCTAGAATACAAAAGTAAAAATAACACAATAACCAAATACTAATAAAAGACATAAAATCTCCCCCACACTTGAACTCAACATTATCCACAATTTTTTTGAACAAGAGCGGAGGATAGCACTCACAGGGTCCTACTGCGGAGGTGGTTGTGGGAAATGCAACATCAACTATCGCATCATGTTGCTCATCTCATCCAACATCGCTCCTTGATGGGCTTGCTCGATGCCTTGCCGTTGTTGTTCAGTTTTCAAGTCACCTATCTCGGTTTGTACCCAGCTCTATTGGTCAGTTGACCAAGAAGAAAAACCTGCCGCCTGTTGGGTGGGTTCCTGATGCGGTGAGACAAACTGCTTAGGAGGTGCTTGAGGATCTTCCTCATCTATTTCCGTTCCTTCCACCTGGTCATCCACAAATTGCTCACCTGCAGTAAAATGGTCAGTTTCGTGGCCTTCATCCGCATCGGGGTCGGCGCTCACATATAACTAATTAGCACTGTCGGTAATAGCAACTCTATCCGGATCCGACAGAGCGATGATAAACCTCTTATGGATAAGTACGGAATAGTAAGTAGGGGAAACAACAATCATACCTTGTGAAATTAGAGCAGGCATGTCAATTTTTGTGTTACCTGCAATTGGCGTGTCTTTGAGTAAAACAACTTGATACCCGAAATGCTCAGTGATTTGGGTGATCATTCCCCCTACGGATATGCCTCCGGAGTTTGCTCGACCGACTCTGCTCAGATAGTCTGCTGCAAAGGTAGCTACATTGATGGCTTTGGTTTAAGCCATCGAGTACATAAAGAATAACTCTCTTTGAGTAGCTACCCCTGTGCTATCGCCTCTTCCAAACAAGGTATAAGCTAAACCCTTCTGGGCGTACCTGAAACATGGATCCTGGATGCCCGAGGCTTTCGCACCTTTGGAGAAGTAATCCGTCCTCCCGGTGATGACGATCTAGAAATCCTTAGGTGAGAACCCGTCTGGGACCGCTCCTGGTCCGTTTAGAGGGAGTCGGAATATTGCAGCTAACTCCTCAACAGACAATTTATGATAATTGTTAAATAATCGGAAACGTAAGGTGCCGAAATAATACTTGGTTGTGTCAATCCACCTTTTTTCCAGCTGGAATTCCAACGTGCTGAGGAACTCGAGAGTAATGCGCTCGTATGTTGGCGCTTCCAAACTCATGAACTCGAGCATTCCCAAAACATGGAACATCCGATATACCTCCATTTTCAGCCCCAGAGCATTCAGAGTATGCTCACATATATACCTTGTCGGTGTGAGTTTGTGCTTCCGGTGAATTTGGTATCGCCGTTCTTGTTCCGGATTGTCAAACACGATGTTGTATGGATTTGGATTCCGACTCGGGCGCTTCCGTGACTTTGCCATTTCCGCAAGTTGTTGCTTTCCGGTGAGGATTCTCCGCGGGGGCATTTTGGTCTTGTAAAAAATAGAAATAATTGGAACTTTCGAGTTAGGAAATTCCGAAACCGTGGTTAAGACCGGGACAGCGAGTGAAGTAATATTTGTGAAGGGTGTTTTGGCGATGGGTGAGTGGAAATGGGGGTTATGAAAGGTTTTGTGTGGTGAGGTTTATGAGTTTTAATGGAATTTGAAAGAGTGTGAGAGAAAGAGATGAAGAATGATGAGAGAGAGTAATGAGGTGTGGGAGGAAAATCAGATAATGATAAGGTAAATGGGGAAAAGGTGTGGTTAATGGTGGATTAAGTGGGTGGGTCCCACGAAAAATAATTTTTTTCAAAAAAAATTCAAAAAATCCGCCTGCCTGATACGACCGTGTCAGCTGACACGGGTGGCCGTGTCAGGCTATTGGATTCACCAATTTCAGCATTTTCCTTCAGTGCTCTTGACACGGCCGCCTGTGTCAGGCTACTGTTTACCAAATCAAAACTTTCTTTTTCTTTCAGTGCTCCTGACACGGCCAGTGTCAGCTGACACGGGTGGCCGTGTCAGGCCACTATTTATCCATTTCCTCGTTGCTTTTTCCCTCTCCTGACACGACCCGTATCAGCTGACACGGGTGGCCGTGTCAGGCTATCCTTTTGGCCATTTTTTGGTTTTCTTGTCGGTTCAACTAATGGTTCCTCTGGCTATGTGATGTTCCCTCATTATAGAGCTCTTGTATAAACCTACAGACACACACAACTGATTAGAAATAAAACACATGGGTTGCCTCCCAAGAAGCGCTTCATTTAATGTCGCATGGCTCGACGGTTCTCCGTCTGCTTAGGTGAGACGAATTTTTTCGATTGGACCACCCTCCTGGTCTTGTATGTATGGTCCAAACTGACACGATTTGCTTCGAATTCACGTCCAATCTTGCTCAACAATGCTTCCTGATCATGAATCCATCAAAAGAAATGGCTCTTGTGTGAAGAATTTGGAAAATAGTTTGAGAGAAAATTTTGGATGATTTTTGAATCTAGATCTGAAAACTCTTGTTAATGATGAAAGCAGTTATGGTTAACAATATATAGGTCCTGTTAATGATGTTGAAAACCTGTTTAAGCCAAATGCAATTGAGATTAGCAACTTATGAGGTGTATGTGCAAAATAGTATTTTCACCTCATGCACTTCATGCATGCGTGAAAAGTGCTCAACTCTGACCCAAAACCTCTTTAACAAGGCCCATGCACATTTATGGATTGGTATTTTATGCATATAATCATCCAAAATGGTTTTATGAAATTTCCTTCACAAAACTTCATGAATGAGCACATGATTATGTAAGTGAAATTCATGCCATGTAATGAGATGTTTGGAAAGTGCATGTCATGATGAACAAAATGCCAAAAGAACCACCCAAATTGGAGCCTTGGTTCAAAAGTTATGCCCATTTGAAGTTTTGAACACACTTGGCCATGATTTGATCATATCTCCTCAACCACACATTAGAAATTCATGATCTTGGACTTTTTGGAAATGGGAGAGAAAGATATACAACTTTCATGTTCAATAAAATTTCATTTGAAGCTTGTTTGATGATGTAATATTGAGTTGAAGTTGGTCCAAAACCTTTCCATTTTTGGAAATTTTCAAATTATAGGTCACTTGCTATTTTGGGAAAGTCTTGACTTGACTTCAAATTCTTCAATGTGAGTGTTTGAAATGTCAAATGAGACTTGTTTGAACATGAATGAAGTATTTCCAATCACTTCCCACCTCCAAATCCACAGTTGACTTTCTAGGTCTTCAGATGACTTGAGAATGTTCTGATGAAATTCAAGCCTCTACCACTTGGGATTTTGTTTCAAAATGACATCATAACTCATGTGAACTCTTGTGAATGATTGTGGGGTCCAAATCTCAAGAATGACCACCATCTATTGCTCAATGAATGCCTTTAACTGCTTTGACCTGTTATTGCTTCATCTGCAAGACAAAGGTTAGATGACATATTTTTGTACTTTTGGTTAGTGATTAAAAGAAAAACAATGACATATAAATGCAAGGAATGCTTGGTGATCAAGAACCACTGAAAAAGGGTAATCCACCCACAGGGAAGGACGCAAGGTGCACAATGATCCTTGAGGCTATGCAATGATATGATATGATGCCATGAGGGATCTTAGGGACAAAATTGGGGTCTTACAGATGCCCCTATTTAAGGTCATTCTAGCCGGAGAAGTGAAGGTTAAAATCTTCATCTCGACACGGTAGAATGGGCTTAAATAACAATAATGAGACAAATTTTTGGTCCCTAAGAGACCTCATGATGCAAATGTATGAATGCAAAACAAACTATCTCTGTGGGGAATATGAGTCCACAAAGAATAAAAGACGATCCATCGGAGTAATACACTCACCAGGAACAGAGACTCTAACAGGACTCTCATGGGAATAAGAGAAAAAATGCGTGAGCAGGACACGATTCTGAATTAGGGGAAACTGACACTGCGTGAGCAGGACACGACTGGACTGGAGACCTTACTGGGGAGTAAAGGACTCAAACTGGGGAGGAAAGAGTTCCAAAGGAAGACACATCCATTGGAAAGACTCAAGCTGACTCAAAGAATGCGTGTATTGGGAAAATGCCGATACAACAACACGAATATAACCACAACTCCGCTGGGGAAATCTAACAAAGACTTTCCAGGGGAAGCCAAAGGATGAGATGTTACCGGTTAGTGAGTAACATGCTCGGGAAGAATGAATATCTAAGACCTGTGTACGGGTGAGAGATATTAATCGACCAAATCATCTGAGAAAAACCTGAAAAAGGTGTACTTCAACTCAGGGAAATCTGACTCCACAGGGGACCAGGGTCGCAATAGGGAGCAGACAGGAAGGAACACCAAGGATACCGGGTTGTAAGTATGTAACAGGTGACCGACCAAGGCGTGAATTGGTGTGTGTTCCAAAACACTCATCATCCTGAAGAAAGATAGAAAAGCAGTCTTATTTATAGGATGGATATTCGATTCTGTAAAGAATGCGAATCTTACTCAGTTGGGGAAACAAACAAAGGATTCAACCAAAGAGTGTATGAGATATATTATCTATAGCCGTCAAAACGTAGATAATATACTCGCATGGAAGATTATCCATAACCGGGTTGTAGGTTGTTAAAGGATAAGAATCAACCGAAATCGTGAATTGGTTTGTGTTCCAAAACACTCATCATCCTGAAGAAAGCTAGAAAAGCAGACTTGTTTATAGGATGGACATTCGATTCCACAAGGAATACGAATCTTACTCTGCTGGAGAAAACAATCGAAAGATTGACCAAAGAGTGCATGAGATATATTATCTATAGCCGTCAAAACGTAGATAATAACCTCGCATGGAAGATTGTCCATAACCGGGTTGTAGGTTGTTAAAGGATAAAATCAACCGAAAAGAGAAATAATCGTTACCAACAACAACATGGTAGACGAAAGATGACTCACTGAGGATAAATTGCAAGCACAAGGCAGTTATCCAAACAACTGGGGTGAATATTCGGTTCCACAAAGGGACAACGAATCTTACTCGACTGGGGAAACACGAAAGGCTTCGACCGAAGAGTGCATGAGATATATTATCTATAGTCGTCAAAACGTAGATAATACACTCGCATGGAAGATTATCCATAACCGGGTTGTAGGTTGTTAAAGGATAAATCGACCGAAAAGAAAGGCATCGGGATACCAAACTAGGGATATAATGATGACCGATCAAAGGGGGCCACAGACATTACCAACAAAAGGGTAAATGAAAGAAGACTCGCTGGGAATACATTGATGAAAATCAATGATCCAAGGAACACAATCACTGGCAAACTGTGAAAGGATCCGCTGGGGATAAAATTGCTTACTCAGAGCAATTACCCAGAAGAAAAAGGGAAAATCAACATCGAATACTGGATGAAGATAACCACAAAGAAGGGATTACATCTACCAAATACTGGGTAGAAAACCACAGAAGAGTAACTATCATCGGTTGGGATGAACAACAAAGTTAACTCTGCTAGGGGAGAAAGTAGGGTTTATAACTACCGGTTAGTAGGTGATAAACCACACAAATAGGACTTACGACCGCCGGTTTGTAGGCAGAAAGCCAAAAGTTCCACTGAGGATAAGATGAATGAGCGCCAGTTAGTAAGCAACTATTCATTTATACCACAGGGAAGTACGGGAGACAGTTGAAAAAGGCCAATTTAGGATCAAACCAAAAAGGTGAACTTGAATCAAGACTCGTCCTAATGAGGATAGAACTCAAAAGGGAGAACCCGTCCCATTATGTGTGTTGGGAGGGAACGGAAACAACCGTCATCCACGAGGACGTATCTCGGTGGGGAAATGGCAGGAAAGGATAGACACTTTCTGCTTAAGGGCTGACTCTATATTGAGAGATTAAACACCCGACATCTGCTTGGAGAGATCTACTGGAGAGATCTGTATCACCATTAGCAGAAGACAACAAACAAAAGATATATGGCAAAAATGCAACATGAATATCTGTATGTTTATGATTATGCATGAGTATGTGTGATTTATGTTTGATGAATGCTGACAAAACAGACATTTCTAACACAAACGGGCCCAGGGAACAAACGCCCGGTACTACACTTCCAGAGGAAAATCCAAGAAATCTAATGGAAAGCCAATCTGCCGAAGATCTGAATGCTGAAAAGCAAAGATCTGCGGGGAAGCAAGAGATCAGAGATATCCAAGGAATCACCAAATCTCTGAACGATGGATCAACAATCAACCCAACTTGGGAACAAAAGTTCACAACAGGCAGAAACTGCCACGGAAGCAACTTTGTTGGGGATGTAGAGAGATTATGAGACTTCTGCAAGAGATTATCATTCTCATCTGAGAAACAAGGTGATCGTTGCACAGGCAAGAACTGCTGAAGAGAACAGAACACGCAAGTAGAATCTAGCCGCACAAGCAACTATACTGGGGATACTGTCAGCGACTCCATTGGGGAACAACCCACTGAGGGAAAAAAGATCACACAAGTAAATTCTGCCACACAAGCCACTCTACTGGGGATCAAAATATCAGGAAATCACCCACTCTCTGCAGGGGAGATATCATAGAGGAAATATCATAACAACTCCTCTGGCGACTTCACCGGGGAAAAGACAAAACAACGGGGTGTCAACCCACCAACTACTGAATCTTCCAAAAAGAAATCGACCGTGCTGGGGAGAAAATGCTGCAAGAGAGGAAAACTGAAGTTTCCAACAAACACTCTGCTCTGGGAACACAAACAAACTCAACAGAAGATCTGCTTGGGGAGCAACCCCAACAACAATCTGGAGAAGGAGGATACAAACGAGCCAGGAATAATGAACGAATGTCTTACCCTGTTGGAAATCATGCCACCCTTGGGAGAGCACTGAGAAATTCTTAAGTATCCCCTCATCATTGTGAACGTTCACTTTGTTTAAAAACAATTTTTATGAAAAAATTTGTTTGTTTAAAACAATGACATTTTATCAATTAAAACATGCAAAACATTTGTTGAATTGAAACAAATAAGAGTGCAAATAATTGAATAAATAACTCAAATTGATTTGATGGAATGGTAGCCTGCGAATGGCGAGACTCCATAGATTTGTACAAGTTTGAAATCAGTGATATATATTGGAAGAGGGCTACATTGAACATAATGATCCTTTCTCTACCAATTTGAATTTCGATGTATTTGAAGCTTCAGTCGGCGACGAATCGAGAATTTTCTGACGAAAAGACGGTTGTGAAACAGAAAGTCTTGTCAGGATGCAGTTACTTGCCAAATCCCTAATTTTTGCCTAGATTGCCCCAGAGTGAGGTACTCAATCTAGCGGGATGCAAATTCATTTTTCTAATGTCTCTAACTTTTGCCTGGATCGCCCTTTCGGGTTTTCCACCGAGACGCTCATTTTTGCCTAAGCCGCCCTTTCGGGTTTTCAACTTAGCGAGCTATTCTGTTTTTTCTTATACTTTTTATTTTTTATTTTATTTTTTTTAGGCAAAGTATTTCTTGACTGCATCTGAATTCACAGGACGAGTGAAATCCTCCCCATCCATAGTTGTGAGCATCAAAGCTCCGCCTGAAAAGGCTCTCTTGACAACATATGGACCCTCGTAGTTTGGAGTCCACTTGCCCCTGGAATCGGGCGCGAAAGACAAAACTTTCTTGAGCACAAGGTCACCTTCTCGGAACACACGAGGCTTGACCTTCTTGTCGAATGCTTTCTTCATTCTCTGCTGATATAACTGACCATGGCACATGGCAGTCAATCGCTTCTCTTCAATCAAATTCAACTGGTCGTAACGACTCTGAATCCATTCAGCATCAGTCAACTTGGCTTCCATCAAGACTCTCATTGATGGGATCTCCACCTCTACTGGGAGAACAACCTCCATGCTGTAAACAAGAGAGAAAGGGGTTGCCCCTGTTGAAGTGCGGACAGATGTTCGATATCCATGCAAAGCAAATGGCAGCATCTCATGCCAATCTTTGTACGTAACAACCATCTTCTGGATAAGCTTCTTGATATTCTTGTTAGCCGCTTCAACAGCCCCATTCATCTTGGGTCTGTAGGGAAAGGAATTATGGTGTGCAATCTTGAACTCAGCGCACAACTCTTCCATCATCTTGTTATTCAGATTAGATCCATTATCGGTAATGATCTTATCTGGCACACCATAACGGCAAATAAGCTGATTCTTGATAAACTTCACGACCACCTGCCTGGTCACATTCACATATGAAGCGGCTTCAACCCATTTGGTGAAGTAATCAATTGCCACGAGAATAAACCTGTGTCCGTTGGACGCTTTCGGTTCAATCATGCCAATCATGTCAATTCCCCACATAGAGAAAGGCCATGGTGATGAAATCACATTCAGAAGTGTCGGAGGAATATGAATCTTGTCGACATAAATCTGACACTTATGGCATTTCTTCACATATTTGCAGCAGTCAGACTCCATTGTCAGCCAATATTAGCCTGCTCTCAACATCTTCCTAGCCATGGCATGCCCATTGGAATGAGTACCAAATGAACCCTCATGGACCTCAGTCATCAATAGGTTTGCTTCGTGTCTATCCACGCATCTGAGCAAAACCATGTCAAAATTTCTCTTGTATAGCACTTCACCGCTGAGGTAGAAACTGCCTGACAACCTTCTCAAAGTTTTCCTGTCTTTCACAGATGCCCCAGGCGGGTAAATCTGGCTCTGAAGGAAATTCTTGATATCAAAATACCAAGGTTCATCATCTTTGACTTCTTCAACTGCAAATACGTGAGCTGGTCTGTCCAAGCGCATCACAGTGATGTTGGGAACCTCATTCCAATACTTGACCACAATCATGGAAGCAAGCGTAGCAAGTGCATCTGCCATCCGATTATCTTCTCGAGGAATATGATGAAAATCAACTTCTGTAAAGAACGTTGAAATCCTTCTCGCGTAATCTCTATACGGAATGAGACCAGGCTGATTCGTCTCCCATTCACCCTTGATCTGATTGACAACCAAGGCCGAATCACCATACACATCAAGATGCTTGATTCTCAAATCAATACATTCTTCCAGTCCCATAATGCAGGCTTCATACTCAACCATATTATTCGTGCATTTGAAAGTTAGCCTTGCTGTAAACGGAATATGTGTGCCATGAGGAGTAATGATTACTGCGCTAATTCCATTTCCATACTGATTCACAACGCCATCAAACACCATCGTCCATCTAGAACCAGGTTCTGGACCTTCGTGAAGTGTAGGCTCATCACAATCTTTCATTTTCAAATACAGAATTTCCTTGTCGGGGAAGTCGTATTGAACAGACTGATGATCTTCAATCGGCTGATGCGCTAAATGGTCAGCCAAGATACTACCTTTGATAGCTTTCTGAGCCCGATACTCGATATCATACTCAGACAACAACATCTGCCAACGGGCAATCCTCCAAGTTAAAGCAGGCTTCTTAAAAATATACTTGATTGGATCCATTCGGGATATCAACCAAGTTGTATGATTTATCATGTACTGGCGTAGACGCTTAGCAGCCCAAGCCAAAGCACAGCACGTCTTCTCAAGCATAGAGTATCGAGACTCACAATCAATAAACTTCTTACTGAGGTAGTAGATAGAAGATTCCTTCTTCCCTGATTCATCTTGTTGACCGAGTACACAACCCATCGAGTCTTCAAGAACAGTCAGATACATGATCAGAGGTCTTCCTTCTACAGGTGGAGACAAGATCGGAGGTTCAGACAGATACTCTTTGATACTGTCGAAAGCTTTCTGGCAATCCTCGGTCCAATCAAGAGACTGATTTTTCCGGAGGAGCTTGAATATCGGCGCACATGTGGCAGTCATGTGGGATATAAATCTGGAAATATAGTTCAAGCGGCCAAGAAAACTTCGGACTTGCTTCTCAGTTTTGGGCGCAGGCATCTCTTGTATTGCTTTGACCTTTGCAGGATCAACCTCAATACCTCTCTCGCTGACTATAAATCCCAACAACTTTCCAGGACGGACTCCAAATGTACATTTGTTCGGATTCAGACGAAGCTTGTACTTCCTCAAACGCTGAAAAAGCTTCAACAAATGTTCAATATGTTCGACTTCCATTCTAGACTTAGCAATCATATCATCGACATAGACCTCTATCTCCTTGTGCATCATATCATGAAACAAGGTAGTCATAGCACGTTGATACGTGGCTCCGGTGTCATACGGTGAACTGGACTTTTTGTGGTTTTAATCGCAATGTCGCGGTTAGCAAGAGTCGCCACCGACTTTTCTTTTATCCAATAAGGAAAGGTGGAAAAGAACAGGAAAGACCTTAATTTAGATTTTGGGTTCGGGAGGTACATTATACAAAGGGAAGGTGTTAGCACCCTTTGTATCCATGGTTATCCATGGGCTCTTAATTGCTCGATCACTTATATTATTTTTGTCTAAAAAAGTGTTTGTGAATTGTTTGGAAAATTGTTTTGAAAAGAGAATTTAACTTTGTAATGATTCTTGTATGAATGTATACAAAGTGGTTATCTCGTTTAGTTTTGAAAATTGTTTAGAAAAATATAACTCGGTAATGATTCTAGTATGAATGTATACCAAGTGGTGATTTTCTAAAGGTATTTTGAAAGGTGTGAGGTGCGAAAAAGTGTTTTAAGTTGTGAGCCAGCAATTAAGAGTTATACCGACCCAAGGTCTTTACGGGCATTTCCTATCCTTATGAGGGTAAAACTGTCCTTATTATTGAGAAATAAGTAGTTTTATCCTTTGGATGTAAAAGGGTCATCGTAGGGTCATTGATTGGTCATTGAAGGCAACAGTTATGAGGATACCTTAGCATTCGAAGGGACTATCATCATTTAATCGTAGGAAACTTCGGAGGGTCATCGAGGGACAAAGTTGTATATTCGAAGGCAACATCCGAGGGACTATAATTTATTTTATGATGATTTAACCGAAGGGTCTTTGCTAAGGGTATCCCCACATTCGCGGGACATGACCGTAATATCGTAATCGTAAGGCAACAAAGAGAGGTCCAAGATCACTTATTCAAAGGCAAAGTTTTACAATTAATTAGGTGATTAGGAGGAATTCTCCCACATTAAAATTAATACATTAAAATTAATACATTAAAATTAATACATTAAAATTAATACATTAAAATTAATACATTAAAATTAATACATCAAAATTAATTGGGTAATTTAGGGTGAAAACTCCACAAGGGTATCCCACAAATAAAGTGGAATACCTAGCCAATAACCTTTTCCTGGGATATGTGAACCTTTTCGAAGCTCAAAAAGAAACATGTCAGAATACCAAATTAGGGTGCAATCGAAGATTACACCGGAAAAATATCGCAACAGTAAATAGGATAGGATGAATAATGCATGGCTATGATAAAAACATAAAAAAAAAAACAGACTAGAAAAATCAGGTACTGTCTCGTTCGCCTCTGCCTCGCCTAGCGAAGGCCAGGCGAACGGCCACGGATTTTGAATTTTGAGAAAAACAGCCCCATGTTAGGAACCTTGAACTTTATGGCATTTTATCACAGGAACAGCATGGTCAAACATTCAGGGTATTCAGGCATATTTAAATTCACATACGAAAGCAAATTATATATCAACATTTAATCATGATGCATTATATGTGTAAATATGGCCAATTGAAAGTATAAACAATAGAGACACGCAAACCTGTTTGCCAATTCAAGGTTGAAGGGATTGACCACTTGTGGTATCGGAATGAGTTAGGCGGCGGGAATTGGGCGGCGATGGCTTCGGGGCGGATGAGCTGCCTTCAGGGTTTCTTTATTCTGAATTCTCCGGGTTGGCAGAGTTCCTATGCCAAAGTTTCTATCCGTCCTTCTCTGTTCTCTCTCTTTCTTTTTCCTCAAGGTTTTGTTCCAAGGAAACCTCAGAGTGTTTTGCTTCTCTTCCTTCTTTCTCCAGTGAATCTCCCAGTGTAAACTCCAAGTCTAACTCCCCGTCCCTTTCCTCTACTGAAACTTCAGTATTTATAGACTAATTTTGTGGGTAATGGCCTTGGAATGAGGGAGACCCAAGTCCAAAATAATTTGTTATATTTTATTTATTTATTTATTTTAATTATTTAATTAATTAATTAATTAATTTTTTTTTTTCAGGAAAAATGATGGGTAAATTTTGGGGTATGACAGCTGCCCCTGTTCAATATTCTTGAACCGAGAGAGTTAGGATGGCGTGTATGCCATTCGTGGTCTGGAGGTGGAAGATTATTGAACACTAGAATGCCCCAAAAATTTGCACTTGAGGATCGACAGTTGGTCTTGATGGAGATGGGCTTAAAGATGCCATCCGGGAGGTTTGATGACGAAAGCTTCAGATCGAGCCGTACATTAGGCCAATTTGAAGACATGGGTGCCACACTGGGTCGTACATTAGACCGAATAATGAGTCATCCATTAGGCTGCCGACTTCGCTGGGGAGTCGGAGTGTGTCATATGCTGTTGGGGATAAAGGATCAGAATGGACCATACGCTAGATCGTATCTGAGTTGAAGAGAGAGCCGTCCGTTAGGCTGAATCTGATGATGAAAGGGGTAGTCGTACACTAGACTACACTTCAGAAATGTACCGTACACTAGGTAGCATCTGAGTAGTTGAGGATCCGAATGGGTCGTACGTTAGACCGCATTGGAGTTGCTGGAGCTCAGAATGGATCGTACATTAAATCGAATCTGAGTTGCAGAATGAGCCGTCCAGTAGGCTGAATCTGATGGTAAAAGGGAGTAGTCGTACACTAGACTACACTTCAGAAATGTACCGTACACTAGGTAGCATCTGAGTAAGGGAGTAGCCGTATACTAGACTACCATTCAGAAATGTACCTGTCCGAAGGTAGCATCTGAGAAAGGGAGTAGCCGTATACTGGACTACCATCCAGAAATGTACCTGTCCGAAGGTAGCATCTGGGAAAGGGAGTAGCCGTATACTAGACTACCATCCAGAAATGTACCTGTCCGAAGGTAGCATCTGGGAAAGGGAGTAGCCGTATACTGGACTACCATCCAGAAATGTACCTGTCCGAAGGTAGCATCTGGGAAAGGGAGTAGCCGCATACTAGACTACCATTCAGAAATGTACCTGTCCGAAGGTAGCATCTGAGTAAGGGAGTAGCTGTATACTGGACTACCATCCAGAAATGTACCTGTCCGAAGGTAGCATCTGAGAAAGGGAGTAGCCGTATACTGGACTACCATCCAGAAATGTACCTGTCCGAAGGTAGCATCTGGGAAAGGGAGTAGCCGTATACTGGACTACCATCCAGAAATGTACCTGTCCGAAGGTAGCATCTGGGAAAGGGAGTAGCCGTATACTGGACTACCATCCAGAAATGTACCTGTCCGAAGGTAGCATCTGGGAAAGGGAGTAGCCGTATACTGGACTACCATCCAGAAATGTACCTGTCCGAAGGTAGCATCTGGGAAAGGGAGTAGCCGTATATTAGACTACCATTCAGAAATGTACCTGTCTGAAGGTAGCATCTGAGAAAGGGAGTAGCCGTATACTGGACTACCATCCAGAAATGTACCTGTCCGAAGGTAGCATCTGGGAAAGGGAGTAGCCGTATACTAGACTACCATCCAGAAATGTACCTGTCCGAAGGTAGCATCTGGTCAGATGAAGGTCTAACTTGGTCGTGCATTAGACTGTACTTGAGTTGAAGAAGGTCAGAATGGATCGTACGCTAGATCGTATCTGAGTTGTTGAGGGTCAGAATGGATCGTCTGTTAGATCGTATCTGAGTTGAAGAAGGTCAGAATGGATCGTACGCTAGATCGTATCTGAGTTGTCGAAGGTCAGAATGGATCGTATGCTAGATCGTATCTGAGTTGAAGGAGTCATATGTTGAGCTGAATCAGAATGAACCGTATGTTAGGTTGTATCTGTATACGTTGTACTTGCAATAAATGTCTGGGATGGGCTTAAAGATGCCATCGCTAAGAGGATATCGAAGTGTTGTCAGAATGAATGTTCCCATGAATTGCATCTGGAATATGTATCTGAATCTTGTCTGTGATTGATAAAGGCGTCTGCCTGAATGAGCCTTTTACTTTGACTATATCAGGAGGATAATTAACCTGCAAAGAAAAGTTAGCTTTATGCCATGTCATGATGCATGAGATGTTTTATGCTTTCGAAAATAAATGCGAATGTTGTATGCATGCGTATGCTGTGAAATGATGCAATGAATGAGTTATGCGTATGAGAAGTTCTGCTTGGGGACTCTACTGGGGAAAATAAATCCCCATCTACTGATTGGAGATATTCGTGTTGAGGACCCTTTCTCGGCTGGGGGTTCTGATTTCTGTCTGATGGTAGAGATATTCAACAGAGCCTGGCTGGGGATGGATGAGATGATCAATCTGTCTGATGATGCCGACCTCTGTTGGGGAATAGCTGGCTGTGCCGGGGAATACTGCCAACTTCTTCTAGGGAAAAAAAACAGGCTTGCTGGGGGGAAGAGAATTGGTAGTGGATTCATTGGAAGCATGATTAGACCTTTTCCTTGATCCTGAAGTAGGGTAGTAATTGCTATTGCTATTGCTATTCTATGCATGTATTTTGGTAAACATTGGTCATATTCAAATGCACATATTAATTCAAATTAAATCAATGGACATTTACGCAACCAAAACAGAAAAGTAAAAAACAAAAGCATCTTTTTTGAAAGAGGGTTGTATTGATTTTTGAAAGAAGGCCTATAAACAGGCAAATTGTGTACAAGGAGACAGAAATCCTAGTAAGAGGAAATTGTCAAAAACAAAGAGAAAGCTATGCAGAAAAAGTCCTATTGATTTTAAGTCTACTACTGCCATTATGTCTTCAAGCATCTCATCCCCTGCTGTCGGATAGAAGTGATTGGCTTGGTCAGTCCCTTGAACTTGGATGAAAGTTGACTGAGAACGGGACATAGTCATACGCTTTAATCCCTAATTTTTTCCTGGACCGCCTTTTCAGGTTTTCAGTCCACCAGGATACCCTTTTTTGCCCAAGCCACCTTTTCAGGTTTTCGACTTGCCGGGTGTACATTTTTTTATATATATCCCTAATTTTTGCCCGAACCCTTTTGGTTCGCCGGGATGCCCTTACTTTTGCCTAGATACGTCGATCTAGCGGGTCTTTTTCATGCGTAGTATTTTTTAACTATGTCCGCGTTCACGGGATGCGGGAAATCTTCGCCATCCACTGTAGCAAGTATCATGGCTCCACCAGAGAATACCTTCCTAACTACAAATGGCCCTTTGTACGTGGGAGTCCATTTGCCTCTGGGATCAGTTTGCGGTAGCACGATACGCTTGATTACCAAGTCGCAAATTTGATACACTTGTCGCTTGACCCTTTCGTTGAATGCCTGGGTCATGCGTTTCTGATATATCTGCCTATGACAAACAGCCGCGAGTCTCTTCAATCAAATTTATCTGATCGAGTCGAGTCTGAATCCGTTCCTCTTCATCTAAGCCCGCCTCTTTCATGATTCTTAGCGAGGGAATCTGAACTTCCACTGGTAAGATGGCTTCCATTCCATAGACTAAAGAGAACGGAGTTGCCCCTGTCGAAGTGCGTACTGAAGTGCGATAGTCATAAAAAGCAAATGGTAACATCTCATGCCAGTCTTTGTACATTACTGTCATCTTTTGTATAAGCTTCTGGACATTGTTAGCAGCCTCCACGGCGCCGTTCATCCTTGGCCGGTACGAAGAAGAATTAGAGTTTTATTTTGAACCGCGTGCAGAGTGCAGTAACCATCTTGTTGTTCAAATTAGCACTATTATCAGTGATAACTCTTTCAGGAGACAACAAGTTTCTCGAATAGATATTTGATAGAACCCATCTTAGAAATCAATAAAGTGGTATGATTCAACATGTACTGTCTTAGTCGGCGAGCAGCCCAAGCCAAAGCGCAGCAAGCTTTCTCGAGCTATGAGTATCTTGTTTCACAGTCGGTACCTTTTGCTAAGGCGGTATATGGCATGCTCTTTTCGACCAGACTCGTCATGTTGCCCCAACACACCTCATTGGATTTTCTAACACGGTCAAATACATGATTAGAGGTCTTCCTTCAACTGGTGGTGTCAGAATTGGAGGTTCTTGGAGACACTTCTTGATTTTATCAAAAGTTTCCTGACATTCATCATCTCTTGACTGTCCTCAGTAATTTGAAGATAGGTTTGCAAGTAGCAGTCAAGTAGGATATAAACCGGGCAATGTAATTCAAGTGCCCCAAGAGGCTTCTGACTTCTTTCTTGTCTACTTTTAGTACTCAGATCGACAGTTTCAATTGACTCCTCATGCGGCTGTATAGTCCTTTCTTCTTTCAGTAACAGTCTGGCAAGTTCTTCAGGTACTTCACAATCTTCCTCACTTCCATCTTCGGCTTGGTAGATCGGATTTTCGAAGTCATAATGAACAGTAGCAGAACTATTATCAACAGGATCCAGAGTGCATGTGGATACGCAATTTGTTACGTGAGTGTGTGCAAGAAAGCATAGCTTATTTGAAAAATGACAGGAAAGATAAAGAGCGCAATATTTGAATGCAAAAAGTCCATTGATTTATTGAATATGAATATGCTTATGAGAATGACAAAACATTTAACCAAATTTGATACATTTAATAAACAACAAACAATTACTCCTGACTAAAGGAAGTTGGAATAGTGTCTTCAGCCTTCCAATTATCCAAGTTGCAATCGCTATTCACATCTTCTACAGCATTAACAGTCTTGTCATGATCGGGCATAGGAGCAGTGATGACATTAGGAATATCCAGAGGATCAAATTCAAATTCCCCAGCGTCGATCATATCCTGAATCTTGTTCTTCAGCGACCAGCAATCATTCGTATCATGCCCGGGGCTATCGGAGTGATAGGCACACCTGGCGTTGGGATTATAACGAGGAGAAGTAGTGTTGGGTTTTGCAGGAGGATCTCTGAGGGTAATTAAATTTACTTTTAGCATACCCTGCAGTGCTTGTGCTAAAGTCATATTGATCTTCGTAAACTGCCTTCTTCCCGGGTTAATGTGCCTCACAGATTTCTTGTCCTTTTTCTTCTTGAGCAAGAGAGTCTTTAGTTCCTCCTGCCCCTTGGATAAGTTCAAGATCATCTCCTGGAGTTGAGCATTCTGAGCCTGGAGATCTTTGACAGTTTGTTCGAGGTCCATTTTTCTGTTTGAAGGAAAACCGTGAGAATACTGATCCTTTTAGAGTACCTGTTATGCAATGTCATGTTATGCTATGCAATGTATGAAATGTTTTCAAGGACTTTTGGAATTTAATTTTGCATAAACTACCAAAAAAGAAAGCCACTTTTATTAATAATATTTGATTAATATTCATTATAATAAGAAGTAAAATACAATAAAAGCTCAGGTCTCCCAGGGACGGCTTCTTTTTGGGCGAAGATATGTATTGAGTCTTCGTTCCTCATTAAGCTGGCCGGTGAGCTCTAACACCTTCTTCCTTGTAGCACAGAACTGGGCTTCAAAAGTATCCCTTTCCTCTCTCAACTGGATCCAGGACTTCTTTAACTCTTCAACATCGGTAGGCATATCTGGATAAGGAACGATCTGAGGAGTACCTCCTTCAGCTTCTGGTTCAACAATCAGTGGTCTGACTGCCAGATATGGCATGACAAGTTCACGAGCTCTTGTGCGGACCCATCTGAGATAAGGTTCCATAGGAATAGAGTTTTTCTGTCCTAAAGTACTTCTTTTCACCATGCCCCAAGCTCGCACAAATCTTTGACGGAGACCTTGGGAATCGTTATCATAGTCAAACACCGTGCCTTGTATAATTATTTCATGTGGACCATCTCTTCGAGCACAACCAAACTGACGTAGGGCTAAAGCAGGATTATAAGTAATACCTCCTCTTATCCCCATGAGTGGTACATTAGGGAATTCTCCACAACGGTCAATGATGATATTGTTTTCTTTGAAATGAGGACATCAACGGATGTCTGAGTGGGAGAGCGACATTATCCTTTGAGACCATCTCAAACTTTGCTCATTCTTCAAGACTGACTGAGGAAGGTGCGAAATAAACCACCTGGATAATAAAGGTATGCAGCACATGAGAGTCCCTTGCCTCTTCATAGTACGAGTGTGAAGGGAATGCAGAATGTCGCCGAGCAAGGTAGGCACAGGGTTATGAGCGAGAAATATCTGAATAGCATTCATATCTATGAATTGATCTGGATTAGGGAATAACACCAAACCATAGATTAGTAATGCTAGAATCTCCTCGAAAGCATGGACATTCATGACTTTTAAGAATTCTCGGGCCTTATTCATCAGAAATTTGGCAAGTAAACCCTTAACTCCACTTCTTGTTACCCAATTAGCTTCAATATCTGACTTTGTCATGTGTAAAGCTGCGGCAACTTTTTCGGACCTCGGAATCTTTTCTAAACCACTGAAAGGTATTTGATCAAGAATAGGTATCCCAAGCAGCTGGGAAAATTCTTCTAATGTGGGCACCAACTGATAATCTGGGAATGTGAAGCAATGATGTTTAGGATCGAAGAACTGGAATAGGACTCTCATCATATCTTCTTTGAAACCAGTGGTAACCAAATCGAGGAGAGAACCATGCTTTTTGACGAACTGAGCCTGATCAGGAAGTTCTGACACTAAATCCTTGAGTTGAGGAGAGATGACTACAAAATTTATCCGGATAGTCTTCCTGGGAGCCATAGCCTTACAAAATAGAGCCAAGTTAAATCCCTAAGTCCTCGAAGTGATTAGTGCAATGTCATAATGTTATGATGTTATGATGTTATGATGTTATGATATTATGATATTAAAAAAATAACAAGCATAAGCAAGTCATACAACAATCATTCCTAGGTTTTAAGGCTTGCATGAGTTCCATAGGTAAGTACCCTCCCCACTGAAGTTTGGTGGGTTCAACCTGTCTTAGAATAGTAACCGGGTTCTAGAAGGATCTCAAATCATTGACCTTTCCTTAAGTCCACTTCAGTGCAACACCAAGTGGTTGACCGAAGCTTCCCTAAAGTCCAATCTCAAAGAGTGTAGTATCGAGTCTCAACCAACTCCAGTCGGAACCGAAGCCAGTTATCTCACTACTTTCTAATGGCCAGGATGAGTCAATTAGGGTTCTAAAGGTCTGGTTAATGCTTTTATGACACCACGCGAATGCCAAATATTTCCTCAACTAACATGAGGAACATCAGGACATCCAAAGTGCCACATTAACCGTAGCCATCATTTTGACCATTCCAGTATACGCCGGACAGTCGCGATGATCTCTTGCTACTTACCTAAGGTACACTAGATCCGGGTGTAGGATCTTTCACTCAAGCATAACATACCCAAGCAATCCCTTAAAAATAAATCAGACAAATTGAATAAGTGATCTTGTTTTTAAGGTAACCTCTCTTTTTAAATATTCCCCAGTGGAGTCGCCAGTTCTGTCATACGGTGAACTGGACTTTTTGTGGTTTTAATCGCAATGTCGCGGTTAGCAAGAGTCGCCACCGACTTTTCTTTTATCCAATAAGGAAAGGTGGAAAAGAACAGGAAAGACCTTAATTTAGATTTTGGGTTCGGGAGGTACATTATACAAAGGGAAGGTGTTAGCACCCTTTGTATCCATGGTTATCCATGGGCTCTTAATTGCTCGATCACTTATATTATTTTTGTCTAAAAAAGTGTTTGTGAATTGTTTGGAAAATTGTTTTGAAAAGAGAATTTAACTTTGTAATGATTCTTGTATGAATGTATACAAAGTGGTTATCTCGTTTAGTTTTGAAAATTGTTTAGAAAAATATAACTCGGTAATGATTCTAGTATGAATGTATACCAAGTGGTGATTTTCTAAAGGTATTTTGAAAGGTGTGAGGTGCGAAAAAGTGTTTTAAGTTGTGAGCCAGCAATTAAGAGTTATACCGACCCAAGGTCTTTACGGGCATTTCCTATCCTTATGAGGGTAAAACTGTCCTTATTATTGAGAAATAAGTAGTTTTATCCTTTGGATGTAAAAGGGTCATCGTAGGGTCATTGATTGGTCATTGAAGGCAACAGTTATGAGGATACCTTAGCATTCGAAGGGACTATCATCATTTAATCGTAGGAAACTTCGGAGGGTCATCGAGGGACTAAGTTGTATATTCGAAGGCAACATCCGAGGGACTATAATTTATTTTATGATGATTTAACCGAAGGGTCTTTGCTAAGGGTATCCCCACATTCGCGGGACATGACCGTAATATCGTAATCGTAAGGCAACAAAGAGAGGTCCAAGATCACTTATTCAAAGGCAAAGTTTTACAATTAATTAGGTGATTAGGAGGAATTCTCCCACATTAAAATTAATACATTAAAATTAATACATTAAAATTAATACATTAAAATTAATACATTAAAATTAATACATTAAAATTAATACATCAAAATTAATTGGGTAATTTAGGGTGAAAACTCCACAAGGGTATCCCACAAATAAAGTGGAATACCTAGCCAATAACCTTTTCCTGGGATATGTGAACCTTTTCGAAGCTCAAAAAGAAACATGTCAGAATACCAAATCAGGGTGCAATCGAAGATTACACCGGAAAAATATCGCAACAGTAAATAGGATAGGATGAATAATGCATGGCTATGATAAAAACATAAAAAAAAACAGACTAGAAAAATCAGGTACTGTCTCGTTCGCCTCTGCCTCGCCTAGCGAAGGCCAGGCGAACGGCCACGGATTTTGAATTTTGAGAAAAACAGCCCCATGTTAGGAACCTTGAACTTTATGGCATTTTATCACAAGAACAGCATGGTCAAACATTCAGGGTATTCAGGCATATTTAAATTCACATACGAAAGCAAATTATATATCAACATTTAATCATGATGCATTATATGTGTAAATATGGCCAATTGAAAGTATAAACAATAGAGATACGCAAACCTGTTTGCCAATTCAAGGTTGAAGGGATTGACCACTTGTGGTATCGGAATGAGTTAGGCGGCGGGAATTGGGCGGCGATGGCTTCGGGGCGGATGAGCTGCCTTCAGGGTTTCTTTATTCTGAATTCTCCGGGTTGGCAGAGTTCCTATGCCAAAGTTTCTATCCGTCCTTCTCTGTTCTCTCTCTTTCTTTTTCCTCAAGGTTTTGTTCCAAGGAAACCTCAGAGTGTTTTGCTTCTCTTCCTTCTTTCTCCAGTGAATCTCCCAGTGTAAACTCCAAGTCTAACTCCCCGTCCCTTTCCTCTACTGAAACTTCAGTATTTATAGACTAATTTTGTGGGTAATGGGCTTGGAATGAGGGAGACCCAAGTCCAAAATAATTTGTTATATTTTATTTATTTATTTATTTTAATTATTTAATTAATTAATTAATTAATTAATTAATTAATTAATTAATTTTTTTTTTTTTTTCTTTTTTTTTTTTTTTTTTTTTTTTTTTTTTTTTTTTTCAGGAAAAATGATGGGTAAATTTTGGGGTATGACATCCGGCATTCTTCAAACCGAAGGGCATCACTCGATAACAGAATGTTCCCCAAGGTGTGATGAATGTTGTCTTCTCCATATCCTCGGGTTCCATTTTGATCTGGTTATATTCGGAAAATCCATCCATAAACGAGAAGACTTTGAATTTAGCTGTATTGTCTACCAACATGTCAATGTGTGGTAGAGGGAAATCATCTTTCGGACTAGCTTTATTCAAATCTATGTAATCAACACACATACGGACTTTTCCGTCTTTCTTAGGCACAGGCACAATATTGGCCACCCATAGAGGATATGTAGAAGTCACCAGAAACCCCGCATCGATTTGCTTCTGAACTTCCTCTTTGATCTTCACTGCCATATCTGGATGAGTTCTTCTGAGCTTCTGCTTCACTGGCACGCACTCAGGCTTCAAAGGCAGGAAATGTTGCACAATATATGTATCTAGACCTGGCATGTCTTCATACGACCAAGCAAAGATATCGGAATATTCTCGTAGCAAACTGATCAACCCCTTCTTGACAGACTCTTCAAGGAGTGCCCCAATCTTCACCATACGAACACAATCTTCAGACCCCAAGTTGACTGTTTCCAGATTCTCGAGATGCGGCTGAATGATCTTCTCTTCGTGCTCAAGGAGACGGGTAATCTCATCAGGAATCCCTTCAACATCATCTTCCTCTGCTTCAAATACAGGGAATTCAAAGTTGGGAGATGGCGTTGGATCATTATGTTCAATGGGTTTTATGATCAACCTGCATAATGATTTTGGATAATGAAAAACTTTAGAATTTAAACAAATAAATCATTATGCAGATGAAAAGATTGCTTTTATTCTTGTTTTTTAGGTTTTTTTGTGATCACCGATTTCATGCAAAAGCAAAAAGTGAAAACAAATGGAAAAACAAATGTTTAACGATGCATTAATTGAATGAAAATATCATTGTATATATGATGCCGACAATGTCATCACTTCTCTTTTTGGCATGGGAGAAGGGTTTTTGAACAAAGTGAACATATTACGCTGACTTATGAATGACCGTAGGAACATCCACAGCGACCCAATTGTGGCAGGCACCACCAGGAATGACAAAGTTGCTCAAATCCTCTGTATCCTCTTCCAGAATAGCAGCAGTTTCTTCAGCTTGATCGGCGTCGATGAAACCTCCACTCTTGAACAGCCCTTGCTCGTTGAATGCCCCAGAAGAATAGCCAATGCCAGCCCGGGACTTGTTATCTTCAAGCTCAATCATCTTCCCTAAACCAGCAACTGCACCATATTCAATGGCCAGTTTCGCATCACGATAGGAAGCGAATGAAGGAGACTTCTTCTCAATCGGCTCAGCAATAGAAAAGCTTGGAAAGGCGTTCCAACTTCATCCTCAGCATCAATATATGAGAAAGAAGACAAGTGGCTAACCAGGAGAGCCTTTTCTCCCCCTACCACAACCAGTTTCTTATTCTTGACGAATTTCAGCTTCTAGTGTAGGGTGGATGTCACGGCGCCAGCCTCGTGAATCCATGGTCTACCAAGGAGACAACTATAAGATGGGTGGATATCCATAACCTGAAAGGTGATCTGGAAATCACTTGGTCCAATCTTGATTGGGAGATCAACTTCCCCAATCACGGTCTTGCGCGACCCATCGAAAGCTTTCACAACAACACCACTCTGCCTCATGGGAGGCCCCTGATATGACAATCTCGAAAGAGTGGTCTTTGGAAATACATTTAGAGATGACCCAGTGTCCACCAGCACGTTGGACATGGCGTCGTTCTTGCAGTTCATAGAAATATGTAAAGCCATGTTGTGGTCTCTTCCCTCCTCAGGGAGATCAGCGTCACAGAAGCTCAAAGTGTTGCAAGCAGTGATGTTTGCAACAATACTGTAAAACTGTTCGATTGTGACATCATGATCAACATAAGCCGGATCCAACACTTTCTGCAAAGCCTCCCTATGAGGTTCCGAATTCAGAAGCAACGATAGCACGAAGATCTTGGACGGTGTTTGTAGAAGCTGATCTACAACATTGTACTCACTCTTCTTGATGAGCTTCAGCATCTCATCACACTCTTCATTCACAATGCCACTCGGGCCAACAGAAGAAGTAGGAGTCTTTTGTACAGAGGAGGGTTTGGCAACAGGTGCCGGATTCGGAACATTCACTGCAGTCCCAACCGGACGCTCAGCAGAATCAGAAACAACATGAGGCTTCGGAGGTGTAGAAAACACACAACCACTACGGGTTAACCCGCTCACATCAGCAATATTCACCACAGAGGTTGAAGGCAACGACACTTCTCTCCCATCTTCAACAGCAACAACACTGTAACGAAAGGGAATTGCTTTCTCGGAAGAATAAGGCACAGGGTCTGCAGGCTTGATGACCAGAGAAGGAGAAACCTTCTGCTTGCTACCATCATAACGGATGACAACGGGCTCTGGAATCTTGAACACCGGAGAAATCACATTCACCTCTAGTTCATCTTCATCAATGTTTCTGTTCTGCAGAATCTCAATAGTCCCATCGTCTAGCAATTCTTGCAACTCTCTACGCACTTGACGACAACCCAATCTGTTGACAGAGCAGATACGGCATTTGTCATGGTCGTGCTCCATATGACTGTAATCACACAGTAGACGATGCAACTCGACCAATGACTGTTGAATATGGCTTACATATTTAACTTTATATTTGCCAGGGCAACCCTGGACCATGTTAACTGACTTCCCATGCTCGGGCAATGGGTTCTTCTTAACATTGGGGCCTGAGTCCTCAAAGCTCAAAATACCGCATCTCATGAGGTCCGGAACCTTAGTCTTCAACTGAAAGCAGTTCTCTACATCGTGGCCCGGAGCGCCAGAATGATAAACACAATGCAAATCAGGCTTATACCACCACTGCGGGTTAATAGGTATAGCCGGAGGATCCCTAGGAGTAATCAATTTTCGCTCTATTAAAGAGGGATACAACTCTGCATACGATACAGGAATCGGATCGAAAGTGATCTTCTTCCTCTCATAATTCTGACCAGCTGGATTACTACGAGGCTGATAAGCCTGCTGCTGAGGGCGATGCTGTTGTTGATGATAAGGTTGAGGAGATTGTTGTTGATTGTGTTGCTGATGTTGATATTGCTGATGTTGTTGATGCTGATAATTGTCCCTGAAGACAGGTGCTACACTAGCCACCTAATGCTGATGACGCATAGGCTTCCTCTTATCAGAGGGTCTTCTGGTTTTAACATGGGATTGCACAGCATGTGCCTCCCCATCTTTCTTCTTAAACGCCCCATATCGTTTAGAAGAGCCTTCATCTCTAGACAAACGTCCTTTCCGGACTCCTTCCCCCAATCGCATCCCCATGTTCACCATTTCGGTGAAATCAGAGGGAGCACTTGCAATCATCCGCTCATAGTAAAATGAACTAAGAGTCTTCAGAAAGATCTTAGTCATTTCCTTCTCTTCCAGCGGAGGAGTAATCTGAGCTGCCAGCTCTCGCCACCTCTGGGCGTATTCTTTGAATGTCTCTTTGTCCTTTTGAGACATGGCTCTGAGTTGATCACGGTCAGGAGCCATATCAACATTATATTTGTACTGCTTGACGAAGGCTTCGCCAAGATCGTTGGAGGAACGGATGTTTGCACTATCAAGGCTCATATACCAACGAAGGGTTGCACCGGACAAACTATCCTGGAAGTAATGAATCAGCAGTTGATCATTATCCGTTTGAGTAGACATTTTCCTGGCATACATAACCAGGTGACTGAGCGGGCAGGTGTTCCCCTTATACTTCTCAAAGTCAGGGACTTTGAATTTGACGGGTATCTTAACACCGGGAACTAAGCATAATTCAGCAGCAGATTTGCCGAACAAATCTTTCCCTCGAAGGGTCTTCAATTCCTTGCGGAGTTCAAGAAATTGGTCATTCATCGCATCCATCTTTTCATTAACATCTGGGCCCTCAGACGGCTCAGAATGATAGATGGTGTCGTCTATCCTAGGAATGGTATGCACGACAGGAGGAGGCATCGTAAGGACCGGGCTAGATGCCGGCATAGAAGCAAAGGTAGGAGCTGGAATATCAGGCATAAAACCAGGAGGCATACCCCAAGGAAACCCGGGCGGCATGGCATTCGGCACAAAATGGGCACTAGCAGCTGGCACTGTCGAAGAGACAACCTCTGAAATCACAGTCCTCTGGGGAGGAGTTGTAGGAGGTGGAGATGGTTGATTCTGAGCAACCAAGAATTGCTCCATCAGAGCGCTCAATCTAGCGACCTCTTCCTTCAGCTCACGGTTCTCTTGTTCTAACTGATCCATCACTCTTGCAAAATTGGCTCGGGTGTAGTACCGATGAGTCAGCTTGTCTTCAAAATAAATGAAGAGCACAAAGTTAGGCCACAGACAAGAAGACCAGAACAACACCTGCTTATGCAAAATGATGCATGCAATGCTCGTGCATATGCTTTGTTTTTATTTCAAGGAACCTTTAGGGTATCATTTGCAAATTTTGAAATTTAAAGCATTTAATCGCATATGGAAAATATCTCATCAAATATATTCGAGACAAAGAAGTACAACATTGTTAATCATATTACAAGGGAAAAGGAAAATAAACATCCTATGGATCCCTGGAAACTCGAGATGCTGGAAGACGAGATGCACAAAGCCTCTTGATCTCTCTCTCATATGCTGCTTCCATATCCGCTTTCTCCTTAGCAAGTCGATCATACTTCCTCTTCCAGAATTTGGAAGACTGAGGAAGCAGAGAAGTCCAGGTATCATTCGGATCATCTATCACCTGATGCTCGAGGAATTCGATCAGAGCGTCCTTCTCCTTAAGCTGTTGAAGCAACTCTTCTCTTTCACGGATCCAGGCACGTGAAAGGTCTTCTTCTCTCAACTCCTCTACGCCTTGGTTAGGGAGGGTTGAAGGCCCAGCCACAACCAAAGGTGTAGGTCTCGGATAATCATAAGGCATAAGATACTCTGATGCTCTCTGTCTGACCCAAGAAGTATACGGCTCCAAAGCAATGCAGTTCTTCGGACCCAACTCACTTCTACCCTTCTTGTGAATCTTGCGCCATCCTGGCTTTCAAGCGCGGACCATCCTGGCTTTCAGGCCTTGGGGATCTTTACCCTCCTGAAAGAACACACCTTCTAACAGAATGCTATGAGGTTTATCCTTTAGGGGGAACCCAAGCTGACGACGTGCTAAGATAGGTTTGTAGCTGATCCCACCGCATGTACCAAGAAGAGGCACATTAGGGAATTCACCACAATAATCAATGATCTGAACTGTATCATACACGCGATCATACCAAGATATATCATCATTAGTGAGAGACATAAGTCTCATAGACCACCGTAGACATCCCTTGTTCTCCTTGAAAGCAACCGTCTGCGGTAAGTGAGAAATAAACCACTTATACAACAGAGACAAACAACACACAATAGCTCCTTCCCCCTTTGCATTCCTCAGATGCAAAGAGAAATAGGTATCACCCAACAGAGTAGGAACGGGATTAAGAACAAAAAATATCCTAATGGCGTTCACATCCAAAAATTTGTCGATGTTGGGGAACAATACCAATCCATAGATGAGCAACACGAATATGGCCTCAAAGGCATCCTCACTCATGGCCTTCCCATAAACGGTAGCTTGAGCGACGAGGAAATCAGAAGGAAGACCCTGAGTTCCACCTTTGGTGGTCATATGCGCACCAATCAGGGATTCATCTATGTGTAACAAGTCTGCGATCTCTCGAGAAGTCGGAATACTCTCTAAGCCACTGAACGGCACCTGATCCAGAATAGGAATACCCACAAGGTGAGCATACTCCTCGAGCGTAGGCAACAACTGGAAGTCTGGAAAAGAGAAGCAGTGATACAGAGGATCATAGAACTGTGCCAAAGTACTCATCAACCCTTCATCGACCTGAGTAGTCAACAGAGGCAGAAGCTTCCCATAGCGAGCTTTGAAACCCAAGGGATCTAATACATAAGATGTCAGATTCCTTAACTCTTTCAAATCGGGTTGTCGAAAGTTGTACTTCTTTGTATGCCTTTTTGGTCTTTCCATGTCTGAAAATTTTGCAAATAAACCCTTTAAGTTCCTTGAAAATTTTCTGATTTTTCTGATGACATGAATGCAGATGAATGCATGAATCTATGAATGCAACAATCACACTCAAGGATCAAGCAAATCACACCAGACAAAGGTCATGGGAAAGCTCATAGTATCCTTAATATCAATCATCCATTTTGGTGGATTATGGTTTTCACCTTATCGATACCCAAGTTCCATTGATATTAACGATACATGAATCGTCTCAATCATCCTTAATATCAATCATCCATTTTGGTGGATTATGGTTTTCACCTTATCGACACCCAAGTTCCATTGATATTAAGGATGTCTGAACGACTCAACCACGAATCACGGGTTTGTTGAGAGTCACGAGCATGGAGTCTCGGTTAAGAACCACCCAAAGGGAGTGTACTATGGTTTAAACCTACCGAACATGTTCTACAAGAGGTTCCCATAGTCATCATCCCATCTTTCGAATATTATTGGAGGAACGAATACTCGTATTCCAAAAATATTCTCAAGAGAGACTCTTATGAGTGTAGTATCGCGTAATAATCGCATCAGATCTTACATCTGAACGACCTCCGCACTACGTCCTAAAAATAGGCCAAGATGGGCTTGGTAAACTAAGGTCCTTGGCTTCTAAGGCACATGTTAAAAGAATAATGCCTAACCACAAATAACTTGTGTGACATTATTAATCCAACATGACCTCCACCAAGTGAATGGACTCGCAAGTCAACTTGCTAAGGAATACTCCACACAAGTCGACGAGACTATGCCATTCTCCTATCCTAAGGTGCACTCGAGTTCGGGTATAGAACTCATTTCACAGAGATCACCAAGCAAACAAGCAATTGTATATCAAGCAATTCAAACATTACAATCAATACAGTAATCCCAAATTGTACAAAAATATGTCATATAACAAATAAACAAATATCATACAACAAGGGTGAAAAGTAGGCAAAACCACTAAGGATTTGGGTCCCCAGCAGAGTCGCCACTTTTCTGTAGCGGTGTATTCGTCACTTTATGATCTATTGATTAAATCAAAAGCAAAGCATACAAAGGTAGAGTCGCCACCGCACTTTTATTTATCCAAAGGAATGGCTAAAAAGCGAACAAAAGCCTAAGAAGTTTTACACATAGAAAACTAATGAAAAGGTCAGAGATCTGGGTAAGGGGTTAATTACGCAATGGGAAGGTGTTAGGCACCCAAAACGTCCTAGGTACTCCTAGGGAGCCCTTTTCACAACTTGTTGTATGACATGTTATTTGTTTATGAAATATTTATTGTGCAAACATGGATTGAAGGGATGAGAGAAAGAATATGCAATTTTTTATTGTTTTTGTGTTTGAACGGATGAACCCGTTGCCTACGTACCTTTCCATGGAAGGTAAGGATCAAAATGTCGTAGTTCGGCTAAAAGATTTCAAAAGGTGAATTGATTGATTTTAAACAAAAGCCCTAAGGTCTTTCATTATCCACGGGAGAAAACTCAACCTTATACAAACAACAGGTCCACCATGTGAGAATAGCTTCGACATACTAGAGGGGTTAACCCTGTTTTTAGTATGGAAGTCTTACGGTTCGATCACTAAGGACAAGAGGTGAGATTAACATCAACCACTAAGATAATTGAGATCTACGGCTAATGTATGAAAACTTGATCAAGAAGTGGACTTGGGCCACAAAAACAATTGAGTGAGTGAAATTAACCAGTTTGGAGTGTTCACAAAAATGAAGTCAAAGTATAATTAGAATTCAAATTCAGAAGAAGTATTGTGAAAATGAAGTTTAAAAATCAAAGGCTTAAGGCCTAAGTTTCTAATTTGAAAAACAGATGAAAATGTTTGCACAATAGTTTTCAGGTTTTGGATTAACATGCAAATGGAGGTTTAAAGAAACAAAAGGTGGGAGGGTGAGGAAGTAAAACTTCTTAGAAATTCACCTCTTGAGATCATATGTAGATGATTCAAGTGATTCCTTTGGAAAAGGCAACTCAAAGAAATAAGCAAATAGAACAAGGTAAATGGATACCAGATGCCAATCAATGGACTTATTCCAATCTCCTAAAACAAAGAGAAACATGGATACCAGATGCCAATCAATGGACTTATACTAGTCTCACAAAGCAAAGAAAACAATGATACCAGATGCCAATCAATGGACTTATACTAGTCTCATAAAGCAAAGAAAACAATGATACCAGATGCCAATCAATGGACTTATACTAGTCTCACAAAGCAAAGAAAACAATGATACCAGATGCCAATCAATGGACTTATACTAGTCTCACAAAGCAAAGAAACAATGATACCAGATACCAATCAATGGACTTATACTAGTCTCACAAAGCAAAGAAACAAGGATACCAGATGCCAATCAATAGACTTATACTAGTCTCCTACCATATCACAGGAAACAACTGCCAATCAATGGACTTATGCTTGCCTCCTCCATGGACAAAACAAAATGTCACAAAGAGATGAACAATGTTTATGAAATGATATACAAGTAATGATGATAAATGCACAAAGGCACACATAAGCAAACATGTACAGATGAATCAAGTAAGCAAACACACAAGTCAATTAGCACACACTATACACAATCAATTAGGCTCAAGCAAGGTTAGGCTTTACAGCCAACTGGAATGGGGTATTTTGAGCTCTTAACCCTAACATTGAGAGTTAGGGTGAAGCAGATGAAATGGAGATGAGGGGTGTGCCTCATAGCTCTTATCCCTGGTCAGGGAGAGCTTTGATCAATGGAAGGTGTGGGAGTTCAGAAAGTAGGAACTCTTCTCCACAAATGATTGACTCTATAAGATCTTGGGTTCTTATTCACAATGCATCAACACATGGTGTGAGCAAAGTGAATGACACACTGAGTAGCAGGACATGGATTACACATCTCTTTTGTCTGCCAATTGCCTCTTAAGAGGACTTTACCTGCTTGGCACAAAATTAAACAATCACAAGCATTGCCTCTTAAGGAGGGCTTCAGACAGGTGCCTACCAATAACAGTAGGTCTTCCAGACTACATGAAGATTAGAAATCATACCTAAGTGGTTAAGCAACCAAGCAAAGCAAAGTTCAAATGAACTTAAAGCAACTTATGTACCTGTGGAAACAACTAACAAATCAGTACAATGCTCAGACAAACAGGCAACAGTCAATAAGCAACAAATGATCTCAATGTACAATGTGTGTAAACCACAAGGCCAACACAAATGAGTTAGCATCAACCTACAAAACACACAATGTTAGTGATCAAAAGCAAACATCAATATTCAACATGATGAAGCATCATCAACTATGGAACTTGGATGTTTTAACCTGAAATCAAAACTCACATGTAAGCAACAAACCACTGGGTCAAAGCCTAGGGTCAAAGATGGAGAAAACATTCAAAACAGGGGCTGAAATTCAACACAAAGTAACTTCAAACACATGTTGACATATCCTAAAAAGGCTCACATCAAAATCAATCACCAAATGCATTTCATGATCAAAAGAAGTTCAAGGCAATTTCAAATCTCATATGTGATCATCATGAATGAAAAATTCAAATCAAAATAGAAATGATTCAAATAAATCTGGAAAAAGTCATGCACATTCAAGACATCTAACATGATCCACATACAAAAAATCAGAAGAATCAAAGATCATTTGGCATGGAAATTAAATGGTACAAGTTGGACATTCAAAGGTGTGACACAAATTGTCACACCAAGTTAGCACAAACATAAAATAGCAATGGAGCATAGGAAAAATACCAAACTAAAACCAAAATGTCAAGAAATGTGTCTAGAATTAGCATGCAAAATTTCAGGTTCATTGGATAAGAAACAAGCATTTCACAAAGAGATAAGCAAGGCAAGGTCACACATGCATATGTATCCAATCATCCTAAAACAAAATATTTTTTCAGCCAAGCACAACTTTCCAATTCATGCTCATAAAAAACTAGACAGAATAAGGAACATTTTGCAAAAAATTGGGATGAAATTGGATCAATTTTCAATTTGTTATGATTTTTCTAAGTTCATGAAAAATTGAAGTTCAAAACATGAATAGCATGGCCAAATATGGAGGGAAAGGTAAAAATAGCATGGTAATTTGAAAATCTCGCTCGGCCAGGATCGAACCTGGTACATATTCAAAAATGCGCGCTAAGCCTAAAATGGCACCGTTTCAGCCTAAAACCCTAGCGCTGGAAACAAATCCCAGAATTCGTAGCAAATCATGAATTTCGTAGCAAATCCGTGGCAAACTCGTAGCAAAAACTGGAAACGTGATGATCTTCATCTTCCTCATGAAGATGAAGATGAACTTCAAGGGCAAATTTCCAGAACAAACAAAAACATTCCAGAAATCAAAATCAATTACACCATTCGATTCCTTATTCCATGCACATCAAAGATCAACAGTCATTTTAACATAATTCATCATAACAAATCCAAATCGAAGAAAAACTTAAATGACATCAAAACTTTAAACATGCATAACTTCATCAATAACGCGCCATTTCACTTCATTTTTTCACCAGCATTCTCTACAACACGAGATCTACATGAATATCTTATAGAATTCAAGAATTATTGAGATCGAATCCTGACCTCTTGAAGAACAGCAAACTTGAATCGTGTGCTATCAAGCTCAGCAAGGCCTCAAATCTCCTCTATGATGCTTGTATAGATGATTGATGGAAGGAATAAAGCTCAAACGCACGTGAATCCAGCAGATTTTGCAAACTCCATGGATGCTTCAAGCTTTGAGTATGATCCAAACTGACACGATTTGCTTCGAATTCACGTCCAATCTTGCTCAACAATGCTTCCTGATCATGAATCCATCAAAAGAAATAGCTCTTGTGTGAAGAATTTGGAAAATATTTTGAGAGAAAATTTTAGATGATTTTTGAATCTAGATCTGAAAACTCTTGTTAATGATGAAAGCAGTTATGATTAACAATATATAGGTCCTGCTAATGATGCTGAAAACCTGTTTAAGCCAAATGCAATTGAGATTAGCAACTTATGAGGTGTATGTGCAAAATAGTATTTTCACCTCATGCACTTCATGCATGCGTGAACAGTGCTCAACTCTGACCCAAAACCTCTTTAACAAGGCCCATGCACATTTATGGATTGGTATTTTATGCATATAATCATCCAAAATGGTTTTATGAAATTTCCTTCACAAAACTTCATGAATGAGCACATGATTATGTAAGTGAAATTCATGCCATGTAAATGATGAACAAAATGCCAAAAGAACCACCCAAATTGGAGCCTTGGTTCAAAAGTTATGCCCATTTGAAGTTTTGAACACACTTGGCCATGATTTGATCATATCTCCTCAACCACACATTAGAAATTCATGATCTTGGACTTTTTGGAAATGGTAGAGAAAGATCTACAACTTTCATGTTCAACAAAATTTCGTTTGAAGCTTGTTTAATGATGTAATATTGAGTTGAAGTTGGTCCAAAACCTTTCCATATTTGGAAATTTTCAAATTATAGGTCACTTGCTATTTTGGGAAAGTCTTGACTTGACTTCAAATTCTTCAATGTGAGTGTTTGAAATGTCAAATGAGACTTGTTTGAACATGAATGAAGTATTTCCAATCACTTCCCACCTCCAAATCCACAGTTGACTTGGCAGTTGACTTTCTAGGTCTTCAGATGACTTGAGAATGTTCTGATGAAATTTAAGCCTCTACCACTTGGGATTTTGTTTCAAAATGACATCATAACTATTGTGAACTCTTGTGAATGATTGTGGGGTCCAAATCTCAAGAATGACCATCATCTATTGCTCAATGAATGCCTTTAACTGCTTTGACCTGTTATTGCTTCATCTGCAAGACAAAGGTTAGATGACATATTTTTGTACTTTTGGTTAGTGATTAAAAGAAAAACAATGACGTATAAATGCAAGGAATGCTTGGTGATCAAGAACCACTGAAAAAGGGTAATCCACCCATATGGAAGGAAGCAAGGTGCACAATGATCCTTGAGGCTATGCAATGATATGATATGATGCCATGAGGGATCTTAGGGACAAAATTGGGGTCTTACACCGGTGAAAGGTTTTCTTTCCAATTGATTGATCGTGCTAGGATGTAGTTGAAAATTCGTCACATTCACTGGTTGGTTAACAATGGTCAGTCGACCACCCGATGCATTTGCACCTCCATAGTCACCCAGGAGTCTTTCCGGAGGTGGAGGAGGTGGAATTGGAGGAACTTCATCCATTGGTTCCTTGACTTCTAAGTGATCAGAGGTACTTTCTTCTGTAGAATCCATTCTTTGTTCTCTGCGTCTTCGATGAAGGGTTCTCTCCATCTCTGCGTCAAAAAGAAATTCAACTGAGGGTTCTCCTCGCATACACAAATTAGTAAATTATAAATGACAGAAAAATAATTTTACTACAGAGTAACAAAATTTTAATTGAAATTAAAATTAAACTCTATATTTTTGGCAGTCCCCGACAACGGCGTCAAAAACTTGATCGGGAAAATAGCAAGTGTACTATTTTGCCTTTTATAGTAATAATGGGGAAATTCCCCGAATGTCGATCTCAAGGACTACAAGTTAATATTGAGTTTAACTTATCATTTAATTAAACAAAAAGTATAAATTTGGTTTTTAAGTGTAAAAATATAGTAATAAAAGTAAAGGTAAAGAAGGATGAAAATAAGGGTTTATAGAGAAAAAGGAACAATGCCAGGGAAGGTGTATGATTTATCCCTGTAATAACTCTGAGTCACTATTGCATCAACAAATATCAATTACTACCAGTTCTAAAGGGTATTTTCTCCCAAGTCCTTGGTGAGAAAACCTTTAGTCAATCTACCCTAATTCCTATGTCCATAGTCAATTAGGGTGAAGTTAAGCTGTATAATATCAAGAATACTCTGGTTCATACAGGGTATTGTCGCATCCGCGAAAAACAACCGGCGGGCTGAAACAAAAACAACACAGAGCCGCCAATGCGCGTTATTTATCCCAAGATAAGGAAAGGAAACGCTCAGAGAAACCTGGAAAAAGCATGGTCTCGCGACCAAAGAGAAAGGTACGGGAGTCGGTTACGCAAGGGGAAGGTATTAGCACCCCTCACGTCCGTCGTACTCGACGGGATCCACGCTCTAACGATAGAAAAAGGTTGCTAAAACACCACACACGCACCGAAGACAACACAAATGGGGTTAAGAGGAAGAGAGCTCGATAGGACGTCGCATCCTATGCCTACGTATCTCGTCTGGAACGAGAATCAGAGCTGCCGTAGTTCGGCTCACGCACGCCAAACAAGCAAACACAAACACAGGCAAACATGGAGCCTGAATGCCAATCACTGGACTTACATCAGCATCCGAACCAAAACACACACAAGAAGGCAAACGTGGAGCCCGACCGCCAATCACTGGACTTAAATCGGCATCCGAACCAGACACACAATCAGGATACGGACATCCAATCGCTGGGCTTACATCCATATCCTGACACACAAGAAGATAACAAGCAAACACACACAAAAAGAAAAAAAAAGTGCCCGGAGAGACCTCGCACGGTCTCCTGCCTACATACCTCGTCTGGAACGAGGATCAAGGCGATGTAGTTCCCCTGAAAGGGAAAGAAATTCTAGCCAGAAACCAAGGGGAGACACACTACTAGGGAGCTGGACTCGAGCCTAGTGTTATCATGCATCATTGCCCTATGTTGTGGTTTCTACCTACTTGCACAACAGCAAGCTAATCCTATCCAGGAAGAAAGCAAGCACGCAAGCATCAATCAAAATAAAACAAACATTTCACATAGCACACACTATATCCAGTCAAGTGAGGCTCAAACAAAGGGTTCGACTGCCAAGGCAAGTCATCTGTACAAGGGTAGAGTTAGCTCTTAACCCTGACATTGAGAGTCAGGGTGAAGCAGATGAAAGGTGAGTGAAGATTAGACTTCACAGCTCTTATCCCTGGCCAGGGAGAGCTTCAGACAAAGGAGCGTGGGTCCAGAATGGAGGGACCCTTCTACGCTCAAGGACTCTGACACAACTGTACAAAGTACAAGATCTTGGGTTTGTGTCCCAATGCATCTACACAGTGGTGTGAGCAGAGGGACGACTCAACAGAATAGCGGGGGATAGATTGCATATCCCTTGGGTTCCGCCAATTGCCACGTAGAGGTCTTCACCTGCTTGGCACAAAAGTAAACAATCACAAACATCGCCTCTTAAGGAGGACTTCAGACAGTTGCCTGGCCAGGTAACAGGCCAGGTCTTCCAGACTACATGAAGTATAGAGATTCTACCTCAACTGGTTAAAAAACCAAGCAACAGCAAGCAAGTTCTCAAGGAACTGTAAGCAACTAAATGTACCTGAAATCAATCAAGTATCATCAGTACTCAGACAAATCAACAGTAAACAGCAAAAGTCAATCTATACAGACAACACAAGTTAATGCACATAAGTGCAAGCCATGAGCCCAAGCTCAAGCATCAAATCCTACAACATAAAATCAATGTTAGTTGACAACATCAAACAAACTCAATTTATAACTTGCATTGTTCTCCTTATGCCTTTTGCATTTCAACCTGAAAATCCAAACCAAATGTGAGAAACTAGACCACTAGGCCAAGCCTAGGGTCCAAAGGAGATAAAAAAATCAAAACAGCAAGTGAAATTTATCCAAAATCACATTCAACCAATTTAGAAACAAATGCAATTGGTCCCATGCTCATACCATTCACCATTATCATTTTATGCACAATTTAACATCAAACATGCAATTTGCAACTTCAAATGACCAAACAGAACTATCTCAATCAAAAGCATACCAAAACAATTCAATTAATTCCACAAAAATTCACACCTAAACAGGACACATTCAAGGTATAGCATGTCAATTTTCAGCTCAATTGGACAAAAGGAAGTAGGTCAATGAAAATCAAGAAGTCCATACACAATTATACAAGCCAAAACAAGGCATCCAAACAAGCATCAATTTCCATAAATCATAAAACAATGACAACAATTAAGAAATGAATGGGATCAAAACCATGATGACCTATAATGTGTCTAGAATGCACATGTCAAATTTCATCTTCATCCAACACAATATGAGAATTTCACAAATGAATTACCAACATGTATCACACAATGTCACAAAATGGTTCAACAGAGAAGAAAATTGTCAATCAATTAGAAAACTCAAGCAAAAATTCCAGAAAAATTCACATGCAATCTTGACATATCAATGCTCATCCACACAAAATTTCAGATCAAATCAACATCCCTAAGCATTTTAAATAAAAACATGAAGTTGACCTAGCTTGGTGTGACACAAATTGTCACACCTTAATTCAAAAATTCATAACTCCTTCACCAAGTATCCAAAAATCACAAACTCTACATGAAAATCACCATCAAGATGTCCAGAACAAGCACAAAAAATTTCATGAATTTCTTTAAAGGTATCATCATTTCATGAAGGATATGGCATGGTATATACAAAATGAGCACATTGAAACAAGCCCTAGGCCAATTAAATTTCTACACATGCAAAAAATCCACAAAAATCATCATTAAATTCTACACATCTCAATGATCATCATGAAAAAAATCTCACCAAAATTGGACAAGTTTTGAGGTCTCTATGAATTTTCTAAGTCATGGCATCAAAATGAAATTAAAATGAAAAAGAAAAATGAAATAACAATTAATTTAATGAGACAATGGCAATCTTGTAAATTTTAAAACACCGGCCAAAACGGCGCCGTTTCAGTTAGTGGCCAGGGCGTGTTCTGATTGGTTGATGGTGGCGCCAAACAACATTTCAAATGGCAAGGCAAAAAATATGGATCAAACACACAATTGTTCATCGTTCTTCACAAGAACAAGCCCAGATTTCCAGATTTTTGATGAACAACGAATCTTCACCAAAATCAACAAGTTTATAACCAATAGAACCGTCTTTCCACAAGGATTCAAGATATGTAACTCATTTGCCCTAACTCTAACCATGGCAGCGGGATCGATCAAAAAGAGTTATGAACATCAAACCTAAAATCGTGATATCTCTCTCAATAATCAACCAAACCAAAAACTAAGCATAGCATGTTAATCTACATCCAAAGATCTATAAAAACCACCTAATAATTTAAGCAATGGTGAGATTCAAAAAAATACCTAATGATGAAGGCAGTGCTTGATCTTGAGGTTTCACGATGCTAAAGCTCCAAACAGATGATGATTGAGGTATAGGAAGTTGAATGGAATAGCTAGCTCGATCCAAAACAGCTCCAATTGCAAGAATTATCAAATCACCATTGTTATGCTCACTTTGAACAGTTGAGATTCTTGAGGTCTTTGCCACGAATTCACCAAAACAGATGTGGATTAAGGTATGTGGAAGATGAATCAAAAAGAATTACTCAATTTGGTGAAGATTTGATGAAGTTTTGATCAAAAATGCTTGATGAAGCTTGAAGAGTTTGAGAGAAAATGGAGGGAAAATTGGTTACAAATCTTGAGAATTGTGATTGTGTTAACAAATTCTGTTATGATTAACAATATATACTCCACCTTAATCCACTTCTTAATCTCAAATTAGCAAAATTTGGAAGATTAGTGAAAATGCAATTTCAATGAAAGTCCAAAAATGCCCTTCTCCAATTATACACCATGACAGCTCATGACAGTTCATACAAGTCCCAAATGATATTTGGAGTGTGTTGGAATGGTTCTCATGTCAATTGGCCTTGTACTTCTCAATTTCACTATGCCATGCCAAAAATACACTTAAATCCACTTGAAATTTGACTTTTTGCATTGACCATTTTTGATGAATTTGGACCATACACCATGAAAGTACATGTGAAATGGAGTTTGCTCATAAAAAGATCATCCATTTTGGACATTCCATGTGAAAGTTATGCCACTTTGATTATAGGCATTTTTGGAAAATGAATGGACCATAACTTGTCAACCATACATGGGAATTTCAAGTTCTTGGACTTTTTGGAAAGGTAAGAACAAGATCTACAACTTTCATGTTGGACAAATTTTCATTTGAAGCTTTTTTTGGACACGTAATTTTGTGGTGAAAAACTTTCCATTTTTGGAAACTTCCATTACAAGTCACTTTCTATTTTTGGAAATTTTTGTCCTGACTTTATTTTCTTCATTCTTGAGCTTTGACATGTCAAATGAAACTTGTTTCAACATGAATGAAGTGTATCCAACTCTTCCCCACCTCCAAATCCATAAAATCAAGCACAGTTGACCACAGTTGATTTTTCAACTGATAGATGAATTTGGCAATGCACTGATCAATCTGAGCCCCAATCTTCTGATGAAATGGCTCAAGGATGAAACCCTAGCCTCCATAAGCTCAATACAATCATGAAATGATCCCCATATCCATTGTAGACCCCATCTCCTTGCTATGCCCTGATTGGCCCAATGCAATTGATTAGGGTTGACCAGTGGTCAAAACCCTAATCTCAAGGTATCTGATCAATCTTTTGAATCTCTTAGATGATAACAAGACCATGATGATGATGATGTATCATTGCAACCAAGGATGAAGATCAACCTCTTTGAGAATCAAGAAACCCTAATTTGGACCACAACCCTCAGACAGTTAATGATCCAGTCCAATGAAACCCTAGCTTGCACCATGACCTCTTCACCTTCTGATCAAGACTTAGGAGGATGATTTGCACAATGTAACCACATGATATGCAATATGCCATGCCTAATGACCTAGAAATGATATGCAATATGTTAAGCTAGTCCCAAGAGAGGAGGGCAAATTTTGAGGTGTTACAGCTGCCCCTATTCAATCCACTGTGAACCTGTCGATATGAATAGCCCCGGCTTTCAGATGATCAGGATGAAGAGTGATTGAATACCAAGAACAGACAAACAATTTGCACTCTGATGGGAAAATAATTAACAATGCCTGTCAGAATCGGCAAAGAAACAATCTTGAAGAAAAATCTGTCTGGTACGGAGAAAGTCGGCCTGATCACCGAAACAGCAACGTCGACCTGGATACCAAAATAAATGGTAACACAGGGATAACCATGGCCTGAACACCACACATCCGCTGGGGATTATAATTATCTCTTTTTTATGCCCTTCTTTTTTCTTATGCTTTTTCTTGAACCCCGAAATTTTTCTGATAATCTCTCTTTTTTCATTTTCTTGAACCCCAAAAATTTTACAAATGATCCCCGATCACTGCATTTGAACCCCGTTCTCCTGTTTGCCAAAATAATGAACCCCATTCCCCAGTTTGAACCCCAGTCGCCTGACGATAACTTGCGATCGCCAACGTGAACCCCATCTCCAGAAAACACCTCGTGTCTCCTTTTCTCCATTTGAATCCCAATCTCCAGAAAATGCCTCAACACTTCCTTTTCTCCGTTTGAACCCCGATCTCCAGAAAATGTCGCAACATTTCCTTTTTTCCATTTGAACCCCGTTCTCCCATCTCTCGTGATAATTCTGCTGGCAACTCGGAAATAACACCAAACCACTCTGAGGGCGACATATCAGAGGGTACACCTTCACAACAGGAAGGCAACATGTGCATCTCTTCATCCGAAGACACCCCTAACGACTTCTGTTGGCATCCGCCAAAGTCTAAGGTGACACATGAACAGAAGACAATCCTGAGGACCTCATCCCGGATAAAATCTTCATCTCCAATCTTCATATGAACCCCAGAAAATGCCTCAACATTTCCTTTTCTCCGGTTGAACCCCGAAAGTCGCGCTCATCGCGTAACGTCCTTGATTTCACTTCCATCTCCGTTCGACAGAAAAAGTCATCCAGTATCGCACTACTGGGGAATATTGCTGATCTGACATCACGATGCTAAACTCCTCAGAGTAACATCTTCACCATCCGGCGAAACCGAAACTTCAAGCGGTAACCACGGCTTGAATTACGCTGATCGCGTAATATTTCCATCTCCGTCCGACGGAAAAAATTTCTCCTCCAATATCGCACTACTGGGGAACACCTTTGATTAAAACCACGATGCTAGACTCCTCGGAGTAACATCTTGCTTTGCAGATAAAATCACCTCTCAAACAGTAACCACGGCTTGAGACTAGCCTATGCTTGCAATATGATGCATGATTGATTTTTTCTGCGTAATGCTCCATAATTATGGAAATGCTACGCGATTTATTTTTTCTATGCAATACGCTATGCTTACGCTACATGATGAATGTATAAAAAGCATCCCCCTCAAGGGACTCTGCTGAGGAGCTCGAGACACTCTGCTGAGGAACTCGTCAATACTCTGATTCCACCCTGATGGGGAATAACACTGCTGCTGCTGGAAAAGGTAACCCTTGCTGGGGAAGAACCTCCTTTGCACCCAATCCGCTCGGGAAACTGCAGGGGATAAGAACCACCAACGCCCTTTGTGGGGATACAACAGTCTTCGACTTGCTGGGGATATCAATCCCGACTCTGCTTTGGGGAACCCTCACAGATACCTGGCGACCTCACTGGGGAAATGCTCACAGATAGCTCTGTTGGGGAAACAGCAACCTCCAGGCCTGGCGACTGGGGAAGCATCGATCTGACACCTGCTGGGAATAACCATCCTGATCCTGCTAGGGAAACGAATGCTACTCCGCTGGGGACGACCCATTCAATCCATACGTAGGATACACGGCTGGAGATATATTTCATTGAAACCCGCTCCACTCGGGGAATAGCAACCTTCGGGCCTGGCTGCTGAGGAAACATCGTTTTAAACCTGCCGGGGATAACCATCCTGACTCAGCTAGGGGATCCACAGACCTTGGATCTGCTGGGAAATTAGTCCTCCCATTCTGCTTGGGGACTTAGCTGGGGAAATGAGAAAAGTCGGCACAGAACACCCGTCGACTCGTCGAACCACGGTATCCGCCTCCCAATCTCGTATCAGCTTACCACTTTTGAGAACTCCCAGACTCGTCTGGACCTTTTCTGCTCCATCATCTTATATTCCCAACCGTTCCGCGCTCGACGGAGAGCGAACTCCTGGGTATTATACAAACTTTTCAATTTTCCGACTTTGAAGAGTCTTCTTGATTAATTCCAAGGGTCGTCGGACGTCTCTACGTCTCTGCACTGTTCTCCCACTTGCCTGTCCCTGATTGGACCCTGCGGGGATTTTCTACAGACTTTCCAATCTTCCGATTTTGAAGAGTCTTCTTGATATCATTCAAGGATCGTCGTACGTCTCAACGTCTCTTCGTCATCCCTTCACATTCATTCGTCCCTGATTGGACTCCCTGGGGATTTGTTTTGTCAAAGCTTCCACATCACAACCTGCAAGTGAGTGAAAAATATCTAACAGTTTCTGCAAAACAGATCGTTAGATAAAACCGTGCCCCAGGCGTGTCAAGATTTCAACACTTGGGTCACTCAACCTTCCGAATAAGATTTCCAACTTTCAATCTTATAAGCATGCATTGGAAGGGACCTGTATGTCTTAAAATACAAGATTCTTTATCAAAAATAATCGGATGTTCTTGCAATCAAAGCGATAATGAAAAAACAAAAACAAAATTATTTGACTGAATATGCATTTTATTGATTGAAAAATGTGTGGCTCAAATTGAGCAATACAAAGGAAGCAATTCCTGAAAAGAGGTAATTGCGCACAAAAGGAAAAATCTATCCTAATGGCAATGTGAAACCCGTGATCTCATCGAGTTCCAACTCGGTTACACCCCATATGTCCTCAGACTCTCCCTGCTTTCTGCCTTCTGAACAAGACGCTTCTGATTGATCCCCACCGGGTATTATCCATGATGCTTTAACCAAAGCGCAAACGATCATGCTAGACGCAGTTGTTCGTTTTAATCCCTCTTTTGCCTGGACTGCCCCTTCGGGTTTTCAGTCCACCGGGATACCCTTTTTTGCCCAAGTCGCCTTTTCAGGTTTTCGACTTGCCGGGTGTACATTTTTCACTTTTATCCCTAATTTTTGCCCGAACCTTTTTTCTGTTTTTGGTTCGCCGGGATGCCCATTTTTGCCTGGACTATTTTATTCTTTTCGTCCAGCGGGTCTCTTTATACGAAGTATTTTTTAACTGCGTCCGCATTCACAGGGGATGGAAAATCTTCGCCATCCATGGTCGTTAGCAACAAGGCTCCACCAGAGAAGACCTTCTTGACCACGAACGGACCTTCATAATTAGGTGTCCATTTTGTTGGTGTAAGCCCTAGAGGCCAATACATTTTGGTACTTGTATCGAATAATAAAAGGCATTCTCTTTATTATGGTTGATTAATAAAGTCCCTGGAATAGATAGTCCGTTTAATGTATTAAGTGTGACTTAATCATGAGAACACATTAAACATAAGGACACTATTCTTAAAGTATCCGTAGTCGAGCTTTAGTGTGAAGTGGGATAACATTAAAGCATTAAGACTATTATGTTTGTAGACTGATGATCATATCTCATGGATCATGGATAAAGAGTTATCAAGTCTTAAACATAGGTATGAATATTAAGAGTAATATTTGTACCGGATTGACCCGCTATGAGAATACTATATAGAAAGTTATGCAAGGTGTCATAAGTTATTCTCATGGTGATAATAGTGTGTTCCACTCTTCGACCTGAAACCACTATGGATCCTAGATGTAGAGTCGAGTGCTTTATTGCTGATCCAACGTTGTCCGTAACTGGATAACCATAAAGACAGTTGATGGGTACTCCATAAAGCATGCTGAGGGACATGAGTGACCTAGATGGAATTTGCCCATCCTGCATAACAGGATAAATGTCTATGGGGCCCAATATTGAACTGGACAAGGATGACACGGTCTATGCCTTGTGTTCAATATAGACATAAGGGCAAAAGGGTAATTATACACATAATTATTATCACAGAAGGAATTGTCAGATCACATGACATTTTCGTGTCTTGGGTAGCAGTGATGTGTTGCTAGATACCGCTCACTGTTTATTATGTTAAATGCGTGATTAATATAATTGCCAACGTCACAAAAACCTACAGGGTCACACACAAAGGACGGATTGATGAGAGATAGAGTAACTAAGGAATACCGTAAGGTACGGTGCCCTTAAGTGAATTATAGAACATCGTAAGGTACGGTGTACTTGAGTAGAATACGAAATATGGTAAGGTACCATGGGCTTAAGTGATTTTGGGCATATTATAAGATATGGGCCAAAATACACTTAAGTGGGCTTTTAGCTTGAAGCCCACACAAGTGGTTCTATAAATAGAACCCTTGTGCAGAAGCAAAAATTGGCGGTTGCATTATTTTCGTTTTCTATCACTCTCTCTCTCTCTCACTCAAAGCCTTCATTCGTACCAGCTAGCACTGAGATTGAAGGAACCCGTTCGTGTGGACTGAGTAGAGACGTTGTCATCGTTCAACGTTCGTGATCGCTTCGTGGATCTGCATCAAAGTTCGTCACAAGAGATCTGCACCAAAGGTTTCAACCGTCAAAAGAGGTAAATATTCTATCACTGATCATGACCATTCGTAAGGATCTCTAAAGGAGAAATTTTAATTTCCGCTGCGCTTTGGGTCGCAATTCTCCTTCACATTTTCCCCTTCGATCATTTTGAGGAGGAAGGATCCTTTTCAGTACCATATCACCCACGTGATATACCCGAGGTCGCACCTTCTTGTCAAAAGCACGCTTCATCCTTTGTTGGTACAACTGCCCATGACAGATGGCTGCCAGCCTCTTCTCTTCAACCAGGCTTAACTCTTCGTACCGGGTCCTTACCCATTCTGCCTCTTGTAATTTCACGTCCATCAGGACTCTCAAAGAGGGAATCTGAACCTCAACTGGTAACACCGCTTCCATTCCATATACCAATGAGAAAGGAGTTGCCCCAGTAGATGTACGCACCGACGTTCGATACCCATGCAATGCAAACGGCAACATCTCATGCCAGTCTTTGTAGGTTACCACCATTTTCTGCACAATCTTCTTTATATTCTTATTGGCTGCCTCAACCGCCCCATTCATCTTCGGACGATAGGGAGAAGAATTGTGATGTTCAATCTTGAATTCCCGGCACAGTTCTGCCATCATCTTGTTGTTCAAATTAGAACCATTATCAGTAATGATTCTCTCGGGAACCCCATATCTGCAAATGATGTCTCTCTTGAGAAACCTGGCAACGACCTGCTTTGTCACATTCGTATAAGAGGCTGCTTCCATCCACTTGGTGAAGTAATCAATAGCCACCAATATGAATCTATGCCCATTTGAAGCTGTAGGCTCAATCTTTTCGATCATATCAATGCCCCACATAACAAACGGCCATGGAGGCGACATTAAGCTCAACGGATTTGGAGGCACGTGCACCTTGTCTGCATAAATCTGGCATTTATGACACTTCCGCACGAAATTGAAACATTGGGCCTCCATTGTCATCCAATAATAACCTGCTCTCAGCAGCTTCTTTACCATTGCATTCCCACTGGCATGGGTACCGAACGACCCTTCATGAACCTCTTTCATTAATTGGCTTGCTTCTCTATCATCAACGCATCTGAGCAAGACCCAATCAAAATTTCACTTGTACAGAACCCCGTCCTTGTTCAGATAGAACACCATGGCCAGCCTCCGCAGAGTCTTTCGGTCCTTTTTCGATGCTCCCTCAGGATACTCTTGAGTCTCTAGATAGCGCTTGATATCATAATACCACGGCTTCTCATCATCAGACGCTGTATCAATAGCAAACACATAAGCCGGTCTATCCAGATGACCTACTTCAACACTGGGGAACTGATTCCACCTCTGCACCTTAATCAAGGCAGCCAGAGTAGCCAAAGCATCTGCCAAAGGATTCTCCTCTCTGGGCACATGATGCAACTTCACCTTGGCGAAAAACGTCAACAATCTCCTCGTATAATCTCGATACGGCACAAATGAGACTGATGCGTATACCATTTTCCGTTAACCTGATTTATCACCAGAGCTGAATCTCCATATATGACAAGGTTCTTGATCCTCAAATCAATCGCCTCTTCAATCCCCAATATGCACGCTTCATATTCAGCCACGTTGTTGGTGTCATACCCCAATTTTGGTCCTGAATTTTTTATGTTTTTGGTCTTGGTCCAAAGTCATGGTGTTGTTCATGTGATTGTTAATACATCTATGGCCTGGGTCATCTGAACAACCAAGCTCCTTGTGTTTCAAGCCAATTGCCAATCATGCCACTTGATTCATGAATATCCCTTTCAGATCCTAATCTTATACCATCATTTCATGGCCCTGTTAACATATATTGCCTGTCAAGTCATGTTCTTTTCAAAGTCAAACATTCAAGTCATAAGGCAAAACAATTTGGAAACCAACTTCAAACCATTTGTTAATCCATTTCAATCTATTTCATCCATGTTTAAACCAGTACATATGATTCCATACAAGAAAAATACAAAAATTGACACTTTTGACCAATTGTTGACTTTGGTCAACAGTTGACTTTTTGGTCAACTTTGACCAAAGTCAACCATAATCCATTAAACCCTAATTCTATCCATAATTGTCCATTGAATATCCATTTACAAAGAAGTCATAAAGGAAATACAAAGAAATGCTATTTGTTGACTTTGGTCAACAATTGACTTTTTTTTATCAACTTTGACCAAGGCCAACTCACTTTTTTTTACCACCTAAGACCTAGACTAGTCTTCCTTCATTGATCCACCATCCAAAAGTCATGCTTGGGGTACTATGCTATTGGGCTTTGATGCGTTTCCAAATGTGGCTTCACATTGCATTTCAAATGGATTTGGCCTTGAACTCCTCTTGGTAAATGTCCTGCCATCATAATCCTATAGCAGGCCTAAATCTGTCATGAAATAAGGCAGCGTGCATTCAGTCTCATCTGTCCACTAGCAGTGTCACATAACCAAGAAAGACAACTTACGAATCTGACCGTCACCATGTTAAACCAGAATTATCAGCCAGGTCTTTGTATTAATAAACCTGGTTGCTTTACCTGAGCCTACAAACAACATCAGTGGTGCAACAGAACATCAGTTGGTAACCTGCAATGCCACGACACACCATAACACTATGAGACATATTTCAAACCAGATGTCAAACTGAATCAACATGGATACAGTAACATCAACTGATCTTGCAGCATGAAGTTTACACCAGCAGATATGCAAACCAAAACCAATTCAGCAAACAAGAACACCAACCTTTACCCTGCTGAACTGGCCCTGCATTCATCAATAACCAAATACCCTAATCACATGATCAAACATGGTACATACATGTTTGATTTGGCAAAGCAATGCACATGAATTATGGTTTTGAACTCACCTTGACACACCTTGTACTAGCATCCTGTCATCATGGTCCTGCAGCTGCAAAATCGAAACTTGAATTCCATAAGGTCATGGCGTGATGACTGAACTTAGAGCAAATGATTTGAAGCAATTCCATTTGAACAAACTTGTACCAATTCACAATGCATCACAAACCAACCTGCGATGTATCAGCTGCAGTTAAGGCTTCATTGCACAATTGCCTTACAAAACCAAACCACCATGGTTCTCATACCTATTATCCACGAGCACCTGCTGCAGAACTAGTACATGAACATTAAGCCAGCATAAGCCTTGAGCAACAGAAGATCCTCCCTGGTTCAGCCATGACACCCAAAACAGACAAATGCATCCGAAGTTGTAAGTCCACAACAACTGGCCTATAATCAAAACAAAATATCCAAAGACTTGTCTTCCAAACTGAGTGCCAAAACACAAGCCTTGAAACATAATCAGACTGGCAGATGGTTGTGAGTCTACTAACCTGTTAGAAAAAGCCATCAAACAAAATCAGAATACCACAAGGTACATGCTAAGGCATTGTTTAAACCAAGGACGGATATCCCATGAGATGCACCAAACCATCATGCCAATAGTTCTATGAGATAATAGAATATAAGGAGCAGTCCAAACTTTGAAACTCCATACCACTATCCTGAACTATCATGGAACCATCAAGCTTATCATGCCATCATCATCATCAACAAGCTCTACTCATTGAATTGTCAAGCTATGCACATACTAGCCTACACCAATAAAACCAGTTCAGATTTGTTATAAAGCATAATAATTCAACTGAACTTATGCCAATTAGGGCCATTTGACAATCAAAAGCATACACTGACCTACAGGATTGCACCAATACTAGTTGCACACCGTGCCAGGCCTTGGAGTGTGTTAGCCTATCATCTTGTTAGCAAAGCCATCAGTTGTGACAATAAAGACCAAGTCATACATAACCACCACTCTCATGAGCTGTAGTGTGAAAACCATTATGCATCAAGGAGTACCTTACCTGCTGCTGCAGTACTGGCCAAGTTGGACTTGGGACATCATGATCCTCATACCTGTTGCAAATCCACTAGCCTTGCCATCATCAATAAACACTTAGACCAAAACAGCTTGCAGGGGAGCCATTCATTTAAATCAATCATGATACATGAACTGGAATTTTACATAATAAACCTAAGACACATAACTATAACATAGCCAATTCAACTGCCAGCTGACCTTTGGCTTGCTTACTACATTGCTTTGAAATCTAAGCCAAATGCTAGCAGACTTGCAACCTAGGCAAAATCCCTCAGTGCACCAAGCTGTAATGGTACAATTGTCTTGGCTATCTTGGAATCATGGAGCAAGAGGCAATGGTGATTGCACATAAAAACCAAATCATATCCAACAAGAAACACCATCAATGCACAAGACATGAAGTGTTGTTGACATACCATGAAACTAAAGCCTTAAGTTTGTTGTCAATGTCCAAGTCATAATCTGTTGTGAGCGTAAGCAAGCAAGACCTAATGCGAAATTGCAGCCAACAGTGCCTAGCTGAAAGGTCATCCTACAATACAAAGACAGTCCAACAATTATCCAAAAGCTCACCACAAGACAAACAAGGTCCTACAACATGAAGCATGCCAACTCAAGCACATGTTTTTTTTTTCCTTGCATTTCAATAAGAAATCAAACCATGCTTAGCCACTCACCTGCTGAACCGAAAAATGATCCAACATGACATTACAAGACCAAGTGAGCAGCAACATTACACCTTCATCACAATGTGCACACCTCAAGGCCAAACAGTTTCCAAGCTTGCATCATAGGCTACCAGGGCTAGACCTTAGCTTGAACATGATAGGCCAAGTTCATGTTGCAGCAAGAGAAACAAGTGAGGGCAAGGAGTTGAGTGCAAATAGTGGGATTAAAACTTATAAGGCATTGAACCAGAACATGAGACAAAAGACTAACCTACCAAACATGAACGAGGATGCATCAAACCAAGCTCACCATTTTCACTGCAGTAAAAAGGTAAGTAATCAGCCAAAGTAGTAAAAATTTAAATTCAAGAAATTCCCAAATTGGAATAGAGATGAAATTCAAGGAAGAAAGTGAAGGTTCAGATTACCATTTTCGAACCTAGCATCAAACAGGTTAATCCGATTTCTGAACATCCAAAGTGCTCTGCAGAGTTACTCTTTTGGAACCCAGGGCATTTTTGAAACCCTAATCAGCAGAGCATAAGTAGAAGGAAGAGAATCAGTAAGAGAGGGAGGACAACAAAGACCTGGAGGCGGAACAATAGATCAAAAACCCTAAATCCCAAATCAAAGCAAAGCAAAATTAGAGAGTTGACTACTGTTCAGAAACAAAAAACCTAATAATTTTCCGACGGTGAAAACGGCGAATCGATAAGAAATCAAAGAGAGGACGAACCCTAAGAAAGGTGCAACGAAGGAAGTTACCTGAAGAAGGCGCACCAGTTCCTCGCACCATTATCATAACCGCGCCGAGCTTCGTTTTGAGCAGGTAATCATCACATTTCTCTCGACATCCTCATAACATGTGACCTTTTGTTTGCATCTTTTGATTTTGCTCTAGGAAAGGTTCAGCGTTTTTCCTAGTTGTTTGTTGTCAGTACGTTTTGGTCTTTGTTGAGAAGAAGATGATAGGATGAAACGAGTATTGGGTTAGGAATATTGTCTGGTTTTCTTTCTGTTGAGTTTGTTTCTGTTTCGAGTGTGGAGGGAGATGAATGTCTCTAGAGAGAGGAACGTGCTGGGAGATTGGAGAAGACGAGCTTCTGTGCCTTCACTCTCCATTTCCTTCCTTTCTTTTTTTTTAATTAATTAATTATTTTTTAAAATTAAATTTGTTTTTTTACAGAAATAATATAAAAACCACGAAATCTTTGTTTTGTTTTATTTTAAACTTTTATTCCAGTTCATATATTTTGGGTAGTATCTTAATAGCAGATATTGTTGAGTGGCCTAGTGGAGAGATGACAGTTGCATAATATTAGGTGGGGAGGGTTCAATACTCATGTGTGACACTTTTTGCTTTTTATTTGATTTTATTTTCCTTTAGCATTTTTTTATTTCTTTTAGTATTTTGTTAATATCTCTTTTTATGCTTATTATAATTTCATGTGTTAATAATGCGTAGTTATTGTATTTGAATTTAGTTCAAAAAATCATTTTTTCAAACTATAAAAATCATACTTTCTCGATTTAATATCGAGCCCATTTTTTTTACACCCTTGTAAGTCGATTGCTTTTTAAGCATCGCCATCAACCTCACATAGCTTACTCTTGGGCTTTCTTACAATGAGCCGGTTCCCTTACACTTACACCCATACGTTGTTTAATGCTCATTCATTTCATTTCTTTGATTATTTGATTTGATCATATACTTGTTTAAATATCTTATTGTTTGATTGTTGCCTACTTGTATGATGTATGAGGCATATATTTATATTGTTTGATTGCCATGACAACCCCCATTCATAACAAATGTATCCCTCTCCCATGAAATGTATAATATTTTTTCATTCTTTATTCATCTGTTAATACAAGAAATAAAATGAATACCCGATAACCATTTCAAAATAAGACCAAAACCTCGATCCAACGTCGAGTAATCATTTTTTAGAAACCTAACAGAACCAGCACGTATTCATCCACCCTTCTGTAAGTCGATTGCTTTATGCATCGCCATCAACCTTGTAAGCCGATTGCTTTATGCATCGCCATCAACCTTGTAAGTCGATTGCTTCATGCGTCGCCATCTACCCTTATCCCTAACACTTCTCCTTGCTCCATTCGTCGATTCTTGTTCCGATTAGGTAGCACCCATTAGATAGAACCCTTTTGTATGATAGCATAGGTAAGTTTCCCATAACCCTTTGTATGATAACATAGGTAGGATTCCCATATCCTTTTGTATGATAACATAGGTAGAATTCCCATTTTCTTTGCATGCTAACATTAGGTAGATGTCCCATTTGTAAAATCCTAAACACTTAAGTACACATTGCATGACAACTCTAGGGCAGAGCTTCCCCCACTTCTAGACCTTTCCGAGCGTCTTCGATCTTGTGGCATGTAGTCCGTTCTATTGCAAAGAGGTAACTGCCTAAGACTCGATTCAGCGAGCTGCGACACCTACTGCCAGGACGTGAACACATTGCCCACTCTCCTTTGACACAACTGGTGTCCTCCTTTTGTAAGTCCATGTTCAGATGGCAATCCCTATGTAGGGGAACTACGTTGCTCTGATCCTCATACCAGATGAGGTACGTAGGCAGGAGGTCGTGCGAGATCTCTCCGGGCACCCTTTTTTTCTTTTTCACCCTTTTTTTCTTTTTCACCTTTTTTTTTCTTTTTCACCCTTTTCCTTTTTTGTGTGTGTTTGCTTGACAGTTGCTAGGCTCGAGTTCCCGACTCCTTAGTAACTTGTTGCTTGTTTCTTCTGGTGTGTGTTAGGATATGGATGTAAGCCCAGCGATTGGCATTCCGTATCCTATTGTTGTGTGCTTGGAGCCCGTAATAAGTCCATCAAGTGGCATCTGGTTTCCAGTGTGGGTTTGTTTGGTTCGGAAGCTGATGTAAGTCCAGCGATTGGCATTCGGGTTCCATGTTTGCCTTTTGGGTTTTGTTTTGTTTCGGCGTGCGTGAGCCGAACTACGGCAACTCTGATTCTCATGTTCAGATGAGATACGTAGGCACAAGATGCGATGTCTTGCCGAGTTTGACTAACGACTAACAACTAATCCTTGTTTGCTTTCACCCTCGTTGCGATCCTTTCTCTCGCCCTCGTTGCGATCGAGACTTTCCTTTTCTCTTGCCCTAGTTGCAATCGAGACCCTTGTTCCCGTAGTTAGCTGAACTACGTTTTGCTCTGATTCTCATTCCAGATGAGATACGTAGGCATAAGACGCGATGTCTTAACGAACACTTATCCTTAACCCCTAGGTAGCCGAGCTACGAAGACTCTGATTCTCATATTTAGATGAGATACGTATGCAGTGGATGCGACATCCGTGCGAGTCATTTTCTTTGACCCTTTCTTTTAGTAAATAATACATTAGATATAACTCACACCCTTTAGACAAGAACAACAAGAGTGGATCCCGTAGAGTACTACGGATGCGTAGGGGTGCTAATACCTTTCCTTCGCATAATCGACTCCCGAACCCAAGATTTGGTTGCGAGACCTTGTCTTTTCCTTTCCTTTCTCCAGGTTTACTTCGAGCGTTTCCTTTCCTTCCTTTGGGATAAATAACGCACGGTGGCGATTCTTCTGTCACTTTTCTTTCGCCAGTTGTTTTTTCGCACCTCTGTATTTTTCAGGCTGCGACAGCTGGCGACTCTGCTGGGGACTATACGGTTTCCCTAAGCGAGTCCCTCCTAGCTTTTGTAGATTTCTTGTTTGTTGGGTGTTTATGCTTTTGTACAGTCGTTTACTTTCCGCATTTACCTGCTCTATTTTATTGCATTCATGTACATATGTTTGTTGTATCTGTGGGTTCTGTGGGTTGTTTGTTTGTTGGGTTGGGACTGTTCTATGAGAGATAAGCCCACTACCCAGGCTTGAGTGTACACATAGGTGTTAGAGTGGATAGTCATGAGGCTTGCGTGGTATGTTGCTACGTTAAGTCGTTCATGAGACCCACATTCCAGACGAGGTTTCTGTTGGATATATTTTGTCCTATGGGTGTTCCATAACGACAGATATTCCTTTAGAAATCGTCGACTCTGGTGACCATTTCCCGAGAACTCAGTCGAGGCCTCTCCTCCGAGACGTGATTATGTTAGCTCTGGTGGGCGCATTCTCGCTGCTCAATCTGAGGACCTCGAGACTGGGAACTTGCTTTAGGATATCCTGTTGAGGGGAGTCAGCAGAGGTCTTTTATCCCGTAATAATGCCAAACCTTCAGTGGTAAACGTATTATTCTCGACTAAAGGGCTGAAGCTGACAAACTTCTGTTCTTAGAACCTACCAGTGAGGGGAGGGTTTGATCTCTACAGATACGGTTTCTGCCAGTGGTGCTGTGATGGTGACTTTGGTTCAGCCAAATTTATGGACATTTATTTCTGGGACGCCGGAGTTCTGTCCGTGGTTTATCAATGGGTTCCGTTTATTTCGGATCCCCGGGTTGAATTTGAAAGTACCTGTTCAGAGGATCTGATTGTCATCCGTTCAGTGGATGTTCCTGTGATGATAGTGATGTAATTTCCAGTTCCGTTTATTTCGGAACTCCCCAAGTCGGATTTATGGTGACTTAGTCCCGATGACTGTGACTAGTTCAGAGAATGAGTCTTCAGATGACTTGGTGGCGCAGTGACTTGCATTCATGCATTTGCATCGCATTCATCTGCATTCAACTCGTGTCTATCCGTACTCAGGGTCCACTTTTTGATTAAGATTCTGGTTGAGAGATATCCAGATGTCAGAATGTTATTGATGAAAAATTATCTGTCTCTGTGAAACCAAAATCAAAGGAATATTCCTGGTACGGATAGACATTGCATGCGTGAGTCATACTAACCCATTTGCTGTTTTGTAGGTGTCAACCGGTGCGCATAGCTCTTTCATTCAGACATACAGTCAGACTCAACAAATCCAAGCCGATGGATCTTCCCAACGCCGACATCCTTGAACTGAAAGAGATGATGAGGGGATTGTTCAGTATTGTGCAAGGGCTTGCCTTGGGGCAGAAAGCCATGTCTGAGAGATTGGAAAGGATTGAGAGCTGGATGATCAAGGAGAAAGTTCAGGGAAAGGCTCCATCATCCGATGTAACAAATCCCTCTGGCTCGGTAGCAAAGAAACTCTCTGACAGTGGTCCGCTCAAAAAGGAGGTTGAGTCAAGTGGTGTGCCAATAAAGAAAGAACGCAGTAAGGATCGTTATCATCCTTATGCTGTTGCTGTAACCACTCTTGTTGGTAACTCACATGTACCCCCGCAACAACCACCACTTCAACAGAAGGCACCGAGAGCTAAGAGCCAGGTGAAGAAGAAGAAGGAGGATCGTCAGTTTGAGGAACCACCTGTGACTTATACCCTTTTGTTCAGGAGATTGAGAGATTTGGGGTTAGTCCGGCCAAGGATTTTGATTCCCATAGCACAACAGAAGAGGCCTGCACACTATGATGAGAATGCCAGGTGCGAGTTCCATTCTGAGGTGCCCGGACACAACATTGAGGGTTGTAGAGCTTTCAAACATGTCGTCCAGGACATGGTAGACTCTAAAGCTATCAGCTTGGCACAGATAATGGATGGCGAGGCCGACCCCGTACAATGGCAGGGTCCGGTCAAGGTGAAGATGGTGAAAAAGGACAAGAAAGGAATAAGGGCGACTGAGGAGAATCAGTTAAAGGTTCCAATGTCCATGGTCTCAAAACCTCTGGTGCAGGATGGAGCTTTCCCTATTGTTGATTTTTGTTGTGCGACCGTCACCACAGAGGGGTGTGTATTGATGAAGGACATGACCCAAAAGATGAAGAAAGTAGAAATGGACGATGTAAGATGTAAAGCGCCCAGTCTGGCCGTTGAGACCGTCCCGGTGGAGAATGCCTTTGTTGCTGAGAAAGAGAAGAAGCTGTCCATTTCTTCTTATAAACAAGCTCTAGAAGTGGTGAAGAACAAAGAGGCCCAAGGCTGGGGAAGGATCATTGACATAGTGGTAAAAGCAGACATGTTTGGGGTCGGTTATCAACCAGATCAAGAGTCGTCTAGACCAAACAGAGGATATCGCCCACCGTACCCCTTTGTCAGTGCAGGAATGTTGGATCCTGATCATGCTTGCTCAGTGAGTGAAGAGATTGACCGTGACCGCAAGCTCGAGTTGTGGATAAAGTCGTGCGTACTAGGCAACTGGAAGGTCTCCAAAAGCATCACTGTCGCTCATCCGGAAGTGTAGTATTTCTGTTTTAATTTTGTTTGCATGAAAGCCATACGTTTTGCCCGAAACGTACTGGTCCATTGTAAGGGCCATCTCATGTGTTTCATTTTGCAACGTTTTGCATCAGTAATAAATGGATGTTTTTGTGATTAAAAGCGGTGTTCCCTGTTTTTCATTTTTTACAGTTTAAAAAAATAAAAGTGGCAATGTTTTTCGTTTTTCTTTTGAACTTGTCTCGTTCCAACCTCAAAAGTGATTACCCTCCTGATCTCATCGATAACAATTTGGTTACACCTTTGTATGACTTCGACAATTCGATCTATCATGCCGAAGGAGAAGGCGAAGAAGATTGTGATTTGTTGGAATTAGCCGGGTCGTTGAAACCGGAGGAGAAGGTGATTCAACCGCATGAGGAGTGCTCAGAATTGTTGCTTCAAGCACCGCCGAGGTCAGAAAGTGAATATTGAGGCCGCTTCAGAGGCAAGTCAAGAACAGGATGGTATATGTGCGCCTGGTTGTATCTAGATACACCAAGGTAGGATACCAATGTTGTGGAGGCACGAGTTACCATGGAGAGAAGACTGTCCTCCAGGGAAGCGGAAACTGGTGCTGAAAGATGAGAATGTGTGTGGATTGTCGAGACGTGAGCTGAGCTAATCTGAAAGATGAATTCCCGGTACGTCACAACAAGGTATTGGTTGATTATAATGCTCAGTTTATCTTCATGGATGGCTTCTTGGCCGAGACCAGATTGAACTGTTGCCAGATGATATGACGTAAACCATGTCCATCACACAAGGGGCACCTTCTGGTTATAAGGTGATGTCGTTCAGTATCGAGAAGGCCGGTGCCAAGTATCAGAAGTCTAAGGTGACTTTGTTTCATGATATGATTCATCGTGAAAGCAAATGCCATGTTGATGACATGATGGCAAAGTCCCAAGCAGAAGAGGGGCATCCGGTGGATCAAGTTGTTTGACAGGTAGAGATAACTCATACTGTTGAGTTCGAATTAGCGCACTTATGGAGTGCTGTCCAGCAAGCTGCCGAGGCATGTTGCGAACGAAAGAGGAATCAAGGTTGATCCTGCAAAAAAAAAAAAAAAAAAAGGAACAGTACTAGAAACGCCTGAACCATAAACAAACGAAAAAAGAAAGAAATCAAATGGTCAGATGGAATGAGGACTGCCAAGGGGCATGGAAAGACAAAAAAAAAAGAGTAGTAGGAACCTCTGATTCTGATACCTTCCGGGGAAGAAACGACTGCTAATCTGGTACCTGACAGCCCTTAAGGGGTCTATGAAGTGCGTATTGAGTCAGTATGACTAGTCTTGTCGAAAAGAGCACGCAATTTACCTAAGCAAAAAGTTTATCGACTGTGAAACAATACACTCACTGCTCGAGAAAACTTGATGTACTTTGGCATAGGCTGCTCGCCGATTGAGACAGTGTATGCTGGTTCATACCACCTTGTGGATGTCCAAAATGGATCTGATCAAGTATGTGCTTGAGGAGCTAGCATCGAACGGACGGGTTGCGAGAGGGCAAGTGATGTCGACTGAATACGATATTCAGTATACCTCCCAGAAAGCAACCAAGACGAGGGTATTGTATGGTTATCTCGCCCAACAGCCCACTGATGATTGTCAACCAAGGAAGTCTGAAGTCCCTGATGAGGACATCTCGAGGTACTCGAATCGAAAGATTGAGAGTGACCGATCCCGGAGGAGGGGCCTGACCCCGAATCCGAACGGGTTTTGATGTCTGATGAGGAGAGTTTAAAGAGAGTGAGCTAGTGCTTCCCCGATAACATGTGAACGCACCAATGATAGTGGCTGAGTACGAAGTTGGTATCCTGAGTGTCGTACTTTGGTACGTGCATCTACTGGGGCAACGCCTTCCTCATGCGGTATGGGATGGAAGTGATCTTGCCTGCTGGAGGCTAGATTTCATTGTAAAGAGTCCGGATGGATGAGAAGTTAGAAAAGGGCGAGTGGATGAGGACTCGGTATAACGCGTTGAGCCTGGTTGAGAAAAGAGGCTGACAGTTACTTGTCATGGGGCAGTTGTACCCAGTAAATGAAGCGTGTTGTTGACCGAGAAGTGCGACCTCGTGGGTAGCATGGAAGAGATGTGGTGTTGAAAAGGATCCTTCCTCCTCAAGACGATCGTGGGGCAAGTGGATAAACAATTATGAATGTCCGTTCGTGGTCAAAAGGGGTTTTCTCTGACAGAGCCTTGTTGCTGACGACCACGGATGATGAGGATTTTCCATCCCCTGTGAATGCGGATGCAGTTAAAAGATACTTCGTGAGAAAGAGACCCGCTGGACAAAAAGAATAAAAGAGTCCAGGCAAAAAGGGCATCCCGACGAACCAAAAAAAAAGAGAGAAAAGGTTCGGGCAAAAGTTAGGGATAATAAAAGAAAAGAACTGTACACCCGGCAAGTCGAAAACCCCACAAGGGCGACTTGGGCAAAAAAAAAAGGGGGTATCCCGGTGGACTGAAACCCGAAAGGGCGGTCCAGGAAAAAGAGGGAATGAAACGAACAACTGTGTCTGGCATGATCGTTTGTGCTTTGATTAAGACATCACGGCTAATCTCCGACAGAGATCGAATCAGAAGCGTCTTGTTCAGAAGGTCGAAAGTGCGGAAAGTCTTGAGGACATATGAGGTGTAACCGAGTTGGAACCCGATGAGATCACGGTTTCACATTGCCATTAGGATAGATATTTTTTCCTTTTGTGTGCAATCACCTCTTTCCAGGGTTTGCCTCCTGTGCGTCGCTCAGTTCTGGGCCGTCCTTTTTGTTTCAGTCAATAAGTGCGTGTTCAGTCAAATAATTTTGTTTTTGTTTTCATTACCGTTTTGATTACGAAAACATCCATTCGTTTTGATAAGAATAGTTACATTTGGAAACATAGAGGTCCCTTCCGATGCGTGCTTATAAGATTGAAATCTGGAAATCTTATTCGGAAGTTTGAGTGACCAAGGTGTTGAAGTGTTGGCACGCCTGGGGCACGCTTTTATCTAACAATCTCTTGTGCAGGTACCGTTAGATATCTTCATTCACTAGCATGTAGTGGTATGAAACCTTTTGACAAAATAGATCCCTGCAAAGCCCGACCAGGGGCAATGGATAGACGAACGGTGAAAAGCCCGTGACAGAGTTGCGACGACGATCCTGAAAGCTAATCAAGAAGACTCTTCAAATTCTAAGGACCGGAAAGTTTGTATGAATCCCAGGAATCCGATCTTTGTGGGATAAGTCAGAAAAGTCCAGGCGAGTCTGGGAGTTCTCAAAAGTGGAAAGTCGACACGGTAGGTGGATGATGAAGGCCGTTGTTCGACGACTCGACAGGTGTTCTGTGTCCAGTAAGCTGTATCTCCCCAGTGGGTGTGAGAGTGTTATCCCCAGCGTGGTCGTGAGCACTCATCCTCAGCAGGTTTGTGGATGTCTCTCCCCAGCACAGAGTCTGGTATATTTGCTTTCCCACCAGAGTTGTGCTCCCCCAACCGAGCGGATTTCCCTAGCAGATCTCCCGAGTGGAGGTTTGTGTTGATGATTTTCCTCAGCAGTTCCCCGAGTGGGACGGGTTCAAAGAAATATATCTCCAGCAGTTATCTTACCTGTGGATTGGGTGAGTTTTCCGTAGTGGAAGGATATCTGCATCCCTAGCTGAGTCTATCCTACCTGTGGATTGGATGAGCTTCACCAGCGGAGTAGAATTTATTTCCCAAAGCAGAGTTGATCCTACTTGTGGATTGGTTGGCTCTCCCCAGTGAAGTCGCCTGATTATCCCTAGCAAGTCGTCTTGTCACTCCCAGCAAGGGTTGCCTTTTCCCAGCAGCAGCGCTATTCCCCAGCAGGGTGAAGATCGGAGTGTTGGCGAGTTCCTCAGCAGAGTGTCTCGAGCTCCCCAGAAGAGTCCCTTGAGGGGGGTACTTTTTATGCATTCATCATGTAGAATAAGCATAGCATAAAAAAAATATAATAAATCGTGTAGCATTTCCATAATTATGGAGCATTACGCTGGAAAAAGATCATGCATCATTATTGCAAGCATACGCTGGTCTCAAGCCGTGGTATTTGTTTGAGAGGGGGTTTTGCCCAAAGGAGAAGGTGTTACTCTGAGGAGTTTGGCATCGTGATTTTGAATCAGAGTTTCTGTCGAGCAAAGATGGGAATGGTAATCAAAGAGGTTTCGGGGTCTAAAAAGGAGCAAAACAAGAAAGATTAATCCCCAGTTAAACGCGAAGTGTTCGTGTGCTAGGGTGGAATAAAGAATAGTCGGTTCGTGGCGTGTTATCCCCAGCATGGGTCTTTGGCATGCGTGCCGACTCACGTATCACTGTTTGTTATCTTCGTCGATGATGATAGACATGAAGAATTTTCCGGTGTTCAGACCGAGGCGGTATTCAGACCGAAGTGGCGTTCAGGCCAATTTCCAATTTTCAGATCGAAGAAGTTTCCGACGATCAGGTCGATGTACTTATGGCATTTAGGCCAATTTTCCGGTGTTCAGACTGAGGCGGTATTCAGACCGAAGTGGCATTCAGGCCAGTTCCCGGTATCCAGACCGAAGTGGCATTCAGGCCAGTTTTTTCCGGTATCCAGACCGAAGTGGCATTCAGGCCAGTTCCCGGTATCCAGACCGAAGTGGCATTCAGGCCAGTTTCCGATATTCAGATCGAAGAAGTTTCCGACATTCAGGTCGATGCAACTTGTGGCATTCAGGCCAGTTTCCGACGTTCAAGTCGAAGTACTTGTGGCATTCAGGCCAGTTTTCCGATTTCCAGGTCGAAGTGGTGTTCAGACCAGATTTCCGGTGATCAGACCAACATTGATACTCTCATATTCCGATGCTTAGTGTTCAGACTAATGTGCGGCGTTCAGGCCATGGGTATTCCTGTGTTACCATTTATTTTGGTATCCAGGTCAACTTTCTGTTTCGGTACTCAGGCCGATTTTCACCGTACCAGACGGATTCTTCTTTTGAGATTGCTTCTTTGCCGATTCTGACAGGCACTGTTAATTGTTTCATAGGGATTCAGGATCAAAATCCGGGTCTTCTTAGTATTTAATCATCTCCCACTATGATCATATGAAGAACGTCCTGCTCCATATTCTCTAGTTGAAGACGCTTAAATAGGGGCAACTGTCATACCCCAATTTTGGTCCTGAATTTTTTATGTTTTTGGTCTTGGTCCAAAGTCATGGTGTTGTTCATGTGATTGTTAATACATCTATGGCCTGGGTCATCTGAACAACCAAGCTCCTTGTGTTTCAAGCCAATTGCCAATCATGCCACTTGATTCATGAATATCCCTTTCAGATCCTAATCTTATACCATCATTTCATGGCCCTGTTAACATATATTGCCTGTCAAGTCATGTTCTTTTCAAAGTCAAACATTCAAGTCATAAGGCAAAACAATTTGGAAACCAACTTCAAACCATTTGTTAATCCATTTCAATCTATTTCATCCATGTTTAAACCAGTACATATGATTCCATACAAGAAAAATACAAAAATTGACACTTTTGACCAATTGTTGACTTTGGTCAACAGTTGACTTTTTGGTCAACTTTGACCAAAGTTAACCATAATCCATTCAACCCTAATTCTATCCATAATTGTCCATTGAATATCCATTTACAAAGAAGTCATAAAGGAAATACAAAGAAATGCTATTTGTTGACTTTGGTCAACAATTGACTTTTTTTGATCAACTTTGACCAAGGCCAACTCACTTTTTTTTACCACCTAAGACCTAGACTAGTCTTCCTTCATTGATCCACCATCCAAAAGTCATGCTTGGGGTACTATGCTATTGGGCTTTGATGTGTTTCCAAATGTGGCTTCACATTGCATTTCAAATGGATTTGGCCTTGAACTCCTCTTGGTAAATGTCCTGCCATCATAATCCTATAGCAGGCCTAAATCTGTCATGAAATAAGGCAGCGTGCATTCAGTCTCATCTGTCCACTAGCAGTGTCACATAACCAAGAAAGACAACTTACGAATCTGACCGTCACCATGTTAAACCAGAATTATCGGCCAGGTCTTTGTATTGATAAACCTGGTTGCTTTACCTGAGCCTACAAACAACATCAGTGGTGCAACAGAACATCAGTTGGTAACCTGCAATGCCACGACACACCATAACACTATGAGACATATTTCAAACCAGATGTCAAACTGAATCAACATGGATACAGTAACATCAACTGATCTTGCAGCATGAAGTTTACACCAGCAGATATGCAAACCAAAACCAATTCAGCAAACAAGAACACCAACCTTTATCCTGCTGAACTGGCCCTGCATTCATCAATAACCAAATACCCTAATCACATGATCAAACATGGTACATACATGTTTGATTTGGCAAAGCAATGCACATGAATTATGGTTTTGAACTCACCTTGACACACCTTGTACTAGCATCCTGTCATCATGGTCCTGCAGCTGCCAAATCGAAACTTGAATTCCATAAGGTCATGGCGTGATGACTGAACTTAGAGCAAATGATTTGAAGCAATTCCATTTGAACAAACTTGTACCAATTCACAATGCATAACAAACCAACCTGCGATGTATCAGCTGCAGTTAAGGCTTCATTGCACAATTGCCTTACAAAACCAAACCACCATGGTTCTCATACCTATTATCCACGAGCACCTGCTGCAGAACTAGTACATGAACATTAAGCCAGCATAAGCCTTGAGCAACAGAAGATCCTCCCTGGTTCAGCCATGACACCCAAAACAGACAAATGCATCCGAAGTTGTAAGTCCACAACAACTGGCCTATAATCAAAACAAAATATCCAAAGACTTGTCTTCCAAACTGAGTGCCAAAACACAAGCCTTGAAACATAATCAGACTGGCAGATGGTTGTGAGTCTACTAACCTGTTAGAAAAAGCCATCAAACAAAATCAGAATACCACAAGGTACATGCTAAGGCATTGTTTAAACCAAGGACGGATATCCCATGAGATGCACCAAACCATCATGCCGATAGTTCTATGAGATAATAGAATATAAGGAGCAGTCCAAACTTTGAAACTCCATACCACTATCCTGAACTATCATGGAACCATCAAGCTTATCATGCCATCATCATCATCAACAAGCTCTACTCATTGAATTGTCAAGCTATGCACATACTAGCCTACACCAATAAAACCAGTTCAGATTTGTTATAAAGCATAATAATTCAACTGAACTTATGCCAATTAGGGCCATTTGACAATCAACAGCATACACTGACCTACAGGATTGCACCAATACTAGCTGCACACCGTGCCAGGCCTTGGAGTGTGTTAGCCTATCATCTTGTTAGCAAAGCCATCAGTTGTGACAATAAAGACCAAGTCATACATAACCACCACTCTCATGAGCTGTAGTGTGAAAACCATTATGCATCAAGGAGTACCTTACCTGCTGTTGCAGTACTGGCCAAGTTGGACTTGGGACATCATGATCCTCATACCTGTTGCAAATCCACTAGCCTTGCCATCATCAATAAACACTTAGACCAAAACAGCTTGCAGGGGAGCCATTCATTTAAATCAATCATGATACATGAACTGGAATTTTACATAATAAACCTAAGACACATAACTGTAACATAGCCAATTCAACTGCCAACTGACCTTTGGCTTGCTTACTACATTGCTTTGAAATCTAAGCCAAATGCTAGCAGACTTGCAACCTAGGCAAAATCCCTCAGTGCACCAAGCTGTAATGGTACAATTGTCTTGGCTATCTTGGAATCATGGAGCAAGAGGCAATGGTGATTGCACATAAAAACCAAATCATATCCAACAAGAAACACCATCAATGCACAAGACATGAAGTGTTGTTGACATACCATGAAACTAAAGCCTTAAGTTTGTTGTCAATGTCCAAGTCATAATCTGTTGTGAGCGTAAGCAAGCAGGACCTAATGCGAAATTGCAGCCAACAGTGCCTAGCTGAAAGGTCATCCTACAATACAAAGACAGTCCAACAATTATCCAAAAGCTCACCACAAGACAAACAAGGTCCTACTACATGAAGCATGCCAACTCAAGCACATGGTTTTTTTTCCTTGCATTTCAATAAGAAATCAAACCATGCTTAGCCACTCACCTGCTGAACCGAAAAATGATCCAACATGACATTGCAAGACCAAGTGAGCAGCAACATTACACCTTCATCACAATGTGCACACCTCAAGGCCAAACAGTTTCCAAGCTTGCATCATAGGCTACCAGGGCTAGACCTTAGCTTGAACATGATAGGCCAAGTTCATGTTGCAGCAAGAGAAACAAGTGAGGGCAAGGAATTGAGTGCAAATAGTGGGATTAAAACTTATAAGGCATTGAACCAGAATATGAGACAAAGGACTAACCTACCAAACATGAACGAGGATGCATCAAACCAAGCTCACCATTTTCACTGCAGTAAAAAGGTAAGTAATCAGCCAAAGCAGTAAAAATTTAAATTCAAGAAATTCCCAAATTGGAATAGAGATGAAATTCAAGGAAGAAAGTGAAGGTTCAGATTACCATTTTCGAACCTAACATCAAACAGGTTAATCCGATTTCTGAACATCCAAAGTGCTCTGCAGAGTTACTCTTTTGGAACCCAAGGCATTTTTGAAACCCTAATCAGCAGAGCATAAGTAAAAGGAAGAGAATCAGTAAGAGAGGGAGGACAACAAAGACCTGGAGGCGGAACGATAGATCAAAAACACTAAATCCCAAATCAAAGCAAAGCAAAATTAGAGAGTTGACTACTGTTCAGAAACAAAAAACCTAATAATTTTCCGACGGTGAAAACGGCGAATCGATAAGAAATCAAAGAGAGGACGAACCCTAAGAAAGGCGCAACGAAGGAAGTTACCTGAAGAAGGCGCACCAGTTCCTCGCACCACTATCATAACCGCGCCGAGCTTCGTTTTGAGGAGGTAATCATCACATTTCTCTCGACATCCTCATAACATGTGACCTTTTGTTTGCATCTTTTGATTTTGCTCTAGGAAAGGTTCAGCGTTTTTCCTAGTTGTTTGTTGTCGGTATGTTTTGGTCTTTGTTGAGAAGAAGATGATAGGATGAAACGAGTATTGGGTTAGGAATATTGTCTGGTTTTCTTTCTGTTGAGTTTGTTTTTGTTTCGAGTGTGGAGGGAGATGAATGTCTCTAAAGAGAGGAACGTGCTGGGAGATTGGAGAAGACGAGCTTCTGTGCCTTCACTCTCCATTTCCTTTCTTTCTTTTTTTTTAATTAATTAATTATTTTTTTAAAATTAAATTTGTTTTTTTACAGAAATAATATAAAAACCACGAAATCTTTGTTTTGTTTTATTTTAAACTTTTATTCCAGTTCATATATTTTGGGTAGTATCTTAATAGCAGATATTGTTGAGTGGCCTAGTGGAGAGAGGGCAGTTGCATAATATTAGGTGGGGAGGGTTCAATACTCATGTGTGACACTTTTTGCTTTTTATTTGATTTTATTTTCCTTTAGCATTTTTTTATTTCTTTTAGTATTTTGTTAATATCTCTTTTTATGCTTATTATAATTTCATGTGTTAATAATGCGTAGTTATTGTATTTGAATTTAGTTCAAAAAACCATTTTTTCAAACTATAAAAATCATACTTTCTCGATTTAATATCGAGCCCATTTTTTTTACACCCTTGTAAGTCGATTGCTTTTTAAGCATCGCCATCAACCTCACATAGCTTACTCTTGGGCTTTCTTACAATGAGCCGGTTCCCTTACACTTACACCCATACGTTGTTTAATGCTCATTCATTTCATTTCTTTGATTATTTGATTTGATCATATACTTGTTTAAATATCTTATTGTTTGATTGTTGCCTACTTGTATGATGTATGAGGCATATATTTATATTGTTTGATTGCCATGACAACCCCCATTCATAACAAATGTATCCCTCTCCCATGAAATGTATAATATTTTTTCATTCTTTATTCATCTGTTAATACAAGAAATAAAATGAATACCCGATAACCATTTCAAAACAAGACCAAAACCTCGATCCAACGTCGAGTAATCATTTTTTAGAAACCTAACAGAACCAGCACGTATTCATCCACCCTTCTGTAAGTCGATTGCTTTATGCATCGCCATCAACCTTGTAAGCCGATTGCTTTATGCATCGCCATCAACCTTGTAAGTCGATTGCTTCATGCGTCGCCATCTACCCTTATCCCTAACACTTCTCCTTGCTCCATTCGTCGATTCTTGTTCCGATTAGGTAGCACCCATTAGATAGAACCCTTTTGTATGATAGCATAGGTAAGTTTCCCATAACCCTTTGTATGATAACATAGGTAGGATTCCCGTATCCTTTTGTATGATAACATAGGTAGAATTCCCATTTTCTTTGCATGCTAACATTAGGTAGATGTCCCATTTGTAAAATCCTAAACACTTAAGTACACATTGCATGACAACTCTAGGGCAGAGCTTCCCCCACTTCTAGACCTTTCCGAGCGTCTTCGATCTTGTGGCATGTAGTCTGTTCTATTGCAAAGAGGTAACTGCCTAAGACTCGATTCAGCGAGCTGCGACACCTACTGCCAGGACGTGAACACATTGCCCGCTCTCCTTTGACACAACTGGTGTCCTCCTTTTGTAAGTCCATGTTCAGATGGCAATCCCTATGTAGGGGAACTACGTTGCTCTGATCCTCATACCAGATGAGGTACGTAGGCAGGAGGTCGTGCGAGATCTCTCCGGGCACCCTTTTTTTCTTTTTCACCCTTTTTTTCTTTTTCACCTTTTTTTTTTCTTTTTCACCCTTTTCCTTTTTTGTGTGTGTTTGCTTGACAGTTGCTAGGCTCGAGTTCCCGACTCCTTAGTAACTTGTTGCTTGTTTCTTCTGGTGTGTGTTAGGATATGGATGTAAGCCCAGCGATTGGCATTCCGTATCCTATTGTTGTGTGCTTGGAGCCCGGTATAAGTCCATCAAGTGGCATCTGGTTTCCAGTGTGGGTTTGTTTGGTTCGGAAGCTGATGTAAGTCCAGCGATTGGCATTCGGGTTCCATGTTTGCCTTTTGGGTTTTGTTTTGTTTCGGCGTGCGTGAGCCGAACTACGGCAACTCTGATTCTCATGTTCAGATGAGATACGTAGGCACAAGATGCGATGTCTTGCCGAGTTTGACTAACGACTAACAACTAATCCTTGTTTGCTTTCGCCCTCGTTGCGATCCTTTCTCTCGCCCTCGTTGCGATCGAGACTTTCCTTTTCTCTTGCCCTAGTTGCAATCGAGACCCTTGTTCCCGTAGTTAGCTGAACTACGTTTTGCTCTGATTCTCATTCCATATGAGATACGTAGGCATAAGACGCGATGTCTTAACGAACACTTATCCTTAACCCCTAGGTAGTCGAGCTACGAAGACTCTGATTCTCATATTCAGATGAGATACGTATGCAGTGGATGCGACATCCGTGCGAGTCATTTTCTTTGACCCTTTCTTTTAGTAAATAATACATTAGATATAACTCACACCCTTTAGACAAGAACAACAAGAGTGGATCCCGTAGAGTACTACGGATGCGTAGGGGTGCTAATACCTTCCCTTCGCATAATCGACTCCCGAACCCAAGATTTGGTTGCGAGACCTTGTCTTTTCCTTTCCTTTCTCCAGGTTTACTTCGAGCGTTTCCTTTCCTTCCTTTGGGATAAATAACGCACGGTGGCGACTCTTCTGTCACTTTTCTTTCGCCGGTTGTTTTTTCGCACCTCTGTATTTTTCAGGCTGCGACAGTTGGTGCACTCAAATGTTAGCCGGGCAGCAAGAGGAATGTGGGATCCTTTCGGCGTAACCAAAACAGCACCAACACCGCTTCCATTCACGTTAACGGCCCCATCAAACATCAGAATCCATTCGGATTCAGGGTCAGGCCCCTCCTCCGGGATTGGTTCCTCGCAATCTTTCGACTTGAGAAACATGATGTCCTCATCAGGGAATTCAAACTTCATTGGTTGATAATCATCAATGGGTTGCTGAGCGAGGTAATCAGACAATACACTCCCCTTAATCTCCTTTTGAGAAGTATATTGTATATCATATTCTGTCAAAATCATTTGCCACCTCGCAACCCGTCCGGTCAATGCTGGCTTCTCGAAAATGTACTTGATTGGATCCATCTTGGAAATCAATAAAGTGGTATGAACCAGCATATACTGTCTCAGTCGGCGAGCAGCCCAGACCAAAGCACAGTAAGTTTTCTCGAGCAGTGAATATCTTGTTTCACAGTCGGTAAACTTTTAGCTAAGGTAGTATATGGCATGCTCTTTTCGACCAGACTCGTCATGCTGCCCCAATACACACCCCATAGACCCCTCGAGGACTGTCAGGTACAGAATTAACGGTCTTCCCTCCACATGAGGCATCAGAATCGGAGGCTCCTGCAAATACTCTTTTATTTTTTCAAATGCCGCTTGGCAATCATTATTCCACCTGACCGTTTGATCTTTTCTTAACAACTTGAATATTGGTTCACACGTGGCTGTTAGATGAGATATGAACCGTGAAATGTAGTTCAATCTACCTAAGAAACCACGAACCTCCTTCTCTGTTCTCGGTTCAGGCATTTCTCTTATTGCTTTTACTTTTGCAGGATCAACCTCGATTCCTTTTTCGCTTACAATGAACCCCAGCAATTTACCGGACCGCACTCCGAACGTGCACTTGTTCGGATTCAACCTCAGTCTGAACTGTCTCAGCCGGTCAAACAACTTGTCCAGATCTACCAAATGCCCCTCTTCTGTCTGGGACTTGGCTATCATGTCATCCACATAGCATTCGATTTCATGATGAATCATATCATGAAACAAAGTCACCATGGCCCTCTGATAAGTAGCACCGGCATTCTTGAGACCGAATGGCATCACCTTATAACAAAAGGTGCCCCATGGTGTGATGAACGTTGTTTTCTCCATATCATCTGGCGACATTTTGATTTGATTATAACCAGAAAAGCCATCCATGAAGGAAAACACCGAGAAATGAGCTGTATTGTCTACCAACACGTCAATGTGAGGCAACGGAAAATCATCTTTCGGACTAGCTCTGTTCAGATCTCGGTAGTCCACACACATTCTCACCTTCCCATCTTTCTTCGGGACTGGCACGATGTTCGCAACTCATGGCGGATAATTAGTGACAGCAAGGAAACCAGCATCCCACTGCTTTTGCACTTCTTCTTTAATTTTCATTGCCATATCAGGTCGAGTTCTGCGCAATTTCTGCTTCACTGGAGGACATTCTGCTCTCAACGGTAGCTTGTGCACAACGATATCGGTATCCAACCCTGGCATATCTTGATAAGACCAGGCAAAGATGTCGACATACTCTCTCAACAGTGCCACCATTCTGCTCTTGACACTTTCCTCCAAAGCAGCCCCGATTTTCACCTCTTTCTTGACCTCGTCGGTACCCAGATTCACAACCTCAATCGGCTCTTCGTGCGGCTGAATCACCTTCTCCTCTTGTTTCAACAATCTGGCTAATTCCCCTGGCAGTTCACAATCTTCTTCGTCTTCTTCTTCAGCAAGATAGATTGGATTGTCGAAGTCATACAAGGGTGTAACAGGATTGTTATCAATGAGATCCGGAGAGAAATCGCATCTGCATGAATGTTGATTCATGCATTGCTTAGAACCGGTGTGAGACAAATTGAAAAAGAAAAATGAAAACATTGCCATTTTTATTTTGTTTTTATTTTTAAACTGCAAAAATAAATGAAAAACAGGGGACACCGCTTTTAACTGAAAAACATCCTTTTATTAATGATGCGAATTTGCAAATTTAGACATGAGGTGACCCTTACAATGGACCATTACGTGTCGGGCAACACGTATGGCTTTCATGCATATAACATCAAAAACAGGAAAAATATTACTCTTCCAGCAGAGTGACCCGGATGATCTTTTCAGCCTTCCAGTTCTGGATTTCCATCCCTGGTGCGCACGACTTTATCCACCGGTCCATGTCGCAGTCGCTATCAGCGTCTTCACTCATCATGCAGATGTGATCCGGATCCAGTATTCCGACACTAGTGAATGTGACCGACGTATGACGTCCTCTGCCTTGCCCTGATGAGCCTCTGTCAGGCTGGTACCCCACTCCGAAGCGGTCCTTCTTCGTGGAGACATCCATCATTCTGCCCCAACCAGGAGCCTCTCCACTCTTCACCACCTCAGCGGCCTGTTTGTATGAAGATATGGACGGTTTCTCTTCCTCTTTAGCAAACAGAGCATTCTCCACCTTAACGGTTTCAAATGCTTGGCTAGGCGTCTCCCAGATTTCGCTGTCCATCTCCACATATTTGAATGAAGACAGGTGGCTGACAAAGATGTCCTCTTCTCCACACACAGTGACGACCTGGCCCTCCCAGATATACTTCAGCTTTTGGTGCAAAGTCGAGGTCACTGCCCCAGCAGCATGGATCCATGGCCTACCCAACAAGCAACTGTATGCCGGCTGAATATCCATGACATAAAAAGTCGACTTAAACACCTCTGGCCCAATCTTCACTGGCAGCTCAACCTCTCCAAACACGGCCCGTTTCGACCCATCAAACGCCCGCACAATCAAATCTGTCGGGGTCAGAATCAGCCCATCACAATTAAGCTTCGCCAGAGCCTTCTTCGGCAACACATTCAAAGAGGAGTCGGTATCAACCAGCACATGCAAAAGCACGGCCCCTTTACATTCCATAGCAATGTGTAGTGCCCTGTTGTGATTCCTTCCATCCACAGTTAGATCCATGTCTGTAAAACCCAACCCATGCCTGGCATGCACGTTAGACACGACCGTCTCCAACTGGTTTATTGTAATCTCCTGAGGAACATAGGCCTTCTTCAGAATCTTCATCAAAGCCTCCCTATGCCCCTCAGAGCTTAACAGCAACGATAGGATAGATATTTTGGAAGGAGTCTGCTGCAGATGGTCAACCAATTTGTACTCTGACTTTTTGATGATTCTTAAGAACTCCTCCGCATCATCATCAAATTCTTCATCCGACCTCGCAGGCGCCGGTGTCACCACTGGAGTATTCTCATTCACCACAGCTTTTCCTTTTGCCCTGGCTAAAGCCTCGGCCTTTTCTTTTTTCTCTTTCTCTCCTTCTCCTCCCCTCAGGGCCTCTGGAGCAAACAATCTTCTGCTACGAGTGAAACCACTAGGTCCGGCATTATCCACCTTTGAAACGGTGGTTTCACTTGCAATCTGGTCTTCCACCTTCTCACCGTTACAGTAGACCTCTCCACCATAATGCCATGGCACAGCATCCTCTTTGTCGTACGGAATTGGTCCAGGTACCGTAATGGTAACTGGAGCCGCTTCAGCAAGAGTAGACAAATCCACCGGATCAAAATATATTGTTATGGTGAAGACTTCATCCTTCCCCTTATCGGCTTTCTTCTCAATCAGAATACTCCCCTCATCCATCAGACTCTGAACAGTCTTCCTCAACAAATCACACCCGTTGTCAGAAGCAGCGCACTCAGCACAATCAATACCGCAGCCCGGGTAGACCCCATTCAACATCAACTGCCTCTTTACCTCAGCCAGAGGAGTCTTCAACTGATCCACACTAGACAGCCCAACTCTATTCTCTCCAGAAATAGCATTCACCCCCCTTTGACCATGCGTGGGCATGGGATTAGCATTAACGTTGGGAGATGGTGCGAAGTTGATAGCTTTCGAATCCACCAGGTCTTGAACTACGTGCTTAAAAGCTTTGCAGTTCTCTACATTGTGTCTGGGAGCACCCGAATGGAATTCACATTTAGCATTCTCATCATAATTAGTTGGCCTTTGATCAGGTCTCAAAGGTGCCAGCGTCCTCAACTGTACCAACCCTAAGTCCATCAACTTCTTCAGCAAAAAAGAATAAGTCACCGGAGGCCTATCAAACTGCCTGTCATTCATCCGGCCCCTGATTTGGTACCCGGCCCTCTATGGCCTTTGCTGAAATGGTTGCCTCTGTTGTTGAGGTTGCTGCTGTTGCTGTTGCGATTGCTCAGCAGGAATAGTTACCGCAGCGGTATGCTGGAAGTAACGATCCCTACTGGGTCCCCTCTGTGCATAGACAACACTTGTATCCCCCTCCTTCTTTCTCTGACCATTGCCAAAAGGTTTCTTCGACCCTGAAGAAGAGGCACTACCCTGTATCTTACCAAGCTTCAACCAGCTCTCAATCCTCTCTCCAGCCACAACAATATCAGAAAAGTTGGTCACCGGACAACCAACCATCCTCTCAGCATAAGCCCCCTGCAGGGTCCCCATAAAGAGATCAGACATCTCCCTGTCAACTAGAGGAGGTTGCACCCTGGCAGCCAACTCCCTCCATCTTTGGGCATATTCTTTAAACCCCTCGTTATTTTTCTGAGACATACCCTGCAGCTGGGTACGACTCGGGGCCATATCAGCATTGAACTGATACTGCTTGAAGAACGCGTCCCCAAGATCTTGCCAGTTCTTGATATCTGAGGACTTGAGCTTGGTGTACCACTCCAGTGAGCCTCTGGACAGGCTGTCCTGGAAGAAGTACATCCACAGCTTTTGGTCCATGGTGTAAGCAGAGATCTTTCGGATGAATGCCTGAAGATGCGTCTCGGGGCAGGAACTCCCATTATACCGGGCAAACGCGGGCGCCTTAAACTTTTGCGGGATCACAATCCCCTCTACCAGCCCCATGTTTGACATGTTGACCACCCCAGGAGTGGCGTAGCTCTCCAAAGCTCGGATTTTCTTAGCCAGCAGTTGAATCTCTTTGTTCTGTGGCGGAGCACTATACTGACCAAAAGGCTCGTTGTGCATTGAGAACTGATCTGCCTCTCTATCTTCCTCTCTGTCATCTTTAACACCGAAGAAAGAAGGGAAAAGACTATCTTTCAGATTCTGACCCGGCCCAGGTTGACCACCGGCACCACCAAAACCAGCAGCATTATTTACAATACCGACCGTTGTCCTCTTACCACCATCCCGAGATCCCAGCCCCTGGTTGGAGACACCATCCAGGTTCACACCATTATTAGCAGCAGAAGCCCGCTCGAGCTTCTCGACCTTATCAGCTAGAGCCTTCTGACCAACTGCAAAGCCTTGCATGATGTTGATCAACTCATTCATCTTGTCCTTCAGCTCGAGGATGTCTGTATTTGGGAGATCCATTAGTCGAGGAGTGTTGCGCCTTATGAAGTATCTGTGAGGTCGAGTTGAGTGCAAAGGTACAGCTCTGCGAGCGCGAGCAATGATTCCTAAAACAATCAAGCACGTTAGAACCGATACCTGCAAAATAAAACACAAGTTATTATGATTATGCATGGATGCAGTGTTTAGCCACATGAGGAACACTTTGTTTCTCGATCCTGGCTTCATCGAGACAAACAATAATCCGGCAACAATATTTTGATATTCAGCATTTGATTCATCATACAGATCAGAGATATATGATTTAGCAAAAATAACCCCAACCAATGTGTGTGCTTGTGTGAGTGCATACGGTAAAGCAAATAAAGCTTGAAGATCAATCACTGAATGAAAATCACCATCACATATCAAAATGCACAATCAGTGCCATAGTCATACATCAAATCAGATACAAATCTCCAGAATCGGGAAAGAAATACAAGCAAATGAATTCCGTCAACAAGCCTGACGGTAATCCACACAAATGACAAAGCTAGCCTGATGAGGGTCCCACAGAAGGCCCTATCTCAGCTTCCATCTTCGCGAACTCTGCGGCGAACCTGAGCTCGGTATTCTCTTACTGTAATCTCCCCACCTCTTTCTGGTGAATCTTCATCTACCTGAAGTAATGATCTCTCTCAGCCATGTAGTGATCTCTCTCAGCTATGATCTTCACATTCTCTGTTTCCTTAACCTTCAGCTTTGCCTCCCACTCAGCAATGAGGATTCAGACTCTGTCATCCCTCTGATCTCTCACGAGAATCTGCCTCCTCTTCTGATCTTCAATGACTTTTGAAGCTCTAGCCAATCTCTCTTTCGTGATGTCGTGCTCCCTTGTTGAAGATGCCAAAGCCTGACTGACCTTCCCATAGTAAGCAGTATCCATCTCAAAGCACTTCGCTTCTAGGGCATGTCGCTTGTCCTGATCCTCCATCTTCACTTTGATCTCCTGGTTAGCCATCTGAATCCGAGCAACACTCATCTCCAATTCCGCTTTCTCTGTAAGCAACTGATCTCTGGCTCTTTTCATCTCAAGGAACTCTTCCATACTAACAGTGGAAGTCGGACCCTCAATCATAGGACACCCAGGATCACCTCCCGGAAATGGTAGATGTGTAATCTCAATTCTCTTCCGCAACCAATCATCAAATAGAGGAAAATACCGACTGTTGACCTTGCCATAAGGGACTTTACCCTTTCTCTGGATATCACGCCACTCATCCAATACTTGCCTTAGCTTGGCCTGATTGCCATCAATCGGGAAGTAAAAAGACTCCTGGATCTCCCGCCTGAGAGGAGGACCCTCTACAGCAAACCCCATCTGTCTCCTGAGAAGCACCGGGTTGTAATTGATGCAACCCTGAACTCCCACAAGAGGCACATTGGGTAAACTCCCGCAACTGTATATGAAATCCCGTCCAGCCAGACCATTATGAGTCCATGCTATATCATCAGCCCGCAAACCCATCAATCTGAAGGACCACTTGACAGTAGGATCAAGATGAGCAAAAGCACATCGGGAAGGCAAATACCCCATAAACCACCTGAATAGCAATTGAGCACAACATCTGATCAAACCACCACGTCTCTTCTCGTTCCTGTTATGAATCGAGTAGTAAACATCTCCGATCAGAGTAGGAATAGGGTTTCTCTGCATGAACAATCTGATAGCATTATGGTCCACAAAGCTCTTCTGGTTAGGAAACAGAATAATCCCATAAATGCTCACGGCAATCAAAGCACAAACCGTCTTCCAATTACCCACTGCAGCATGTTCCTTGGCATTAGCTTCCAAGAAACTCAAATGAAGCCCAGGTAATTTCCCCTTTTCCTTCAAACCCTCCTTGATCATTTCCGGACTCAAATAAAGAGCGCGGGAAATCCCAAGGACATCGGGCTCCACCCTAGTAACATGGAAAGGAATCTGATCACGGATCTGCATACCCAGGATGCTAGCATAATCCTCCATCAGAGGCCCCAACAAATAATCTGGAAAAACAAAACATCTCAGCCCCGGATCATTGAACTGGAGAAGTGTATGAATGGCGCTTCTGTCGCTGTCAGTGAGTTTGAAAACCATCTTCAGAATACCACCGTATGCCTCCCTGAACATCCCCACATGGTCGGGTGTAATCAATGTTATCATCTCCTTTAGCACACCAATCTCTGGATCGAAGAAACTGTAGGCAACATCAGGCTTCAAACCAGTCCTCATATCTGAGCAAAAAGTCTCTCAACCAGGATCTTGATCAAAAATGCCCCTGCATATGGATAAACATGTGTTAGATGCAAGTAAATGCAAGGTGTAATGATGCTGATGAATGAATGCAATGCATTGCCACCTCCAAGTCATCTGATCAACTGTTGCTCTGAATCACGGCTCGGATCTCTGAACTGATCACAACCATCTGAAGTCTGGTTAACTACAAATCCCACTCAAAGGTTCCGAAATAAACGGAACCGCAAGATACACCATCATCATCATCACCATCAGAGATCCACTGAACAGATAACCACAAACTTTGAGTCGGCCCGGGGAATCCTGAAATAAACGGATCCCCACTGATAAATAACACGGACATCACTTCGGCGTCTCTGAAATAAATGGCCATAAATCCGACTTATAAATAGGACCCTGATCAGCGGAACCAAAAGTCACCATCTGAGTCACCAATAGAACATGCATCTGAAAGAATCACCCTCCCCTCACAGGTAAATTCTAATCAGGTCACCCTAAGGCGGATAATAGTCTCGACAATCGGGCAAAGATACTCAATGGGTTTGCCCTTTCGGGTGTGCCATTGTAGCTCTCTTAAGATCGTCTAAACCAAAGATCCGGGAAATGATCGGTCACCAGAGTCACCAACTCAAATGAAGTAACTCAACCAAAGTGGAGTACCCCACAGAGGAAAGCACTATCAAATGAACCTCGTCCGGCTTGTGGTACATCACGTTGCCAGGCATATGTTGACCTAACATGAAGGAGGCAACCAGAGACCACACTAATCCTAGGTGTATACTCGGGCCTGGGTTTTAGCCCCACTCAGAACACCCACCCCAAAACAGAGGAACCACCTGCACAGAGGACGGCAACATGATAGTATGATGCATGCAAATATTTATGCAAATATACATGGTCAGAATAATAAATGCAATAAATAAAGCACAAGCAACCTAAACTATCCTAGAACGCTAGGAGAAACTCGCTTAGGGAAGATGGACCAACACAGGTCAACATCTGGGTCCCCAGCAGAGTCGCCAGCTGTCGCATCCGCGAAAAACAACCGGCGGGCTGAAACAAAAACAACACAGAGCCACCACTGCGCGTTATTTATCCCAAGATAAGGAAAGGAAACGCTCAGAGAAACCTGGAAAAAGCATAGTCTCGCGACCAACGAGAAAGGGTACGAGAGTCGGTTACGCAAGGGGAAGGTATTAGCACCCCTCACGTCCGTCGTACTCGACGGGATCCACGCTCTAACGATAGAAAAAGGTTGCTAAAACACCACACACACACACGCACCGAAGACAACACAGATGGGGTTAAGAGGAAGAGAGCTCGATAGGACGTCGCATCCTATGCCTACGTATCTCGTCTGGAACGAGAATCAGAGCTGCCGTAGTTCGGCTCACGCACGCCAAACAAGCAAACACAAACACAGGCAAACATGGAGCCTGAATGCCAATCACTGGACTTACATCAGCATCCGAACCAAAACACACACAAGAAGGCAAACGTGGAGCCCGACCGCCAATCACTGGACTTAAATCGGCATCCGAACCAGACACACAATCAGGATACGGACAGCCAATCGCTGGGCTTACATCCATATCCTGACACACAAGAAGATAACAAGCAAACACACACAAAAAGAAAAAAAAAGTGCCCGGAGAGACCTCGCACGGTCTCCTGCCTACATACCTCGTCTGGAACGAGGATCAAGGCGATGTAGTTCCCCTGAAAGGGAAAGAAATTCTAGCCAGAAACCAAGGGGAGACACACTACTAGGGAGCTGGACTCGAGCCTAGTGTTATCATGCATCATTGCCCTATGTTGTGGTTTCTACCTACTTGCACAACAGCAAGCTAATCCTATCCAGGAAGAAAGCAAGCACGCAAGCATCAATCAAAATAAAACAAACATTTCACATAGCACACACTATATCCAGTCAAGTGAGGCTCAAACAAAGGGTTCGACTGCCAAGGCAAGTCATCTGTACAAGGGTAGAGTTAGCTCTTAACCCTGACATTGAGAGTCAGGGTGAAGCAGATGAAAGGTGAGTGAAGATTAGACTTCACAGCTCTTATCCCTGGCCAGGGAGAGCTTCAGACAAAGGAGCGTGGGTCCAGAATGGAGGGACCCTTCTACGCTCAAGGACTCTGACACAACTGTACAAAGTACAAGATCTTGGGTTTGTGTCCCAATGCATCTACACAGTGGTGTGAGCAGAGGGACGACTCAACAGAATAGCGGGGGATAGATTGCATATCCCTTGGGTTTCGCCAATTGCCTCATAGAGGTCTTCACCTGCTTGGCACAAAAGTAAACAATCACAAACATCGCCTCTTAAGGAGGACTTCAGACAGTTGCCTGGCCAGGTAACAGGCCAGGTCTTCCAGACTACATGAAGTATAGAGATTCTACCTCAACTGGTTAAAAAACCAAGCAGCAGCAAGCAAGTTCTCAAGGAACTGTAAGCAACTAAATGTACCTGAAATCAATCAAGTATCATCAGTACTCAGACAAATCAACAGTAAACAGCAAAAGTCAATCTATACAGACAACACAAGTTAATGCACATAAGTGCAAGCCATGAGCCCAAGCTCAAGCATCAAATCCTACAACACAAAATCAATGTTAGTTGACAACATCAAACAAACTCAATTTATAACTTGCATTGTTCTCCTTATGCCTTTTGCATTTCAACCTGAAAATCCAAACCAAATGTGAGAAACTAGACCACTAGGCCAAGCCTAGGGTCCAAAGGAGATAAAAAAATCAAAACAGCAAGTGAAATTTATCCAAAATCACATTCAACCAATTTAGAAACAAATGCAATTGGTCCCATGCTCATACCATTCACCATTATCATTTTATGCACAATTTAACATCAAACATGCAATTTGCAACTTCAAATGACCAAACAGAACTATCTCAATCAAAAGCATACCAAAACAATTCAATTAATTCCACAAAAATTCACACCTAAACAGGACATAGTCAAGATATAGCATGTCAATTTTCAGCTCAATTGGACAAAAGGAAGTAGGTCAATAAAAATCAAGAAGTCCAGACATAATTATACAAGCCAAAACAAGGCATCCAAACAAGCATCAATTTCCATAAATCATAAAACAGTGACAACAATTAAGAAATGAATGGGATCAAAACCATGATGACCTATAATGTGTCTAGAATGCACATGTCAAATTTCATCTTCATCCAACACAATATGAGAATTTCACAAATGAATTACCAACATGTATCACACAATGTCACAAAATGGTTCAACAGAGAAGAAAATTGTCAATCAATTAGAAAACTCAAGCAAAATTTCCAGAAAAATTCACATGCAATCTTGACATATCAATGCTCATCCACACAAAATTTCAGATCAAATCAACATCCCTAAGCATTTTAAATAAAAACATGAAGTTGACCTAGCTTGGTGTGACACAAATTGTCACACCTTAATTCAAAAATTCATACCTCCTTCACCAAGTATCCAAAAATCGCAAACTCTACATGAAAATCACCATCAAGATGTCCAAAACAAGCACAAAATATTTCATGAATTTCTTTAAAGGTATCATCATTTCATGAAGGATATGGCATGGTATATACAAAATGAGCACATTGAAACAAGCCCTAGGCCAATTAAATTTCTACACATGCAAAAAAACCACAAAAATCATCATTAAATTCTACACATCTCAATGATCATCATGAAAAAAATCTCACCAAAATTGGACAAGTTTTGAGGTCTCTATGAATTTTCTAAGTCATGGCATCAAAATGAAATTAAAATGAAAAAGAAAAATGAAATAACAATTAATTTAATGAGACAATGGCAATCTTGTAAATTTTAAAACACCGGCCAAAACGGTGCCGTTTCAGTTAGTGGCCAGGGCGCGTTCTGATTGGTTGATGGTGGCGCCAAACAACATTTCAAATGGCAAGGCAAAAAATATGGATCAAACACACAATTGTTCATCGTTCTTCACAAGAACAAGCCCAGATTTTCAGATTTTTGATGAACAACGAATCTTCACCAAAATCAACAAGTTTATAACCAATAGAACCGTCTTTCCACAAGGATTCAAGATATGTAACTCATTTGCCCTAACTCTAACCATGGCAGCGGGATCGATCAAAAAGAGTTATGAACATCAAACCTAAAATCGTGATATCTCTCTCAATAATCAACCAAACCAAAAACTAAGCATAGCATGTTAATCTACATCCAAAGATCTATAAAAACCGCCTAATAATTTAAGCAATGGTGAGATTCGAAAAAATACCTAATGATGAAGGCAGTGCTTGATCTTGAGGTTTCACGATGCTAAAGCTCCAAACAGATGATGATTGAGGTATAGGAAGTTGAATGGAATAGCTAGCTCGATCCAAAACAGCTCCAATTGCAAGAATTATCAAATCACCATTGTTATGCTCACTTTGAACAATTGAGATTCTTGAGGTCTTTGCCACGAATTCACCAAAACAGATGTGGATTAAGGTATGTGGAAGATGAATCAAAAAGAATTACTCAATTTGGTGAAGATTTGATGAAGTTTTGATCAAAAATGCTTGATGAAGCTTGAAGAGTTTGAGAGAAAATGGAGGGAAAATTGGTTACAAATCTTGAGAATTGTGATTGTGTTAACAAATTCTGTTATGATTAACAATATATACTCCACCTTAATCCACTTCTTAATCTCAAATTAGCAAAATTTGGAAGATTAGTGAAAATGCAATTTCAATGAAAGTCCAAAAATGCCCTTCTCCAATTATACACCATTGTAACACCTCAAAATTTGCCCTCCTCTCTTGGGACTAGCATATCATATTGCATATCATTTTTAGGTCATTAGGCATTGCATATTGCATATCATGTGGTTACATTGTGCAAGCCATTCCCCCAAGTCTTGATCAGAAGATAGGAGGTCATGTGCAAGCTAGGGTTTCATTGGACTGATCATTAATCATTTGAGGATGTGGAGGTCCAAATTAGGGTTTTGTGATTCTCAAGGAGATTGGTCTTCATCTTGATTGAAGTGATACATCATTATCATCATGGTCTTGTTATCATCAAGTGTTGAAGCATATTCCTTGAGATTAAGGTTTTGACCACTGGTCAACCCTAATCAGTTGCATTGGGCCAATCAGGGCATAGCAAGGAGATGGGGTCTATGATGGATATGGGGATCATCATGTGATTATATGGAGCTTATTGAGGCTAGGGGTTCATCCTTGAGCCATTTCATCAGAGGATTGGGGCTCAGATTGATCAATGCATTGCCAAATTCATCTATCAGTTGAAAAAGTCAACTGTGGTCAACTGTGCTTGATTTTATGGATTTGGAGGTGGGAGAGAGTTGGATACACTTCATTCATGTTGGAACAAGTGTTATTTGACATTGCAGAGCTCAAGAATGAAGAAAATAAAGTCAGAACAAAAATTGCCAAAAATAGAAAGTGACTTGTAATGGAAGTTTCCAAAAATGGAAAGTTTTTGACCACAAAATTACATGTCCAAGGAAGCTTCAAATGAAAATTTGTTCAACATGAAAGTTGTAGATCTTGGTCTCACCTTTCCAAAAAGTCCAAGAACTTGAAATTCCCATGAATGGTTGACAAGTTATGGTCCATTCAATTTCAAAAAAGACCCATAATCAAAGGGGCATAACTTTCACATGGAGTGTCCAAAATGAGTGATATTTTTGTGAGCAAACTCCATTTAACATGTACTTTCATGGTGCATAATTGGAATTTATCAAAAATGGTCAATGCAAAAGGTCAATTTTCAAGTGTACAATTAAAATCCAAGGGCAAAATGGTCCAACTTGAGAAATAATGGGAATTTTGGAATGGGAGTTTTTGCAACACATCACATATGTCAAATAGAAATGGTTTGGACTGTCATAAGTTTTCAAGGTGCAATATTTGGCTAGGCCATTTTGGAACTTGCACTTAAAATGCAAAATTTGGCATGACATAGTGAAAATGAAAAATACAATGCCAATCAACATGGGATCAAAGCCAACACATCACAAATGATATTTAGGAGATGTATGAGTTGTCATACAGCTGTCATGAGCCCTTATGTGAAATACCAATTTTTCCCTTGCATTGAAAAAACCACATTATGCTAATTACATTTCATTTGGTTAATTGGTGATTAGTAAGGTGATTAAGCAAGAGTATAAAGCTTTAATTGTAACTGAATTGCACAGATAATCACAATTCACAAGAATTTCTAACTGCTTTTCCCTCCAAAAGTGCAAACTCATCAAGAACTTCATCAAACCAAATTCATTGAAACTTCATCAATTCTTCATCATTTGGCACGGTTTTTCTTTGGTTGATCTTCTACAAGCATAAGCTTTGACTGTTTTGAGGAATTGGAGGAAGAAAGCATCAAAACCGTGACTGTTCAAGTGGTGTTCAACAATGGTGATTTGATATTTCTTGCAATTAGAGCTGTGTTGGATCGATCTAGCTATTGCGTTCTCCTTCCTATACCTTCTTCTTCTTCTGTTTTGAAGAATCACATCAAAACACGCGCAAATCGTCACTGTCTTCATCTACAAGGTTAATTTTCGAAACTCTTCATTTCTTAAACTATGCTATGGCTTTTGTAGTGCATTCAACGTAGATGAACATGATGTGATTAGTTTTCGATTTGGTTAACTGTTGAATGAGATATATTGATTGGAAGTTTGATGTGTGTTTACATTTTCGCTAGATCCGTGAGATATAGTGAGAGTTAGGCAAAATCGTTAGCATATTCGTGATCCTGATGCTCAGACGGTTCCAACGGTATCTCGTTTGGCCATTTTCATTGAGATTCGTTCATAACCCTTGCTGGAGATGAAGAACACGTGAGCGCGCGAGGAAGAAGGTTCAAAAATCTGGAAATGTCTCGTTTTGATCCATGCCATGCGCTTCTGTTTTGAAATTTTTGTTTCCCTCCAAGAACAGCCAATAGGAGCGTGACACCGAATTAATGAGTTTGGACTGGCTGGCATGTATTTACAGTATTGCCACTGCATTTTAATTAATTCGCAATTCCATTAAATAAATATGTAAATAATTCATCAAACTTAAAAAAATCATAGAAAATTCATTATTAATCCAAAATTAGTGGGAGTTTTTTTGTTAGGTTCCAATTTTTCCCTAGTTTTTTATAGGCATAGTACCACAAGTTGTGCTTGGAGAAATTTTGACCTTGCTTATTGATCTTTGACTTGTGTGCATATTTTGTATGTTTTGCCATTTTTAACATGAAATGCTCATACTTTTAAAGAAATGATTGAAAATTTTTGTGCTTATTCTGGACTTGTTGATGGTGATTTTCATGTAAAGTTTATGATTTTTGGATACTTGGTGATGGAGATATGATTTTTTGAATAGAGGTGTGACAATTTGTGTCACACCAAGCTAGGTCAACTTTCTGATTTTATTTGCCTGGCCTAGAAATGTTGAATTGCTCCAATCTTTTGCATAAATGATCATTGATATGTCAAGATAACATGTGATTTTTTCTGGAATTTTTGATGTCATTTTCTAATTGATTGATAATTTTCTTCTCTGTATGCTCATTTTGTGAATTTATGTGACACATGTTGGCATTTTGCTTGTGAAATTCTCATATGGTACTGGATGAAGATGAAATTTGATATGTTGATTTTAGACACATTGTGGGACATCATGCTTTTGGTCCCATTCATTTCTTAATTGTTGTCACTGTTTTATGAATTATTGAAATGGATGCTTGCTTGGATGTCTTGAATTGGCTTACATAATTGTGTCTGGACTTTTTGATTTTCATTGACCTACTTTCTTTTGTCCAATTGAGCTGAAAATTGACATGCTACTTGTTGATTGTGTCCTGTTTAGGTGTGAATTATTTGAGGATTTTTGGAATTGTTTTGGTATGCCTTTGATTGAAGTCATTATGTTTGGACTTTTGGTGTTGTATTTGACCTAGTTTGTGGTATATTGTGCATGAATTGATATTGGTGAATGATATGAGCATGAGACCAATTGCATTTGCTTTCTATTTGTTTGAATGTGATTTTGGATTGGTTTTGCTTGCTGTTTAGATTTTTTTTATCCCTTTGGACCCTAGGCTTGGCCTAGTGGTCTAGTTTCTCACATTTGGTGTGGATTTTCAGGTTGAAATGCAAAAAGGCTTAAAGGAAAAAGTGCAAGTTGATTAAATTGAGTTTTGTTTGATGTTGTAAACTAACATTGATTTTGTGTTGTAGGTTTGATGCTTGAGCTTGAGCTCATAGCTGGCACTTGTGTGCATTAACTTGTGTTGTCTGTATAGATTAACATTTGCTGTTTATCGTTGGTTTGTCTGAGTACTGATGATACTTGATTGATTTCAGGTACATTTAGTCGCTTACAGTTCTTTAAGAATTTGCTTGCTGCTGCTTGGTTTTTTTAACCAGTTGAGGTAGAATCTCTATACTTCATGTAGTCTGGAAGACCTGGCCTGTTACTTGGCCAGGCAACTGTCTGAAGTCCTCCTTAAGAGGCGATGTTTGTGGTTGTTTACTTTTATGCCAAGCAGGTAAAGACCTCTATGAGGCAATTGGAGGAATCCAAGGGATATGCAATCTATCCCCCGCTATTCTGTGAGTCGTCCCTCTGCTCATACGGCTGTGTGTTGATGCATTGGGACACAAACCCAAGATCTTGTGTTGTTGCACGATCGAGTCAGAGTCTTGAGCGTAGAAGGGTCCCTCCATTCTGGACCCACGCTCCTTTGTCTAAAGCTCTCCCTGGTCAGGGATAAGAGCTGTGAAGTCTAATCTTCACTCACCTCTCATCTGCTTCACCTTAGCCCCGCAATGGCAAGGTTAAGAGCGAATACTACCCATGTACAGATGACTTGCTTCGGCAGTCAAACCCATTGTTTGAGCCTCACTTGATTGGCTATAGTGTGTGCTTTGTGAATATTTGTTTGCTCTGTTTGCTTGTATGCTTGTATGCTTGCTTTCTTCCTGGATAGGATTAGATTGCAGTTGTGCAAGTAGGTAGAAACCTCAACATAGGGCAATGATGCATGACAACACTAGGCTCGAGTACATCTCCCTGGTAGTGTGTCTCCCCTTGGTTTCTGGCTAGATTTTCTTTCCCTTTCAGGGGAACTACATCGCCCTGATCCTCGTTCCAGACGAGGTATGTAGGCAGGAGACCGTGCGAGGTCTCTCCGGGCACTTTTCTTTCTTTTTGTGTGTGTGCTTGACAGTTATAGGCTTGAGTTCCCGACTCCCTATTAACTTGTTGGTTGTGGTGTGCTTGGAAGCTGATGTAAGTCCATCAAGTGGCATTCGGGTTCCAGTGTGCGTGTGTTTTGGTTCGGATGCCGATGTAAGTCCAGTGTTTGGCGGTCGGGCTCCACGTTTGCCTTCTTGTGTGTGTTTTGGTTCGGATGCTGATGTAAGTCCAGTGATTGGCATTCAGGCTCCATGTTTGCTTGTGTTTGTGTTTGCTTGTTTGGCGTGCATGAGCCGAACTACGGCAGCTCTGATTCTCGTTCCAGACGAGATACGTAGGCATAGGATGCGACGTCCTATCGAGCTCTCTTCTTCTTAACCCCACCTGTGTTGTCTTAGTGTGTGTGTATGATGTTTGTCTGTTTATTTTAGCAACCTATTCTTTCTTTTAGGACGTGGATCCCGTCGAGTACGACGGACGTGAGGGGTGCTAATACCTTCCCCTTGCGTAACCGACTCCCTTACCCTTTCTCTTTGGTCGCGAGACCATGCTTTTTCCAGGTTTCTCTGAGCGTTTCCTTTCCCTATTTTGGGATAAATAACGCGCAGTGGCGGCTCTGTGTTGTGTTTTTATTTCAGCCCGCCGGTTGTTTTTCGCGGATGCGACAACCATGACAGCTCATGACAGTTCATACAAGTCCTAAATGATATTTGGAGTGTGTTGGAATGGTTCTCATGTCAATTGGCCTTGTACTTCTCAATTTCACTATGCCATGCCAAAAATACACTTAAATCCACTTGAAATTTGACTTTTTGCATTGACCATTTTTGATGAATTTGGACCATACACCATGAAAGTACATGTGAAATGGAGTTTGCTCATAAAAAGATCATCCATTTTGGACATTCCATGTGAAAGTTATGCCACTTTGATTATAGGCATTTTTGGAAAATGAATGGACCATAACTTGTCAACCATACATGGGAATTTCAAGTTCTTGGACTTTTTGGAAAGATAAGAACAAGATCTACAACTTTCATGTTGGACAAATTTTCATTTGAAGCTTTTTTTGGACACGTAATTTTGTGGTGAAAAACTTTCCATTTTTGGAAACTTCCATTACAAGTCACTTTCTATTTTTGGAAATTTTTGTCCTGACTTTATTTTCTTCATTCTTGAGCTTTGACATGTAAAATGAAACTTGTTTCAACATGAATGAAGTGTATCCAACTCTTCCCCACCTCCAAATCCATAAAATCAAGCACAGTTGACCACAGTTGATTTTTCAACTGATAGATGAATTTGGCAATGCACTGATCAATCTGAGCCCCAATCTTCTGATGAAATGGCTCAAGGATGAAACCCTAGCCTCCATAAGCTCAATACAATCATGAAATGATCCCCATATCCATTGTAGACCCCATCTCCTTGCTATGCCCTGATTGGCCCAATGCAATTGATTAGGGTTGACCAGTGGTCAAAACCCTAATCTCAAGGTATCTGATCAATCTTCTGAATCTCTTAGATGATAACAAGACCATGATGATGATGATGTATCATTGCAACCAAGGATGAAGATCAACCTCTTTGAGAATCAAGAAACCCTAATTTGGACCACAACCCTCAGACAGTTAATGATCCAGTCCAATGAAACCCTAGCTTGCACCATGACCTCTTCACCTTCTGATCAAGACTTAGGAGGATGATTTGCACAATGTAACCACATGATATGCAATATGCCATGCCTAATGACCTAGAAATGATATGCAATATGTTAAGCTAGTCCCAAGAGAGGAGGGCAAATTTTGAGGTGTTACAGGTATCCCTAGTCCTAGGTGATATCTACTGTAGAGTAACCTTATGAAAACCTTATCAATGGCGGTCCAGCCTAATTGATAACCACAAATCAATCTCAATTGGTCCGAAAGAGAAAGCAATAAACACATCAAAAGGTTACCGTAAAAACAATATTATAAATGCAAATGTAAACTCAAATTTATTACAATTCTAAATCAGGGACACCCCCTAGCATTGGGGGGTTTAGCTACTCATATTGTTCAAAACAAATTCAATATAAAAATTACACATTACAAGTAATTGGATGACTTTGATCTTCAATCGCTCCCGCTCATGAACACCTTCAGCTCTTCGAATGCCTTGATCTCTATAATACTTGATTGCTTCACAATACTGTGTTTTGCCGTATTCCAAGATGATTTTTCCTTTAGCAGAAGACCTTCTTTTATAGTGAAAATTCCCAGCATCAATTGGACAGGTCCAAAGATATCTCTAAAAAGCCCGACGAATGAAAAGCCCGAGAAAACTGGATTTTTGGGCTTGGGCTGACACGGCCCGTGTCAGCTGACACGGGTGGCCGTGTCAGCCTACTGTTCTAGTTGACACGCCCCTGGTAGGGGTGACACGGTTGAGGATATTGCCTGACACGACTCGTGTCAACTGATACGGGTGGTCGTGTCAGGCTACTGTTTTCTTAACTTGTCTTCCCTTGCCCTGACACGGCCCGTGTCAGGCCTTTTGTACCGGGGTTCTCTGCTCCTTTGCTTGCCGGAATCTCACACTGTCTCGTTCTGAGTTCTCTGGTTCTTCTACCTGGATCTGTTGGACAAAAACACAGTTATCCCACGCATAAAATCACGACAATAAAAAGTAAAACATAACAAAGATTAAAAATGCATAAATAAAATGACAGAAGTAAAACTAACTCGAAATGTACCATAAATGCTTGTATAGTGTGTCAAATGCCTCTGTTTCACGTTGGATCAGTAATGAAAACTCAATGTAAATGGTGACTGATCACTAAGCTATGGAACATTCGGTGGATTTCAGCCTGCAATCCTAATTCCTACAAAGTGTTATCACACATGTATCTAGTGGGTGTCAATTTTCACTTAAGGTGGGTAGTATACCATTTTTGGTGCTCTTGGTCTTCAAACACAATATTATGCTCATTCAGAGTCCTTCTTGCCCTTTGATGTGGCCGGGATGATTCCGCCATGTTCGTGCTTCTGTCTACTCGGCGAGACATGTTATTACCTGCACATACAAAAAACTCGAAATTGAAAATAAAGATTAGGGAAAAATATCACCGTAGGAAGGTAGAGGATGGCAAATGGAGAAGCTTTTGTGAATGTGGTTGGAGATTTGATGGAGTTTTGAGGGGAAAGGTTGAAGCTTTTTGTGAAGCTTCAATGGAAGTTCTTAGGTTTTCTTAAGAGGAAGAGAGATGAAGGTGAGAGATTAGGTAAGAAAAAGTGTTTATGAGTGAGTGAATGAGTGATAAAAGATAAATAGTGGGTGTAATTTGAGGTGGGCCCCATGTAAAAACGGTAAAAAAAAAATCAAATTTTTTCAAACGCGCTTGCCGACCGTGTCAAACCCTTGGAAATAATTTTCTTCTCCCCTCTCTTCCTGACACGGGCCGTGTCAGTTGACACGGGCACCTGAGTCAGGTCCTTGTTTTCCTTTTTCTTTCATTTTTCGTTTCAAGCTTCGTAACCGGGCTTCTGCTTCCGATTTTCCATAGACTTTTTGCACATGAACTTTTGCCTCCTCTAGCAAACATTGTTCAAACCTACAAGTCAATAACACACAACACAACAAAGAAAATAATTAGACACAAAAACATGGGTTGCCTCCCACGTAGCGCTTTGTTTAATGTCGAATGGCTCGACGGTTGTTCATCTTATTAGACAAGATGAACAACAAAAATTTGACCAACTTCTTGCTCCACATTGTAAGGTTTTAGCCTTTGGCCATTCACTTTAAAAATGTCCCAATTGGATTATTTTTTATTTCGATTGCTCCATGGGGATATACCTTGTGTACTATAAACGGTCCCGACCATTTTGATCTCAGCTTTCCCGAGAACAACTTCATCCTCGAATTAAACAATAACACCATTTGTCCTTCCCAAAATTCCTTCTTTTGGATCCTTTTATCATGTAATTTTTTTGTTTGATCTTTGTAAATTTTGGCATTTTCATATGCTCGGTTCCTAAATTCTTCTAACTCATGGAGTTGAAGAATTCGGGACTCTCCCGCTTTCGAAAGATCCAAATTAAGGAATTTTGAAGCCCATAAAGCTTTGTGTTCAAGTTCTAAGGGTAAGTGACAAGCCTTACCATATACCAATTGATAAGGAGACATACCAATCGGTGTTTTGAAAGCAGTTTGGTATGCCGAAAGCGCATCATCAAGCTTACTTGCCCAATCTTTGCGAGATGAGTTAACCGTCTTCTCCAGAATTTGTTTCAGCTGCCTATTCGACACTTCAACTTGACCACTTGTTTGCGGGTGGTACGGAGTGGCTATACGATGTTTTACATTATACTTCAAGAGTCGCTTCTCCATTAGGTGATTTAAGAAATGAGTTCCCTCATCACTTATTAGATCTCTTGGCACTCCAAACCTGACAAATATGTTCTCCTTCAGAAACTTGACTACCACTTTTGCATCATTCGTTGGTAGAGCAACTGCTTCTATCCACTTGGATACATAAACCACCGCCACCAAAATATAGTTCTTTCCAAATGAAGGTGGAAATGGTCCCATAAAGTCGATACCCCAAACATCAAAGAGTTCAACTTCCAACATGGGGTTCTGAGGCATCTGATTTCTTTTCGAGATGTTACCCATCCTTTGACACTTATCGCACTCTTTGATTAATTGTTGAGCATCTTTGAAAAGTGTAGGACAATATAAGCCTGACTGGAGGACTTTGGTTGCGGTTCTATCACCACTAAAGTGTCCACCATAGTCAGAGTCATGGCATGCTTTCAGGACATCTCTCTGTTCTTCTTCGGGAACACATCTTCTAACTAATCCGTCTACTCCTTTCTTGTACAAGAATGGGTCATCCCACAAGTAAAACCTGCAATCATGCACAAACTTTTTCTTTTTGTTAGAGTCAAATTTGCTAGGGATCACCCCACCTACTAGATAGTTCGCATAGTCTGTGAATCATGGCATTCCAATAACAACAAGGATGTGTTCGTCAGCAAACTCATCCTTTATTGGACGATTATCCTCATTCTCCTCTATAGGGGACATCCGAGAGAGGTGATTGGCCACAGTATTTTCACACCCTCTTTTGTCACGAATTTCCACATCAAACTCTTGGAGGAGTAAGATCCATCTTAATAGTCTTGGCTTAGAGTCCTTCTTAGCAAATAAATACTTCAAAGTAGCATGGTCAGTATAAACAATGACTCTAGAACCCAATAGATATTGCCTGAATTTATCGAAGGAATAGACCACCGCTAGCAACTCCTTCTCGGTAGTCGCATAGTTCATCTGTGCAGGGTTCAAAACATGACTAGCATAATATATGACATGCAACAATTTATCTCTATGTTGCCCAAGAACTGCTCCTACTGCAATGTCACTCGCATCACACATGATCTCAAAAGGTAGAGACCAATCAGGGGCAATGAAAATTGGTGCCGTCACCAATTTATTTTTTATAGTTTCAAATGCAACGAGACACTCTTTATCAAAAATAAAAGCCTTGTCCTTAACCAAAAGGGTACTTAAAGGTTTAGCTATCTTAGAAAAGTCTCTTATAAACCTGCGGTAGAAACCCACATGCCCTAAGAAACTTCTTACACCTTTTTCGTTTATTGGAGGGGGCAGCTTTGTTATTACCTCGATCTTGGCTTGGTCCACTTCTATTCCCTTGTGGGAAATTTTGTGACCCAAGACTATGCCTTCTCGCACCATGAAGTGGCACTTCTCCCAGTTGAGAATCAAATTGCTCTGTTGGCATCTTTCTAAGACAAGGGAAAGGTTAGTCAAACAATTATCAAAAGAGAAACCAAATACCGAGAAGTCATCCATGAAGACCTCCATATGCTTTTCAAGCATGTCCGCAAAAATGGAAGTCATGCATCTTTGAAATGTGGCTGGCGCATTACATAACCCAAATGGAATTCTTCTGTAAGCAAAAATACCATAGGGGCATGTAAAAGTTGTCTTCTCTTGATCTTCTGGTGTAACCGCTATCTGATTATATCCAGAGTAGCCATCAAGGAAACAATAGTAGTCATGACCAGCCAACCTTTCCAACATCTGATCAATGAATGGTAAAGGAAATTGATCCTTTCTTATCGCCAAGTCCAACCTTCTGTAATCGATGCAAACACGTCACCCCGTGACTGTCCTTGTAGGGAGCACCTCATTTTTCTCATTCTTTATCACGGTAGTCCCTCCTTTCTTTGGAACCACATGAACAGGACTTACCCAAGAGTTATTGGATATGGGATAAATTAACCCCACATCTAATAGTTTAACGACCTCTTTCCTAGCCACTTCCTTCATTGCGGGATTTAGTCTTCTTTGGGGTTGCACCACTGGTTTGTGACCATCCTCCATGAGAATTTTATGCATACATACCGTAGGACTAATCCCCTTTAAGTCTTTTATTGCCCATCCCATTGCACTTTTGTGCTTCTTCAGAACCTTGACGAGCTTTTCTTCTTGGGAGCCTTCTAAACTAGAGCTTATAATATCCGAGCATCTCCTTTCAGAATCTAGAAAAACATACTTGAGATTTTCAGGCAGTTGTTTCAGTTCAGTTACTTTCTTGGTCTTATCTTTTTTTTCCTCCAACTGAGGTTCCCTCAAGTTTTCCCACCGGAGTGATCGGGATCCTTTAAAGGGTGGTTGTGTTTCCATCATAGCTAACACTTCCCTCTCCTTTTCATCAACTTCTTGAGTGTCTTCAGAAATTGATAGACTTAGAACTCTCTCCAAGGGCAATTGTGGTTCACCTAAAGGATTTTCTTGCATAACCACTTGATCAATCACCTCTATGTGTTGAATGGTGGCCACATCATCTTTGTATCTCATGGTGTTTCGCACATCAATTTTCAACTCTTTATCGTAAACTTTTAGAGTCATAGTGCCTTCTTCTATATCTATCAAACATCTTCCCGTCTCCAAAAATGGTCTACCAAGAATGAGCGGTATCTCTTCATCTTCCGGCATTTCTAAGATGACAAAGTCCACCGGAAACACAAACTTATCAATCTTTACAAGAACATCTTCCACTACTCCATAGGGTCTCTTCACAGAGTGGTCAGCAAATTGAAGTGTCATGTTGGTATCTTGCACTTTTCCGATCCCCAACCTCTTGTAAATAGATAACGGCATGAGACTCACAATTGCCCCCAAGTCTATAAGGGCCTTTTTGAAAGATCTATCCCCAATAGTGCAAGGGATATAGTTACTGAGCCTCGATCTTTCTTCTTCACCAGAATCTTTATACCCTGCGAAATTGCACTACAAGTTTCGGTTAGTATCGATGCTCCTCTTCTTTGAAATAATATCCTTCATAAATTTGGCATAAGAGGGCATTTATTCAAGTGCCTCCAAGAACGGAATGTTAATCTCAAGCTTTTTGAACATCTCTAAGAATTTCTCGAAGTTCTTCTCATGTTACACTTTCTTCTTATTTCTTGTGGGGAAAGGGAGTTTGACAACCGACTTTGGTTTACTAACTTTTTCTTTAACAGCCAGTTTAGGCACCACCACCTCTTCACTCACAACCTCATTTTCTTTTATTTCCAACTCAACTTCAAGCAATTGGTCATCTTCTTCGTCATCTTTCTCAGGGACTTCTTTCGATTTACCACTCCTTGTGGTTATAACACTCACATTATTATGCTCTCTTGGATTTGTAACTGTAGCACTCGGTAATGCACCCGGTGCTTGAGAACCCGCGAGTTGTTAAGCAATCTGACTCATTTGCATTTCTAGATTTTTTATCGAAGCACCCGTGTTTCTTAGATTACTTCTAGTCTCCTCTTGAAATTGGGAACTTTGAGCCGCCATTTTTTCAATGGCAATTTCCCAATTTGCTTTTCTTGGTACATGTTGTTGAAATTGTTGTTGGGGTTGTTGAAACTGCTGTTGGTATGGTTGTTGTTGTTGTGGTCGATACTATTGTAGTGGTTGGCTTTGATATTGGTTGGGAGCTTGCTTCTGAACATTTCCTTGTTGGTCCTTCCAGGAGAAATTTGGATGATTTTTCCATCCAGGATTATATGTATTTGAGTAAGGGTTGTTCTGCTTCAGAAAATTAATCTCTTCTACCTGTTGTGCAATTGCCACACAATGCATGACGAAGTGAGGTTCCCCACAAATTTCATAACTAACCGCTTGAATTGGTTAAACCGGTTGAACTTGTGCCACCGTTTGAGTGTCAAGAGCCATTTTCTTGAGTCTTCGCTCTACTTCAGTTGTTATTTGATCTTCCATCTTGACAACTTGATTTGCTAGCTTGAGATCAATGATACCTTCAGGTTGACTTACACTGCGGTCATAGAGCTCCAGATGCTCATTTGCTGCAATGGCTTCGATGATTTTCTTTATTCCAGTGGCTGTTGTAAAATTTGTTGAGCCACCGGCAGCCGTGTCTATGAGTTGCTTAGTTTTCATTCTAAGGTCATTCACAAAATTTTGCATATGTTCAGTTGCATCCATGTTATGAGTAGGACATGCAACCAACAATCGCTTGAACCTCTTGTAGGCGTCTCCGAGTGACTATCCTTCCTTCTGTTTGAAATTAACTATGTCATATCTCTTAGGGATATAAACAGAAGCAGGGAAGTACTCATTCAAAAATGTTGTCTCCATTTGTTGCCAAGCTGTAATGCTTCCCGCGGGTAAAGTGTAAAACCACTCTTCGGCATCTTCCGATAATGTAAACGGAAACATCACCAACTTTTTAGCTTCTTCTGAGTGTCCCTCAATTTTCAACGATGTCGTCATGGTCAGAAATCTTTGTAAATGCTTGTTGGCATCTTCATTGATTTTTCCGGAGAACGGTCTCCTTTCGAGTTGACGAATCGTTGAAGGGTGTAGCTGAAAATGATCAACATTCACCGGTTGTTTACTATTGTTAACCTTCCAGTCAAAGCATTTGCACCTCCATAGTCACCCAGAAGTCTTTCCACGGGAGGTGGAGCTTCAGCCATCGTTTCAGATACGTTGTCAGAGTCTTCCGAATGAACTGAAACAACTTCTTCTTTTTCAGACTCAGAAACAATGAGGGTTGCTTCTGATAGTTCCAGTCTAGCTTTTCGGCGTCTTGCATGCAATAATCTTTCTGGTTCTGCGTCAAAAAGAAATTCAGCTGAGGCCTTACCTCGCATACAAAGATTAGACAATTATTAGAATTTATAAAACGAAACAATAGTACAGAGAAATAAAATTTTAGTTGCAGAGAAACAAAATTTCAATTGAATTATTATTCAACTTATACTTTGGCAGTCCCCGGCAACGGCGCCAAAAACTTGATCGGTAAAATAGCAAGTGTACTATTTGCACCGATGTAGTAATAAAATGGGATTTATCCCGAGTATCGATCTCGAGGATTGCGTATTAAGTACAAACCTTTACAATAATCCCATTGAACAAAAGATCAAAGGGGGTTTGTTGATTGTTTTCGAAATGATAATTACGAGAATAAATTACACAAAGCTTATAAAAATCTTTTAATCGATATAAGAAAGCATGTTAGGGCAAGATGTATGAATTGCTTTGTACTACACTACTTCCATATTATATAATATCTACGTTGTAATTATTCACGCCGATTCTCAAGAATTGTTTTCTCTAATTCCTTAGCCGAAAACCATTAACAGTCATTTTCCATCCTAATTCCTTAGCTATTCAAAATGACGTTAAGAAAAACGCAGTTGTAATAAGAATTTACGGCTACTACAGTTTGATCCTTATTCCTAAGCGATTATACCGAAGTATTATTACACAAAAAACGATAAGGCGGTTTGTCCGACCTAAACCCTAACCATATATCAAAATTATATTTGTCTGATAGAAAAAAGCATTAAGAACTTTGTATAATAATTTGAATTAAGAACAACGTTGATGATCATAAAACATAGAAATATTGTTCATACATAAGCAATTCAGGGATACCCCCTAGCATTGGGGGGTTTAGCTTCTCATAGTATTCAAAGAAAGCAAATTACAAAATAGAGACATTACAATTCTTTGGTGATGAAGGTTGATCTTCAATCTCTTCCGATCTTGAAAATCTCTTATTCTCCAAAACCCTTGAAAGCTCTGTTCTCTTCTCTGTCTATTCTTCGTACCATCAAAAGTCCATTTTCTCTTCACCAATAGGAGACTAAATAGTTCCAAATCATCTAAAAGCATCGTGAAATACCAAGACTGCCCTCCGGACTTACAAAGAGACTTGAAAAATAAAAATCAGCAAAAAGGGCGAATTGGCCAACACGGGCCGTGTCAGCTGACACGGGCGCCCGTGTTGGCTCCCTGTTGTCATACCCCAAAATTCACCCTACCCCGAAGGCACATCTTTTTTAAAATTTTGATTCAAACCTCAAATTGATTTTAACAAATTAGAATTATTTGATAGGCTCGTCTCTCCGTCTAATAGGAGTGAGAGTTATTCTTCCCGCCTAGTCTTTCATTTAGATCGAGAATGTTGTGTGGGATACCGACCAATTTTCTTGCAACTGAAGTCTGGGGTACCTTTCTTCGGGCGTGCTTGGTGAACATACATTATTTTATCTAACTTAAGGAGATCCTGGTACATCAAGTGAAAATTATGTGGTGCCTTGTGAGGCATTCCGATACTGGATTGGCGCAAGATGTTAACTAAAAACTTACAGATTCGGGCGTCATTAACTATGAACTTGTGGTATCTTGAAGATGCTGCATCGATAAGCGTCCTAACAAGAGAGAAACATTAGGATGACGATAGGTGGGGGAAGTGAATTATGAATCTTAGGTCAGACCTTCACGAAAATCGCCTTTAGACCCGGACGAACTGTATGCCCTGATATGATATTCTTCCTTTTGCTATTCTGTAGAGTTCTTGAGGAAATTGGAGATCCAGATAAACCGCGACAAACCTCTATGCTCGCTTCTAAGCATTCCTCGGTTGTAAGATTTGAGGAAGTTGCGAACGACGAAGATGGAAAATAATTGTGATTTCACGAAAAATATGAAAATCGAGAATCAATTTATTCTTGATTCAGTAACATAAGGAGGCCACGAACTACTAAATCGAAGATTTGGATACAAATTCGTAAGAATCCAGATCTAGAACTTCTATGTTCGCTCGATAGAGTTGGAAAACGAACATGAATTCGTGGAAATCGTAGAAATCAGAAATCGATTCCTACAACAGTGCCACTGTTCCATTCGGGAACCAGAAATGAATGTAATTAATGAATTGATGATCTTAAACGGTGGTTCCGATCTCTTTTACAGTGACGCAGATTGACCTTCATGATTAACATTCCAACACCTAAATCAATTCAAAACTCAATACAAGAAAATATACAAATCGTATATATAAACAAATTCACACATCATAAAATGACAAAATTCTCGTTCTCGATACAAGCCTAATAAACTAACATGCTAAAAATTATTTTATCCTTTTTTATTTCAAAATAATAATAATATTTAAATAAAAAATTCTTTAAAATAATATAAAAAAGTCAAATTTTTGTATTCCTTTAAATTTTATTTTTCCTTTAAAATATTATCATTCTTATCTTAATCCAAACATTTAGATTTCTTTAAATTCAAAATTCATCTAATTTAAATCTCTTTCAATTCAAAATTCATCAAATTAATATTTCAAATCAAATCACACCACAACTTTTTTAAAAATTTGATTCAACCCTCAAATTAATTTTAACAAATTAATATAATAAACTAATTCTAATTTAAATTTAAAATTTAAAATATTATATTAGAGAAAAGAAAATAACAATACTAATCCTAAAACTTTGTAGATAACTTTAACCTTATTTACCTTATTTTATATATAGTTCCTAACTTCCTTATTTACCTTATTTTATATATAGTTCCTAACTTGAAGTGAACCCCTTCAACAAGAAATAATAAGAGTTAAAAACCTTCCTAGTCTTCCACTAGTCTTTTTCTTACTTTACCTCTTCAACAATCGAAATCAACCTCGTAACTTGTCTCTCTCGTTTTCTTCTTCAACATGAAGATCACTGTCATGACTGCTGATGAACAAATTCTCAACTTGGATGTCGATCCCAACGAATCTGTAATCATCAAACATATTTTCTTTTTTGCTTATATTTTCATATATTTATCTTTTATTATCACTGATTTTTAACTTTTTCCCCTTTTAGGTTGAAAACGTTAAAGCTTTGCTTGAGGTTGAGGTGAGATAGTTTTCCACATTACCCATCTCGTTTTTTCGCCTAAAAATACAGTTTTCGGATTAAAAGGTTTATCTTTTGTTAATTTTAATGTTGTTTGCAATTGTGGGTCATTCGATTATCATTATTATCAAAACCTAGAAATAAAAAAAAATCCCATTTGATCATATTGGTAGTTGAGTCATATGTTGAAATTTGGATCTGATATGTTTTTTTAATTTATGAATTTTTAGGGGTTGGTTTTGTTAATTGTGTGTTTGTTGTGCTTTTCAATAGACAAGTGTGCCTATACAGCAACAACAGATTCTTTTCAATGGGAATGAGGTGAGCAATTCTCAGAAATTGAGTGCCATTGGTGTTAAGGATGATGATTTGCTAATGATGACGGTCTCTAGGGCCGGCGCCGGTGCTGGTGCTGCTGGTGCTGTTGCTTCTAGGTATAATTTCTATTGATTTTACATTTTGAGATAATGCATTGTTTACCGGTATTCTCAAATCGGAACTAAACCTTACATATTAATCAAGATTATATGTGAATTGACTATGTTCTTGTGCTTGCGTTAATTGATGTGATCAATAAGTTGAAGTTGAATCATTACAATGTTCGATAACTTGATAATTTTTGTGACGAAATTTAATTATTTCAGTGGATCTGCCAATGATTTGAGCTTCAATACTGATGGATCTGCTACAAACCCTGGTGCTTTTCAGCAGCACTTTAGACGCGATTCTAATTTGATGGGCCAGCTCTTCCAGGTAAATTGATGTTTCTTTTATTACTAAAGTTTTCCGTCTTCTTTATCATGATTTTGAGTTCATACGTGACTTTAAGTATGTTATTTGGTTCTTTTGTTTTTGGTATTGGCTATCTTCTGACACAATTTATAATGAAACATACAGAATGACCCGGAGTTGGCACAAGTTATTTTGGGGAATGATCTCAATAAAATCCAGGAAATTTTGCGATTGCGTCATCGCCAAAGAGATCAATTACGGCGTCAGAAAGAAGAAGAGATGGTAAGCTGATTGTATGATCACTGTTTCTTCTCTTCATTTGTCTAGAGGTTAAACTGTATTTCATTACAAGCTTCTTTTTCCATATTCCTCGTACGTTTTCATTATTCTTTTGTTATATTTATTTTCCTCATAAGTTTCTTTGATCTTTTTTCGAAGGCTCTTCTTTATGCCGATCCTTTTGATGTTGAAGCACAAAAGAAGATTGAAGCTGCCATCCGTCAGGTCATTTTTTATTCAGTTTTGTTAGACTTACAAACAATTTGTTGGCATCCACATAACGTAGTAAGTATTTGGTTATTTTTACAGAAAGGAATTGATGAAAATTGGGAAGCTGCACTTGAACATAATCCTGAAGGTTTTGCAAGAGTGGTATATACGATTCCTTAACTTTTGTATCTTAACGCTAACACTTGTCGTTTTTATCATAATAATTTCGAAGCTGCAATATTTCAGGTCATGTTGTATGTTGACATGGAGGTTAATGGCGTACCAATGAAGGTAAGTGGCCGCTCAAAAGAGCATCCTTCTTCAAGTTCAGGATTTGTTGTTTACCAATGACAGAAAATTTTATGAAATGGAACATGCACTAATTGGATTTTCACTTTGTTTCAGGCATTTGTTGATAGTGGAGCACAGTCTACCATTATATCAAAAACCTGTGCTGAGCGTTTAGGGTATGCACTTCGATATAACTGGAACTTGCTTCCAATACATCTATAAGAATATAATAGGATTAAGTTTATTAGGTATCATATTTCAGAATAGTCTTGGATAGAACGTTATGGCATAAGTTATCCATGTAGCCGACCCTATTTAATGAGCTAAGGCTTGGTTGTTGTTGTTGTTGTTTATATTTCAGAATAGTGTATTGTGAGTTGCGATATTTCCGAAAATAGAATTATTTTTTGATGGTTGTGTTATCTTGTAGATTACTGAGACTTTTAGATCAGCGTTACAAAGGAGTTGCTCACGGAGTTGGCCAAACCGAAATCTTGGGTAGAATACATGTAGCTCCAATCAAGGTAATGTTTTTACCGATCTTATCGAGAGAGAAAGAGTTTGGTGCTATTGAAGTCGTGTCACTTGTGTCTTACTGCTCCATTTTCTTGCTCATATTTTGCGTTTTACTCTATTTCTTGTAGATTGGGAATATATTTTACCCTTGTTCATTCTTAGTGCTGGATTCCCCCAACATGGAGTTTCTCTTCGGGCTGGATATGCTCCGAAAACATCAGGTACCATCCTCAGTTACAATCTTGTATATTGTCACTGTCAGAAATTACACCAAACAGTTAGTTATTCTTATTGTTGTGCCTCATGTCTGCAGTGTATAATTGATTTAAAAGAAAATGTTTTGCGAGTCGGTGGAGGAGAAGTTTCAGTGCCGTTTTTGCAAGGTTGGTTATATCTTTTCCGTGGATTTTAAACAATGACCATTTTTTCTCATTAGTTTGCACAGTTCTGTTTTCAACACGATATTTAAACTTCTTGTACTTTATATTTTCAGAGAAAGACATTCCGTCTCGGTATTTAGACGAGGACAAGTATTCCAAGGAAGCTTCAAGCTCAGGAGTCCCTCCCCCAGTAAGTATACTTTAACAATGCAAGCGACGATGTTGAAACTGTATCACTTTAATCTGATTCTTACGCCTTGTTTGAATTGACTTATTTTGGTTTATTACTCGAATAAGCACTTGTGAGACTATTTGAGAAAACAGCTTATTATGATATGTTGTGGCATTGTTTCAGGTTACATCAGGGAGCAATAATTCATCACAAGGAGGTGGTGCTTCTGGTGGTGACAGGACTAAGGTATTTTATGATCGGGTTTTTTGTGCGATGAATATGAATTATGTCAATTTGAAGATTCTTTGATTATGGTTGATTTGGTTTTTTCAGGATTCTGAATTTGAAAGCAAAGTTGCAAAGCTTGTTGAGCTAGGATTTGAAAGACAAGCAGTTATACAAGCTCTTCAACTATTCAATGGCAATGAGGAACAAGCAGCTGGGTTTCTTTTTGGCTGAAAACAGCATTTCTTACTTTTGAAAAAGGATTCATTTGTTACTTAAATTTTATTTCAAATTGTAGAAAACAAGTTATAGATCTCATTGATTCATGATATGGTATTTACAGTCAACTTTCATACTGGAAGGAATTTTTCTATTTGATTACTATTTTAATGTTTCTCAATACATACTTATTTAAGCTGATTAATATTTGATTATGGGATTATTGTACTTCCATCCCTGCCTTGGTGTGTGTTTGTTATGCGGTAGCAAAAGTTGATTTTGTACGATACTAGGAGTTTTGAAGCTAAATGTTCTTTTTTGCTTCATAGAAGCTCTAACAAAAACATTGGAAGCTTAAAGTAGCAATGTAAAGTTTGTTTTACATTATAGATTTTATTTTTTAAAATAACCACGTTTTTCAAACTACATACCAAAATAGTTTTCAATTTATTTATCAAATTAAACATATTTTTGACGCAAGATAATAGCAGCAGTCATAACCATATTTTTGACACAAGATAATAAGAGTAGCCATAATAAGGGTTGACACATGCATTAGAATATTAGACTAAGGTGGTGGTGGCGATAACATGCCGTTCATGCCACTGCAAATGGTACATGCATGCATCTATTAGGAGCATGCGCCATTGTATATGACTACTCCTTTATTTTTTTAATTTTAATAATTATAATTAAAAAAAAAATTAAAACTAATTCATAATATTATGTTGTAAAATTCAATTATACAACAATTGAATAGAAAATTAATGATTCGTCCGATCGAAACGTCCTCCTATTCGATATTTCGGTATATTAGCCTGTCTTCGAGGTTTCCCACGATTTTCCTGAGATGTTTTGAGTCTTTGAATGTTGGCTTGAGGAAAAGGTGGTTGGTTAGAGGGTCCTAGGGTATTTCACATATTTGTCATTATCGGGACTATAGTAAGATGTGGTGGATGCACGTGGTTGTTGGTGATATGGGTCATGCTCTTGGTGTTGTGTTTGGGTGTGTGACATGAATTGGTTGTGGGGTTGGGTGTATATGATATGGTGATGTTGTGAGGTTGGTCGTTGAATTTGGGTGGGTTGACAACAAATCTCGTGGAATCAATGAACTTTGTCTTCAAAGGCATCCGAAACCTACCAATAACCGTTTTGGTTATAGCAACCTATTTTAGGCTATGGTCATTGTTTGAGATCGGATGTTCAAAATGGAGTTCAGTGTTACAATCGGGACAACTGTTCAGTGATGCTTCAATGAAATCCATTAAGGAGGAAACTGCCGAAGATAACACACATGTGGTCACAATGTTTGACTGTAATAAAGGTTGATTTAGTGTTGATGAGTCAATGAACCACAATAAAGGGAGGCTGAGGGGATACTATCAAGTGAAACTAGATAGAGGTTGGTGCGACTGCAGAAAATTTAAAGTCTTTCATATGCCCCACTCCCATGTCATAACGACATGTTCAAAGGCTCGACAGGACCCTTCCAACTTACGATCAGTCATTTACAAAGTTATAAACATATGTAATATTTAAAACAATAGATTTTCAGTGGTAGCAAAAAAAGATTATTGGTCTGCTTATCAAGGGAAGATAGTCTGGCACAATGAAAAAATGCGAAGAAAGAAAAATGGTCGCCCTAATGCATGTGTATTCGAACCGAAATAGATACGGCGAACAAAATGGTGAGATTATGTAGTTCATGTCGTCAGCTCTGACATAATCGTAAAAACTATTCGAATGTTGGACCAAACACAACAACATAATTTTAAATGTAACAGTTTTGCTTTATATTAAAAGTAATTTTCATTTCATAAATATCATAACATTCGGGTACAACAATTTAAAATCGACTAAACAATAATTTAAACAACAAAACAAACAAATACAACGACTAAACAACATAATTATGTGATTACAACCATAAGAACAATTTCATCAGAACCGTACATAATTCTTCTGATATTTTCACCATTTGTAATGTCTCTATCTAAATGTTGAACGTCTATGTATTCTAGAGTCAGATCTTTATGGTATGTTTTACCGCCGAATAAATTAAATCATTTCTCCTGTGAATATAAGAACACATATGTGCATATATTTTGAAGAAAAATTAAAAAAAAAAGAGAAGAAAATAGTAAGATGTGTGAAAAATGATGGGAGGGAATTCTATATTTAGAGTTAGCAAATAAAGGAGTAGCCACATGCGTTGACGCATACACCTAGTAGATGCATGCATGTGCCACATAATGATGACAGGCAAATGCATACGCCATGATTAATAACGTCGTGTATAACTAATGAAAGCATGCGCCAATGTGATTGACGTCTTCTCTTGTCATCCAACTGAAACTTAATTAATTTGATAAATAAATTAAAAATATAATTATTTTGATATATTATTTAAAAAAAAAATCAAATTATGCAATCAAAAACAGAGTATATCAAATTTTAGGAAATTAGACCCATAATTCATTAAACAAGGATTTCTTAATCTACATCGCACCAAAAGGTTAACCAAACATAATAATTGGGATTATGACCCATCAAAACTTCAAAGGAAAGTTTTATGCCCTTGAAGCAATTTCTTATAACAAACAGATTTCTAATTTTCAAAACAAAACGGTCTTCTAACTTTGGTTTAAAGGTGAGAATTTCACAGCATGGACAATATACAATATACCATCTATTATTAGACAATGGTTTATATGATAAAAGTTCCATAAAATATTGTAAACAGAGCAAACACTTAAAATGCAGACATGCCCATCATAAAAAAAAAAAACAAGACTAGCCAAAACCTACAGAAACTATACTTAAAGCCAAAACCATAACATGTTCCATGTACTGCAAACTTACATACAAACCAGCTCCAAGGTCCTGCAACAACACGGCAGCAGAAAACGGGTACCAGGTCGCAGGAAAAAAAACAGCCAAATGCACATAATTCCTCGCATAACAGGAGCTAAAATAGACACTATGAAGTTGCTAATTTACCTAAAAACAAAGCCTAGCCAACACCTTAAACCTAGGGCGAGAGTAGTTTACTACTCAATTCTCAATGATCATGACATTTTTAATAGAAGAATATGCATAAATACACACAACTAAAATAATGACATTATTATTTTAGCCCACATTATAAAAACACTATTGAAATTGATTGATTTTGCCATTAACATAACCATGGAAGTTCAAAAGAAAAAAGTAATTATATCATTACAACACAAGAAAAAAACCAAAATTTGATACTCTGAAACAATCAATTCAACAATCAACTCAACCAAACATTCATAAATAACTCTATTTATAACTTTTCACTATAACATCAAAACCTTTCTGCCATCCTAGAAGTAACCGCTCTCAATTTAGAATAAACCTTAGCGGCCGGTGATCCCATAATTAGGTAACATAGAGAATCCCTAGCAATCTTGATGTTTGCAAACGATCCCAGAATGTGAATTTTAGTGTCAGCAATCACAATCCTTGTCTTCGAGGCATTCTCAATTGCAAACTTAGTCTTACCACCTTTTCCAGACAATCTTCCAATAGCCCGAGACAAGTGATCGCCTCGAAGTGTCTTAACATCCTTAATCTCAAAGGACTCAACATAGAGCTCATCCAACCGGAGAATAGCAATAGCATCTACAACATCAAAACCCAGCATGAAAGCATGGACAAAATCAGCACACTTTTGAAGGTTACTTATATCTGGAGTATCATGTCTTGTCTTCAGCTCAACTTTTCGAGCCTTCAAATTCATTCGGATATCAATTTTCATCTGCTCGTATACAGGTGTATAGATCTCCATCCAAATTTTCTTGAGAGGAGTGTAACGATGCGGCGGAACGGATACCTTGCGAAACTGAACCTGACCACTGGACATCTCATGGGGCTTTAGCGGCTCAAATTGAGGCTTTGGAGGCAAAACTTTTGGGTCCGATAGGACAGTGTCGACTTCCATCGAAGAAGATGCTTCGGTTCGCTGCATAGTGAATCTGTTAAAAGAGCACACAAAAAGTTAATTAAAATTTTGACGGTCATATAATCCTATTGCAAAGTTCAATAATATAAATTTTATGCTAACAAATCAATTGATAAATTTCAAATCATTCATAATTGCT